>NC_091473.1:143171578-143520328 GCF_036971445.1 Narcine bancroftii
CAAACGATACATATGCAGCATGTAAATATAATTTTTCTCTTTCTCTCCGCATTGCACACAGTTTGTTTACATTTCTTTATTTGTTTGCATGTGTGCGTTGAGTCAGGTTTAGTTTTGCACTGCAAATAAGTGGTAATTCTGCCTCACCCACAGGAAAAGGAATCTCAGAATTGTATGTGATGTTATGTATGTACTCTGACAATAAATCTGAAATTTGAAATTATTGCAAGGTTTGTTTGACCTAAATACTTCGTCCTGCCTTTTGAAGGCAAATCGGGCTGGCTGACAAAATCTACAGAGTCAAGTTCAATGAGGAGCGGTAAACACCACTCTGTTCAATCAATGCTACTCCTGCTTCTGCAGTGTGAGAGATTCAGATATCACGGCACCACTTGGTGAAAGCCAATAAATCCAGGTGGAATCAGTCAAACTGTATCTCTTATTTGACTGGAGTTCTGGCAGTGGTAAGTACGGCTTCTCCAAACCAAAACGCTTCCTTGCTAATCAGCTCGGCAGGCAGAGACCCTTGCAAGAGAAAATAAATACTAAATTAATGTTCAAACTACTGTTACATCACAGACCAGCAGTAATGAAAATTCACCAAGGCAATTATATATTTTTCTTTTAAAACATTATTTTTATTAATAACTACAAATAATATAGCACAGTCAAATCAAACCCAACCTTGCGCGAGTGTGTGCGCAAGACCGTGTGTGTGCGTGTGCGTGTGTGTGTGTGTGTGTGTGTGTGTGTGTGTGAGATACCCAAACCATTACAGCTTAGGTACAATTCTGGAAAGTCATTCCAACGTTCAGTCTTAGAAATCCATTGACGAAATCACAAGATCACAAGATTAAGGGATAGAAGCAGGCCACTAGACCCAACGAGTCTGTTCCATGACTCTACACTTAGCTGAATTAAGCTCATACCTAGTTCCCATTTCCAGCCTTTTCCCCATATCCCTTGATACCCTGACTAATGGGATACTTATCCATTTCCTATTTAAATTCTCCCAGTGATCTGGCCTGCACTGCTTTGTGCGGCAGAGAGTTCGGGGCACTGGGATCAATGTGAGGATTGAGACTTGGCTGTGGGGAGAGAGTGGGGTAGTGGGATCAATATGGGGACTGAGACTTGGCTGTGGGCAGAGAGAGGGGCAGAGGGATCAGTGTGGGGACTGATGCAGGGCAGTGGGGAGAAAGTGGGGCAGTGGGATCAGTGTGGGGACTGACACGGCTGTGGGGAGAGAGTGGTGCAGTGGGATCAGTGTGGGGACTGACACAGGGCTGTGGGGAGAGAGTGGGGCAGTGGGATCAGTGTGGGGACTGACACAGGGCTGTGGGGAGAGAGTGGGGCAGTGGGATCAGTGTGGGGACTGATACAGGGCTGTGGGGAGAGAGTGGGGCAGTGGGATAGTGTGGGGACTGATACAGCGCTGTCGGGGTTATACAAGATATACCTGTATTCTTTTTCCAACTTACGAGTTTTCGACTTATGACGGGTTTGCCAGAACAAAACCCCATCAAAAGTTGAGGAGCACCTGTACAACAGTACAGAACAGGAACAGGGTCTTGAACCAAAACCATGTCTGATCTTAAATATTGTCATCTCATCTGCAACATCACTTTCCCTGATAGTGCCCTCAAGGCACCTACACCATCCTCATCGATCTTCTTTAAACTATCCCTCTCTCTACCTTCCTCATCAGCAACAACAATGAGTCGCACTACAGAGAAGAGGTGGAAGATCTCGTGAAATGGTATGAGAATAACAATCTCCGTCACAACGTGAACAAGATGAAGGAGATGATCGTGGACTTCAGAAGGACCAGGAATGACCACCCTCCACAAATCATTAATAGCTCTATAATAGAGAGAGTGGGGAGCACCAGGATCCTTGGAGTTTATTTAACTAATGAGCTACCTGGACACACATCTCCTCACTTGTCAGGAAGGCACGACAGTGACTGCACTTCCTGAAAAGACCGAGCGGGCAAGACTACCAGCCACTATCATGTCAATCTTCTTCAAGAGCTCTTATCAAGAGCGGCCTGGCTTGTTGCTTCACAGTGAGCTATGGTTGCTGCAGAGAAATGGATCAGCGGTCAATCCACAGGACCAGAAGAGCAGTAGAAAGGATCACTGGAGTCTCCCTCCCCCTATCGATATGATCTACTGGGATCGTTGTCTGAAGAGGGCACACTGGAGTCTCCCTCCCCCTATCGATATGATCTACTGGGATCGTTGTCTGAAGAGGGCGCACTGGAGTCTCCCTCCCCCTATCGATATGATCTACTGGGATCGTTGTCTGAAGAGGGCGCGCAAAATCATTGAAGACCCTTACACACTATCTTTCAGCTGATCCCGTCGGGGAAGATCCAGGAGGATCAGAGCCAGCGCCACCAGGCTGAGGAACAACTTCTTTCCACAGGCAGTGAGAATGCTGAACGACCAAAGGAACTGTTCACACTAACCATCCAAGAGTCTCATATTTACAGAACAAAATATAAAAATATGCATGTATTTGTCCTGGCATATGTACTGTTTGTCTGTTATCTGTGTTATGTCTGGCTGTGTGTCTGCATTTATTTTTTAATGATGACCGGAGAATGCTGTTTTGTGCAATCAGATGACAATTTAAACTTGACTTGGTTTAAAAATACCCAATAAATGTCTCTCATACTTCCATGAGGTTCCCCCACCCCCCCCCCCCACCCCCCCCCCCCCCCCCCCCCCCACCAACCAGCCTCTAAGCTCCAGAAAAAACAATCCAATTTTGTCCAAGTTCAGGCTCTCCCATCCGGGCAACATCCTGGTGAACCTGGAGACACACCAGAGGCCGCAGACACTGAAATCTGGAGCAAAACACAATCTGCTGGAGGATCTCAGCAGGTTCAGTTGGAGAAAGGGTCGATGAAAGATTCTGGCCCAAAATGTTGACAATTCTTTTTCTCCCACTGACAGCTGAATGGATAGAAAATTAGCTTCATGGTGGAAAACAGAAGGTGACGATGGAATAAGAAGTAAAAACACAGCGTTGGAGAAACTCAGCTGGTCAAATGGTGATGATAGAAGATTGCTTTTCTGACCGGAGGCCTGGTGATGAGTGATGTGCCACAGGGCCCATTGCTGTTTGTCATCCACATCAATGACTGAGATGAACATGCACTTGGCCCGATTAGCACGTTTACGAATGCCTGGCATTGTACATCGTAAAGATGGTTGCCAAAGGTTTCGGCGGGCTCTTGATCCCTTGGGCAGGTGGCTAGAGAAATCGTTGATGGAATTTAATACAAAGAAATGTGGGGTGTTGCATTTTGGGAGGACTAGCAGGAAGGACCTCACGGTGAATGGCAGGGATCTGGGAAGTGTTGTAGAGCAGCAGGATCTAGGGGCACAGGTACATGGCATCACAAGCAGGCTTTTTAAGCAAATTGGCCTTCATCAATCACAGTATTGAGTATAGAAGTTGGGAAGCCACATTACAGTTATGACATTCAGTATTGTATTCAGTTTTGGACACCATGCTGCCATCAGGCTGGAGAAGTTGCAGAGAAGATTGATGAGGATGTTGTCATGTCTCCTGGATCCGAGCAATATTAAGTTTGAGTAGGCTAGGGCTTGATTCATTGAGTTCAGGAAGATCTCATAGAGGTGCATAAAATTATAATAGATGAGGTGAACGCAAAGAGTCTTTTGCCCAGAGTGAGGGAATCAAGAACCAGAGGACATAGGTTTAAGGTGATGGGAAGGAGAGTTCTAATAAGAACCTGAGGGCCAATTTCTTTACACAGAGGGTGGTGGGTGTATGGAACAGGCTTCCGGAGGAGGTGGTTGAGGCAGGTACTATTACCATGTTTAACGGACATTTCGATAGATACACAGATAGGATGGGTTTAGAGCAGTGGTTTTCAACCTCTTTCTTTCCACTCACATCCTACTTTAAGTAATCCCTATGCCATCGGTGCTCTGTGATTAGTAAGGGATGGCTTAAGGTGGGATGTGAGTGGGATGGGAAGGTTGAGAATCACTGCTCTAGACCCAATTGTTACTGAAATATTTTGCTGGAGAAAAATGGTCATTGGCCCATTTCCTTTGGAGTTCTGAAACC
Organism: Narcine bancroftii; assembly: GCF_036971445.1. Classification (NCBI taxonomy): domain Eukaryota; kingdom Metazoa; phylum Chordata; class Chondrichthyes; order Torpediniformes; family Narcinidae; genus Narcine; species Narcine bancroftii. The sequence goes on from NC_091473.1 coordinate 143,175,689, forward strand.
ATGCACATAATTAGTCAATGAGGGACATTTAAAACAGTGGTTTTCAAACTTTTTTTTTCCACCCACATCCCACCTTAAGCAATCCCTTACTAATCACAGAGCACCAATGGCATAGGGATTACTTAAAGTGTTATGTAAATTGAAAGAAAAAGTTTGAAAACCACTGGTTTAGAGGAATAAGGGCCTAGAAGGGTGGGGTTTTTTGGTCTGTGTGGAGCCTGTTTCATGGTGAATGCCTCTAAGATTTTGTTCTCAACACTGAGGGTGAGAGTTGGCAAGGAGCACCCTTACCCTTCGATTCAATGGCCATCCCTGCCAATGTCCCACTCAGATCGACACTGGTAGTGCCAACTTCACTTACCGCTTTCAGACCTGACCATTCAACCTTCTGGATTAGAGGAGGGGAAGTTACCAATTAACACTCAGATGAGATGGGTCGAATTACACCATGCTATCGACATATTTAAATGACCAATAATAATTGCTGACTGTAAGAGGCAACGTTCTGTGAGCAATAAAGTGAGAGTTGAAGGCACTGACCCCAGTTAAGATTTGCATTCTCACTCACAATTACTGATCCATAAAACACAGAATAACAGGATGATTACAGAGGGAAAAGGTCAAACCATTTGCTGAACCTAAACTCTCACTCATCAATCACTCCTCAGGATCCCACACATTATTAAGAATAATCTGCCTGTTAAGTCACCACTTTATCATATGCGAGAACCTGCAAGGTCCCCAGCCTGTTCATTTGAATACCCCAGCACTTGCGGGAATCCCATCAAGTCTTCACAACTTGTCTATAGAAAAGGAATAGTGTTGACCTTAATTCACAGAACACTTCAGAGCAGAAAAAACAGGCCATTCAGCCTATATAATCTGTGCTGAACTCTATTTCTGCCTAGTCCCTCTGACGTGCACCTAGTCCACGGCCCTCCCATCTATGTACCTGTCCAATTTTTCTCAAATTTGAAAAATAAGCCAACATTCACTACTTCAACTGGCAGCTTGTACCACATTCACACTACTCTCTGTGTGAAGAGGTTCTCCTTCTTGTGCCACCTAAACTTTTTCCCTTTCACCCTTAACCCATATCTTCTGGTTTGTATCTCCCCTACCCTCAGCAGAAAAAGCCTCCTTGCATTTACTCTATCTATACCCTCAAAATTTTGAATACCTCTATCAAATCTCCCCTTATCCTTCTACGCTCCAGGGAATAAAGTCCTAAATAAAACATAACACTGGAGAAACTCAGCAGGTCAAGCAGTAACTTTTATGTAGCAAAGATAAAAATACATAACTGACATTTCAGGCTTGAGCCCTTCATCAAGGTATGGAAAAATGTGGGCAGGTAAGGTTGGAGGTGCATGGTAACAAAGGCAGGAGGTAACAGAAGGGAGGGAGGGCACAGTAGCAAGCAGGGGAGGAGGGTTGGCTCGGTGAATAGAGAGGGAAGGAGGTGGAGAACTGACAGAGGGGAGGGAAGGGAGGGGGAAAGGAGAGCAGGTTGGCCGAATCCAGAGAAGTCGATATTAATGCCATCCGGCTGGAGAGGTCCCAGATGGAAAATCAAGTGTTGCTCCTCCAATTTATGCGTGGTCTTGGTGGGATACCTATGGTGCCATAGGTAGATACGCGAGAATGGGAGTGGGATGCAGAACTGAAATGGTAGGCCACAAGTCCTAACTTGTTTAACCTTTCCCTATAACTCAGTTCCACAAGTCTTGGCAAAATACTTGTAAATTTTCTCCGCACTGTTTCTGTGAAAAACCTCACCCCTCCACCTATCAATTCTTACCTTTCTTCTCCTGTCCTCTTATCATATCCAATTAACACCCTTTGTCTGTTGGTTTCTAGTCCACTTCCTCCCCTTCTTCCCTTCTCCCCAGCCTTTTAATATTGGCCCCTGCCTACTTTTTCTTCCACCTTGAGGAAGGACTATGGCCTGACACGTCAGTAATATATCTTCACCTCCTCTGGACGATGTGAGACCGGCTGACTTCCTCCAGCATCTCTCTGTTTTTACTGCACTCACAGCTTCTGCAGACTTTCAAGTTTTAACCTTCCCCTTTAACTCAGTTCCTCAAGTCGTGGCAACATCCTAGTAAATCTCTGCACACTTTCAATTCTATTGAAATCTGTTCTGTAGTTCGGTGACCAAAACTGCACACAATACTCCAAATTTGGCCTCACCAAAGACTTATACAAATTTACCATAACATCCCAACTTCTACTTTCAATAGTTTGATTTATGAAGGCCAAGATGCCAAACGCTCTCTTTATGAGCCTGTCTACCTGTGACACCACTTTCAGGGAATTATGTATCAATATTCCTAGATCCCTTTGTTCCTCTGCACCACTCAGTGCCCTACATTTATTGTGTATGTCCTACCTCGGTTTATCCTTCCAAAATGCAACACTCCACACTTGTCTGCATTAAATTCCATCAGGCATTTTGCAGCCCATTGTTCTAGCTGGTCCAGATCCCTCTGCAACCCATATAATCACCCACCCACCCCTCCTAATCCCCTGTAAACTCCCCCAAAGAAAAGAAAGGAAAAGATGGAGTAAAAGAGATCAACTTACATAACAACCTTCAATTATTGCCATGACTTAGTGCAACTCCAACAACTGTGGGGAGAAAAAACTATTACAAATTCAAACCCATATATCTCGTATTTGGGCTCCAATCTTTGACAAACCTATGAAAACCTCAATAAATTTGTGAGGCAGGACCTCCCCCGCATAAACCCACACTGCCGGCTCTTGGGGGACTGAGTTAACAGGGAAAGATTAAACAGGTTACGGAGAATGAGGGAGATTTTACGGATGTATACAAAATTATGAGGGATTTAGATAAAATGCAAGGAGAATTTTTCCATTGAGGTTGGGTGAGACAAGAACTAGAGGATATGGATTAAGGGTGAAAGGGGAGATGGTAAAGGGAGCATCAGGGGTAACATCTTCATGGAGAAAGTAGTGAGAGCATGGAACCAGCTGAAGCGATGCATGCGGGCTCAATTTTGACATTTAATAAAAATTGGATAGGTACATGGGTGGAAGGGCCATGGAGGATTATGATCTGGGGCAAGGTCAATGAGACTGGTTGTCACAGAGAAATGGGCTGAATCTGTGCTGTAGTGTTCTATGGTTCTCAGCAAGTTCATCTGTAAATGCGTGTAAATCCTGGCCCTAAGAATCTTCTACAAGAATTTCTTTGTTGCTTATAGTTTGTTGTCCTCTGTTATTCTTCTTAGTAATTACGTTTCTCTTCGCACAGATACCGATTGACCTGCTGAGTGCTTCCCACATTTTGCTTTTAGTTCAGCAATTTTTAACACCAGTTTTAAATTCTCTGATGTTAAAGAGATCTGTAATTATAATATTTAATGGTGATGCTTTAGCTTAGATTGCCTATAACTCTCAACTAAACACAGAATAGCAATGAACAGATAAAATAATGGGTAAAATAATCATTTGCAAAATCACAACATAAAACAAATAAATAATTTGTGCAAATATGACAGCTAATTAAAGCACTGCTTGTTAGAGAATTAATCTGGTAACAATTTTCATGAGCTGCAAAGTGCTTTAAATATCGACAAGATATGGAACATCAGTTTTATTTCTAAATAAATAGCATATTTCACATCCGAGGGGAAAACGATTCTCCTAAGCTTCAGCAAGCTTCACAAAAGTATTTATTCACAGATTTATTGTCTCATGGGATACCCACTTGCTTTTGCCCAGGTATCATAAATCAGTGGTTCAAAGGAAATGCAATTCAAATTGATTCTCAATTCTCCAGTAAGCAGAGAGGCCAACCCTGGCCCATCATACTTTGCTGTATAAAATACGCTGTTCGACCTCCTGAGTTTCTCTGGCAAGTGTTTTTACTTCAATCACAGCGTCTGCAGACTTCCATCATACTGTTAGTCTTGTGTATAGAACCTGCAACATAACGAGTCAATGAGGGACAATTAAAACAGTGGTTTTCAACCTTTTTCTTTCCACCCACATCCCACTTTAAGCAATCCCTTACTAATCACAGAGCATCGATGGCATAGGGATTGCTTAAAGTAGGATGTGAGTGGAAAGAAAAAGGTTGAGAACCACTGGATTAGAGGGTATGAGCTACGAGAGATTGGACAACTTGGTTTTTCTCTGCAGTGCCAGAGGCTGTGGAGAGACCTGATAGATGGACGGTCACAATCTTTTTCCCAGAGTTAAACTGTCACATACTGGAGGATATATTTTAAAGTGGGATGCGGGGGTGGGGGGGGGGGGTGCATGCAGGGCAAGCTGTTTTTTTTTGTTGCCTGGAATATGTTGCGAGGAGCAGTGGTTAAAGCAGATACAATAGCAACATTGAAAAGACTTCTAGAGAGATGCATAAATATGCAGGGATTCGCGGGATGCACATCATGTGCAAGCAGCAACGTTTTAATTTAAATTAGGCATCATGTTCTGTGCAGACATGAGAGCCCAAGGGCTTATTCTTGTCCTAAACTGCATTAGGCTCTATATTTATGATCATAAGTTAGACTAGTAAGCTCATCTGCCCAGTGCCTTTCATGCTTTTAGAACATCAGCTCTCAGCTTTTTTCCACCTCAGATATTTCTTCCACAGACTGAGAAATACTGCTCTCGAATATTAACCATCCAACCTCCACACTATCAATCTCCCTTGCATTTAATAAACTGACCCTAACCATGTCCACTATTCCTCCCAGAAATGGAAGCTAGAAATTGGCCTCTTGAAAACAATCTTTTAAGTTCTCAAAGCTCAAGGTCAGAGCTCCTGGTTAATCAGTGAAGGTGAAGAAACAAATCAATACAATTTTTTTCCCATTTGGTTATTGCTTTTGCGAGTTCACAGAGCGTAGAAAATGATTTGATCCCAACGCAGCTACACTTGACAACTGAAAAAATGTTTCCCTGCATCTGGGATTTTAAGTGAACAATTGAGTAAACAGGCAGAAGATGAGGAGTGGAGTTAGGGGAAATAGCTTTCATACAGAGAACTTTTGGAGCATGGAATGCAACATTACAGGGACAGTCAAGGAACACTGACCACGGCAGTGGACCAGCGACTGTGGGACCTGCACAGTCTGCGAGTGGGAGACCTGCATGGGCTGCCGGACACTGGTTCCTGGGAACCAGGTATCGGGGCTTGGATTGGGAGGGTGCTGAGACAGAGCAAGAAGGTGAGATGAGATGCATGTCAGTAAAGACTAACATTATGATGGATGTGAAACACAAACCTCTGCAAGCGACGTGATTGAAATCAAAACACAATGCTGGAGAAACTCGGCATGTCAAACAGCGTATTTTATTTTGCAAAGTAGGATTGGCCAGGGTTGGCCACTCTTTACTTACTGCAGAATTGAGAATCAATTTGAATTGCATTTCCATTGAACCATTGATTTGTGATGTCTGGACAAAAGCAAGCGAATAACCCACATGACAGGGCTTCCTGATTGTATTGGAGGTTTGGATCCGGAGCTCGGACTGTTGATGAATCGAACAGGGGTCTATGCGGCTGCAGAAGCTGCAGGATCGTTGGAGGAGAATCCATGGACACTCCGTGACTTTGAAGGGATTCACTTTTGCTTCTCTTTCTCTCGTAATGTAAGGGGTGCCAGGCAATACTAATGCCCACTCTTTGCCTTACAGTAGGCAGAAGTTAAAAGTACATCATGTACATTGTACTTACATTTTTAATGCATTATCACGTGACACTAAAAGGAATTAACCTTAGGAGAGTTCAGTGGAAACAGTTAAATGTTTAATTTGCTTTAAAAATTAGACATATAGCATGGTAACAAGTCCTTTCAGCCCACGAGGCCATGCTGCCCAATTGACCAATAACCTCCGGTATGTTTTGAAGGCTGGGAGGAAACCGGAGCTCCCAGGGAAAACCCACACAGATATGGGGAGGATGTACAAACTCCTTACAGACACCGCGGGATTTGAACCTTGGCACTGTAAATCTGTTGCACTAACCACTAAGGTAAACTGTGCCTCTCCAAATTTAGATTAGATTAGAATCTTCTTGCAAAAAGATTCCAATGCCTCCCTTAAGCTATCAACTACAACTGATTACCAGTTGCAAATAAATACCTTTAGAGAGGCTAGATTGCAGGAGGGGCAGGACTGGCAGTTCAATGTTCCTTTGTTTCAAACGTGATAGAGGGATAGGGATGAAAGGGGGAGGAGTGGTATTTCGAGTCAGGGAAAATATCACAGCTGTGCCAAGGCAGGACAGCCCAAAGGGCTTGTCTATAGAGACCATGTGGGGAGTTGAAGAACAGGGAAAGTGTGACTACACTGATAGGTTTGTATTGTAGGCGCCCAATAGTCAGAGAGAATTGGAGGACCAAATCTGTAGAGAGACAGCAGACCGATGTGAGAAGCATAAAGTTGTGGTAGAAGATTTTTAACTTTCCACAATTGACTGGGACTCCCATACTATAAAAGAGCTGGCTGGCTTGGAGTTTGTCAAATGTGTTCAGGAAAGTTTTCCAAATCAATTGTTACATCATGGACCAGCAGCAATAGAAATTCAACAAGACAATGGTTTATTAAAACAATATTTTTTATTAATAACTGTTAATAGTATCACATCTTACTTAAATCCAAACTTAACCCCAACTATTACAGCTTAGACACAATTTTGAAATGTCAATTCAAAGTTCAGTCTTAGAAATCCTGTGTTGAAACTCAGAATCTTTAAATTGATGTTGAGAAGTAATTTGTGAAGGAGGTGAGACACCAAGTCATCAGAATTCTCAAAACTCACGAATTCTTGTCAAGTTGCTTTCAGAGAAATTATCCTTCATACAAATGATTTGTCACAACTCCCCTCGTCCTTGTTTAGAGGTTACAAAACTTGTGACTTTTACAATGTGATGCTTCCACAAGGGTTAAAAGAAATGACCATTAGATTGGTCACAATTCAAATACAGGAATGATCCTGTTACCTTTATCCAGACATGGATCAATCAAAAATGACTATTACAATGGCCACAGTAGATCACTGTTCTCCTCTAAGAAGAAACAGCAGAAGTGACCATCTCTCCAAAAGCCATTCCAATTCTGTCTTTCCAGATAACATTTTGATGAACTAAATGCTGTTTTTTTTTCCAAGTTTCTCAATCACATGATCTAGGAAGAGTAGAAGGATGTGTTCTGTAAATGGATGGCCTTCAAAGGCAAAATTTTGATGGTGCAGAGTTTGCATGTTCCTATCAGGATTAAACACAAAGTTAACAGGCATAGGGAACCTTGGTTTTCCAGTGATATTGGTGATTGGGTTAAGAACAACAAGGACCTAATGAGGTACGAGAAGAGCACAGAAAATGCAAGAAAATACTTAAGAAGGAAATCAGGAAGGCAAAAAGAAGATATGAATTTGCTTTGACAGGTAATGTGAAGGTAAACCCAAAAGTCTTCTACATCAAGAATAAAAGGATAGTAAGGGACAAAATTGGTCCCCTAGAATATCAGAATATGTGTGGAGCCTCACAAGATGGAGGAGATCTTAAAGAGTTTTTTTTGCATCAGTATTAACTCAGAAAACTGGCAGAGTGTATAAGGAAGGGAGAGAAACAATCAGTAGTGTATTGGAACATATAGAGATTAAAGAGGAGGAGGTGCTTGCTGCCTTACAGCGAATAAAGGTAGATAAATTCCTGAGGCCTGACCATGATATTCCCTTGGACCTTGAAGAAGATGAGTGTATAAATTGCAGAACCCTGGCAGAAATATTTAAAATATCCTTATCCCTGGGTGAGGTGCCAGAGAATTGGAGGGTAGCTCATGTTGTTCCGTTGTTTAAAAAAAGCTCCAGAAGTAATCCAGGAAATTACAGAGCGGTGAGCCTGATGTCAGTAGTAGGTAAATTATTGGAGGGTGCTTTGAGAGATCAGATATACAAATATTTGGACAGCCAAGGGTTGATCAAGGATATCAGCATGGCTTTGTGCTTGGTAGGTCATATTTAGCAAATTTTATCGAATTTTCGAGGAGGTTATGAAGAAAGTAGATGAAGGAAAGGCCATGGATATTTTCTACATGGATTTTAGTGAGGTCTTTGACAAAGTCCCAAATGGGAGGCTAGTTCAGAAGGTTCAGACACTAGGTATCCATGGAGAGGTTGTAAACTGGATTCAAAATTGGCTTAATGGGAGAAGAGAGAGAGTGGTATGGAAGATTGCTTCTCAGACTGAAGGCCTGTGATTAGTGGTGTGCCTCAGGGATTGGTTCTGAGACCATTGCTGTTTGTTGTCTATATCAATGATCTGGATGATAATGTAGTAAATTGGATCAGCACGTTTGCTGATGGCATTAAGATGGGAGGAATTGTGGACAGTGAAGGTTTTCAAAGCTTGCAGAGGGACCTGGACCAATTGGAAAAATAGGCCAGAAAGTGGAAGATGGAACTTAATGCAGACAAGTGTGAGGTGTTGCATTTTGGAAGGACAAACCAAGGTAGGACATACACTGTAAATGGTCAGGCACTGAGTGGTGCGGAGGAACAAAGGGATCTGGGAATTCAGATACATAATTCCCTGATAGTGGCATCACAAGTAGAGAGGGTTGTAAAGAAAGCTTTTGGCATCTTGGCGTTCATAAATCAAAGTTTTGAGTACATGAGTTGGGATGTTATGGTGAGGTTGTATAAGACATTGGTGAGTATTGGAGTATTGTGAGCAGTTCTAGTCACCAGGAAAGACATCAGTAAGATTTAAAGAGTGCAGAGAAGATTTACTAGGATGTTGCCAGATCCTCAGGAGTTGAATTACAGGGAAAGATTAAACAGGTTAGGACTTTATTCCTTGGAGCGTAGAAGAATGAGGGGAGATTTGCTAGAGGTTTACAAAATTATGAGGGTATAGACAGAGTAAATGCGAGTAGGGTCTTTCTACTTAGATTAGGAGAGATAAATATGAGAGGGCATGGCTTTAGAGTGAAGGGGGAAAAGATTTAGGGGAATATTTGGGGAACTTTTTCACTCAGAGAGAGGTGGGAGTGTTGAACAAGCTGCCATCTGACACGGTAAATGCAGGCTCAAGTTTTAAAATTAAATTGGATAGATACATGGATGGGAGAGGTCTGGGGGGGGTTATGGAATGGGTGGGGTCTGTGGGACTAGTGGAATGATGTTTTGGCACAGATTAGAAGGGCCAAATGGCCTGTTTTTTGTGCTGTAGTGTTCTACGGTTTTTTGGCCAGATTTGCTATGGAGTTAAATAATTACACCTCCATTATCTACACATACATTACCTGTACCGCAGAGTTAAGAAAAAAACCCAAGAGGAATCTCGATACTCTCAGTGCAGAAGTCGTTAAAGTCGAGCTCCTGTCAAGATACAAAAAAATACAACCAAGCCACACAGTACAATTCAAACAGACTTTATTCGAATAATGCTAGCGGAAATGAGCAGTCTGTAGTGTTGGGTAGACAAGGTCACCTCACTAAGATTGTTTGGTTTCATTCAAAGAACACAGTCACAGGGTACAATATTTAAGGAATTTTCCTGCTTACAAATTGGATAACATTTCTTTGAAGGTATTACTACAGCTTATGTTTTACATTCTGACAGGGAAATGATTTGTTGTTGGTCATGTAATCTCATGTACCAGTTATAATTAAGAACATCCTTCTGGTATATAAAAAAATCAACAGAAGTCGGGAAGGGTTGCTCACAATACATATCAGCATTCATTCTCCGCCTGCCTGATTTCTGGTTTCCAATTTACACATGTGAAGAGCTAGTTTAGTAGTAATCTTAGATTTTTGAAGTTGACAATGGTGGCCAACACTTCGAGGCACAAACAATTCCATTCAGGGACTGAGTGGTGCAGGAATTTACCGCAGCCTTTAGTTCATGTGTATTAAAGAGATCAGGCAGGCATTAAGCTATGGCTCAATCGAAGAGGTGAGAATTGATTCCTGTCTGGAATGTCCTTAGTTTCTCTCTCTCTCTCCCACACATCTTACTGGTAAAGTCTGGGTGATGGTTTCTTCATCATAATTCCCATAACTAGATATTCTATGTTCTGATGGGCGTGCTATGATGACCAGGGGTTTCTCCAAATGTTTGAAAGCGTGCAAGGTTCAAAAGCATTTTGGTGATATGGACTGTCAGCTGTGCTTTAGTGAAAAGCACCGAGCCAAAGGTTAAAAGTTCAGGCCACTCTTCAAAGGGTTAAGTAAGTGCATTACCCAAGCGAAGGCTTCAAAGGGACATCTTTCTAAGGAGACACTGGATAGGGTGTGACTTTTTTCCCCCAGAGTGAAAGAAGAAGAGGGGTTTAGAAAATTATGAGGGGCAGGGATAGGGTAGAGAATCACAGTCTTGTTTTCCAGGCTGGGCAACTCTGAAATTAGAAGGGATTGGATTAAGGTGAGAGGGAAAGATTTAAAGATTAAAGGATTAGAGGGTCAATTTTTTTCACAGGGAGGATGGTAGGCATATGGAACAAGCTGCTAAAAGAAGTCATAAAGGCGGTAACAATTACAACATTCAGGTAGGTATATGGATAGAAAATGTTTAAAGGGAGATCGATCAAATGCAGGCGAATGGGCCAAGTTTCATTATGTGCCTTGGTTAGCAAGGACAAATAGGAAAGTCATGTTTCCATTTTGTATAATTCGGTATCTTATGAGGCTTTGAGCCGAGGCCCAATCTATCCTCTGAGAGATGAAAATTATTCTATGGCACTAGTTTGCAAAAGAAATGAGATGATCTCCCATGACCTGGACAATGTTCAAACGTTGGCAAAAAGTACCAAAAGATATCCTTGTTCCTGGCACTCTCTTGGATGCAAAGTAACTGGCATATTTCTGAACGACAACAACCTCTCCACAAAAGCTACTTACTGGCAGCACAGCATTTCAGGACTTCCAAAGGTTATGATAATGCTAGATAAATGCAAATCTAAAGATCATTTTGCCATCTCACCAACCAACCACCCCCCCCCCATCAACTCTTCATTTGTCTGCTTCCACCTATCACTGTCTCCCAAGTTTTCCCTACCTGGCTCCATCTGTCCATCATCATACATCCCCTTTTCTTGGTCCACCTATCATGCACTGAGCCCTCCTTCCTCCACTTTAATACGACCCATCTCTCTCAGTTTCGAAGCAGGGTTTCAACCCAAAACGTTGACTGTCCATTTCCCTCCATGGGCGCTGAGTTCCTCCAGCAGTTGGTTTTTTGCTCTAAGCAAATTGAAGTATTTCATTATTTACAGACTCTGATAACATATACGGTTGTATGCTTTGATTAGGACCATATCTTATAATTCATCGCTGTGTTTCCTGTGCTATGTCGGGGGAGAGAGCTCAACCAGCGCAGGATTTAGGCATAAGTTAAACAAGCTGCAGGGGCCTCAAAAAATTTCAGAATCTTTTGGGGGGCTTACTGTGTGCATATATAATACACACACACACATGCACGCACACACGCGCGCATGCACGCACGCTATGTTTTGCTAATTCGTTGCCAGATTTGCGAGGAAGTGGGCGGTCGCCATTATCATCACCTAAAAGGAGGGTAAATGGAAATGGGAATGGGAAACACGGAAAGAATGGAAAGAAAGTTAAATTGACGCAAAGTCTTCTTGATACTGAGGACCCGGAACAATCATTGGGACTGGATTCATTGAGTTGAATATATTTGATTAAGTACTTTATGCAAGTCTGTCTGGGGGGGGAGGGGGGTGGATGACACTGAGACCTTTCGTCACCTGCCACTAGTGGGTTTTAGCGCACCCAGATTTTTAGGGAGTTACTACTTTCTAGCAGTTTGTTTGGGGGTAGTATATTTTTTCTTTTTTTTGACTTTTTGGAATTTTTATATGGGGGAGGGTTTAGAATATTAAGGGAATTAGAAAGGGTAGCAATACTTTATAGTGGTGTGAAGTATATTAACGAAATGTCTAATTTGAACTTTGCAACTTTTAATGTTCAGGGGTTTGAGTAAAATCTAATCAAGAGTAAACGAGTATTGACTTGCATAAAGAAAATGAAATTTGATTTTTTGCAAGAGACACATTTGACTGAAAAAGAGCATTTGAAGTTGAAGAGAGTGGGTTGTTTTCTTCTTCCTTTAACTCTAAGGCGAGGGGTGTTGCGATTTTAATTCATAAGAAATTACCGTTTGAATTGGAATCATTTGAAGGGAATGCTGGGACGGTTTTGATGGTGAATTGTAAAATTTTGGATGAATCATGGACCTTGTTAAATATTTACGCACCTAATGTAGACGATGAGCGGTTCATGTCAGAGGCTTTTTCTGTTGCTAAATCAAGCAAATGAAAATATCTTAATGGAGGAGATTTTAACTGTGTTTTAGACCCTTTATTGGATAGATCTCCGAAGGGTATAAGGAAATCAAAGGTGGCAATACAAATAGGAGCTTGGATGAAAGATTTGAATCTGGTTGATGTTTGGAGGAGAGTAAATCCTTCAGAGAAAGACTTTTCTTTTCATTCATCTAGACATGATTCATTTTCTAGAATAGATTTTTTGGCATCAGCACATTGGTAAGGTAGAGTATTGCAGGCTGAATATAAAAGTCGGGTTACATTGGATCACTATGTTGTTTTTCTCCTGTGGAAGTCCAGAAGTTGTGCAATTGTCTTATAGATGGAGGCTTAATGCAATGCTACTGAGGAAACCAGAGTTTATTACTTTTGTTAAGGAACAGATTACTTTATTCTTGGCTGAGAATATTAATTCAGTAAGTAGTAATTTTGTATTGTGGGATGCTTTGAAAACATATTTGCGTGGTCAAATTATTAGTTACGCTACGAAAGTTAAAAAAACAATATGGGGCGGAAAGTTTAACATTGGAGAAACAAATTACTGAGTTGGAAAAGGAATTTCAGAAAGATGTTACAGAAAAGATTTTAAAAAGCTGCTTTAATGAAGTTGAAATTACGTTATAATACATTACAAACTTACTAGTATGAGCGTTTACTTTATCGATCTAAGCAATGCTATTATGAACTGGGTGAGAGAGCTCATAAGGTATTAGCATGGCAATTAAAAACAGAACAGACATCGCAAATTATTAATGCTGTTAAAAAGAATTCAACAGTTACCTCAGGAAATTAATGATCAGTTTTATTCATTTTATCAAAAATGATATACTTCTGAGGGAAAGCAGGATGTTGGTTCTATTGAATCTTATTTATCTAAATTAAAATTACCTGTTTTAGGGGAGGAGGAGGTTAAGAAGCTCCATTTACCGATTTTGAGATTAAAGAAGCTATACAGGAGATGCCAAATGGGAAGTCGCCAGGGGATGATGGATTTTCAGCTGAATTTTATAAAGTATTTTATGAAGATTTATCTTGTGTATTTGGAGATGTATTGCAGCAAATAACTGAGGATCAGTTGTTACCGGAATCTTGTTCAAGTGCTATAATTATTGTGATTCCAAAGAAAGATAGAGATCCATTGAAAGTATCTTCGTATAGGCCTATTTCTTTATTAAATGTAGATTATAAAATTATAGCGAAAGTGTTAGCGAATAGACTCGCTAAATATTTACCTCAGTTGATACATATAGATCAAACAGGTTTTATTAAAAATAGTAATGTGTCTGGCAACATCCTTAGATTGATAACATTGGTCGACGCGTCTAGACAGCAACTGGATGTGGAAAAAGCTTTTGATAGGGTTGAATGGAATTTTTTATTTAAGGTGTTTGAGAAGTTTAATTTTGGCCCTTATTTTATTGGTTGGGTTAAGGTTTTACATAAAAACCCAATTGCTAGGGTGGTGACAAATAATCAAACTTCTTTACCATTTAAATTAATGCGATCACCCGGCAAGATTGTCTATTATCACCAGCCTTGTTTGCATTGGCTATTGAACTGTTAGCTCAGACAATACGACTGAATTATAAGATTAAAGGGATAAGAATTGCAGATGATGAATATAAGATTAATTTATTTGCGGATGATGTGCTGGTGTATTTGACAGAAATGGAGCAATCTTTGAAATATTTGCAAGATTGTTGAAATTTGGGGAGTTTTCGGGATATAAGGTGATATAAGGGAATGAGTGAAATATTGCCAGTTGGGGAAGGAGATTATTCAGAATATAAAAATATTATAAAATGAAAATGGTCAGATAGAATTAAATATCTAGGAGTAAATGCATATTATCAGTCTTTATATAAATTTAATTATGTTCCTTTATTAAAAAGAATTAAAATGGATTTGATTAAATGGAAAGATCTTCCGTTAATGTTAATTGGTCAAGTAAATTGTATTAAAATGAATATTTTTTCTCAAATCCAATATCTATTTCAGTCGATACCATGTTTACTTTCAAAGGTTTTTTTTCAGGATTTGAATAGAGCAGTGTGGGAATTTTTATGCAAGGGAAAATTAGCACGAGTAGCTTTGCACAAACTTACATGGAAATATGCATTAGGTGGACTTCAGTTACCTCATTTTCAAAATTATTATGAAGCTGCTCAGTTGAAATTTGTTAGTAGATTGATGGATATGGACCAACCCCTGAGTTGGGCGAAGGTGGAAATGGCTTGTATTTCTGAAGTTGATGTACACCAGTTTATATTTAAGTGGAATGTGTACTTATTACGGGAATGTAATATGCTGGTATTAAAACATTTGTTAAAAGATATGGGTTAAAAGAAATATGGTTTTAGGATCGAAGGGTAAATTATCAATTGAAACCCCATTATATCATAATCAGCTTATTCCTTTTTCAATGTTCAATAATTATTTAAAGAGATGGAATTCTAAGGGTATAAAGAGAGTTCAGGACTGTTTTAAAGAAGGACCGTTTCTTTCTTTTAATCAATTGAAGGAGAAATTTGATATATCTATAAATTCTTTATTTGTGTATTATCAACTCAGAGCTTTGATAAAAGATAATTATGGTAAAGAGATTAATTTACCTATGTTGACAAAATTTGAATCTTTGATTTCCTCTATACCAAAGAAAGGTTATATTTCGGATATGAATCAATTGTTACAGGAAAGTATGGATAAACCAGAATGGGAGAAATCTAGGACTAAATGGGAAAATGATTTAACTTACATTATCCCTCAAGAGAATTGGGAAGATATGTGTCATGAAAGTGTAACTAAAGTGTTGAATGTATGTTATGGAATAGTTAATTATAATTTTTTACATCAGTTATATTTGACTTCAGAGAAACTGAAAAAATATGGGTTTAGTAATTCGGATTCTTAGATGTGGATTATGTACTGGAACTTTTTTTACCTGCCGTTTGGTCTTGTGTTAAAGTACAACCATTTTGGGAAGGAATTAGGTTGGTCTTAGAAAAATTATTCAAAATTAAATTACCATAAGACCCATCGATTTTTTTGTTAGGCTATATGGTCTCTTTGAAGGGATTGGGGTTGGATCAATTTCATATTGCATTTGTACATTTAGTGCTGTCTGTAGCACCACAATATATATGTAGCTAGTACTTGGAAGGATAATGTGGAGATTAATATAGCACGTTGGCCTAATGAATTGAGAACTTGTATCACCATGGAAAAAATTACATGTAACTTGCATGATAATTATTCCTTTATTGTTAAAATGTGGTCTCCTTATTTGGAATATATGAATTTGGAAATACTTTGAAATACTGTATATATTCTGTTCTGTTTTTATATTTGGCTCCCCTTAAGGGGGCTGGTTGAAGGGGTGGGAAGGTGGGGAGGGGTTTTTTGGTTTTTTTATATATATAAAAATTGATTTCTTTCTGTTGTTTGATTGTATGCTGTTCAAAAAATCTTTTAAATAGAGTTTTAAAAAAAGAAAATCATATGTATTTTTCGCTTTAAATGCCTTGCTATTAAAATAATTACAAGGCATATATATTTTCAAGCTTTGTGAGTCATTCTGGTGTAATACTTTTAACAAGGGGCCTGAATCCGGCTCCTTCCTTTATTTAACTGTTTAAAAGCTGATGGCTGGGATGGTGGGGCGAGAGGGAAATGAAACACAGTATTACGATAAAGAAGTTGGAACAGAGAGCAACCAAGACAAACTTTATTTTTCTGAAAGCAACTGACATCCAAGCAATGTTTTTTTCGTTCCCCGTGTGAGGACTTGTAAGGTTCACCTGTGTGTGGACAATAGGATCCTATTAAAACTTACACCTGTTCTGTTAATCACTTAAATGGAGAAAAATGTGGATGAGGATTCAGGGAGAATCCTGCAGCGCTTGCTCACATCTGTCAGGGAACTCCGGCTTTGGAGGCTAGATTGTCACCAGCTGTGCCAACTTTCAAGCTAATGTTATCAGAGATGTTTGTAAAATCAGAGTTCTCTGTGAGAGTGAACAATCCTTCATAGCCTAGGCCCTCAGTCCAGCAGACGTGGTGTCCAGTTCATACAGCAAGCGCTGGCCACACTGACTGACATGACAAGTAGAAAAAGGGATAATCAGAGTTTTATCAGCAAATATTCCACTCTTAATCATTTTTACTGCACAAGCTCTGTGTGGACATAACTTAGTATTTGTCATTGTTTTTAGAATAAATATTATTTTCACAACCAAATCGCAATTAACTTTGTAACGGCACTGATCTACCACAGTTCACAAACAAATCAAGAGTACACTCACTCATTTCTTTCAGCCATCATGAAGTCAGCTTTCTTTTTTTTATTATTCACCAGACACAACGTTGCATTCGGCAACTCCCCAAACTCCTCTGACCTTCTCATTGATTCACTGCCACACGGGTGATCCTGACACTCTCACTCTCCTCCTGCTGCATCTGAGATTCATCACCCGCATACTAATGCTTAACCATTCATGCGTCCCATCGCTTACATCATCGGGGGGGGGGGGCCACCATCGCTCCTGATGAAGGTAAGTTCGTGACCGTGACAACCTACATTCAAATCTTGAGCAAACAATGGAAAGGTGGAGGGACTCATCACCATTTGGGAACCTCCCTCTCGTCCAGTTCCACTTTCTATCTGTCCTTTACCTAGACCCGTACTCGCTTTTCCCTAAAATACCTCCCCACCCCATACCCCCACCGATCCCCTCCTCTACCTGTCTCTCCCACCTTCTTTTGTCCTGCATCCTATTATCTCCTGATCTCTTCCCCAGCCCTTCCCCCTGAAATTGCCCCTTCCCATTCTAATCAGGTAAAAGGTTCCTGATGCAAAACATTGACCCTCTGGAGCTACTTCTTGACCCACTAAAACCCTCTGTTGTTCGCCCAAGATTCCAGCATCGACATTTCTGTTTTCCTCTGCATTCAAACCTTTTATTTTCTCCCCAGCCACCATTCAGTGGAAAAGAGTGAAGTCCTTACAAAGAAACCTTCCACTTCTCAACAAGAGCCCACAGCTTGAATCCAGCGTTACACCTCAATTCAACCTCCGCTTCAACCAGGATTTCTCATGTCATCTACAATCCACGGGTTTAACGACGGCCAGACTTGGCACTCCCATCGTCTCTCACCATTAAACTGCAAATTAAAAAAAAAATCCCCACAAGAATTAAGAATGATTTACAACAGTGCATTAAGGAACCAGTTCAGCAAAACCTCTCAAAATACATGTTTAAGCTGCTTCAGTCCATAGCTTTTGAAGAAGACCAGGAGGATGAGCATCCAGAGACTGAGGATGAACCCATCAGGAGGATGCCAGTCTTTCCTCTTCGGTTTCTGCAAGACAATCAGCACAAATTTTCACAATCAAAAAGAAAAATGCTTCAGGCAGTATCTGCGGAGAGAGAAAAACACAGTTCTTCTCTTTCTGCGTGCATGGGCGCGGCACGGTTAGCACAACGCTGTAACAGCGTCAGTGATCGGCACCGGGGTTCGAATCCGGCACTGTCCGTAAGGAGTTTGTTAGTTGTTCCCGTGTCTGCGTGGGTTTCCTCTGTGGGTTCCGTTTTCCTCCCACCGTTCGAAACCTACTGGGGGTTGTAGGTTAATGGGGTACAAATTGGGCGGCACAGGCTTGTGGACCAAATCAGCCTGTTATGGTGCTGTATGTCTACATTTTTTAAAGTGTTTTGGGTCAGACACCCTTCAGCTGAGTATTTCAAACATTTTCTGCTAATTTTTAGCACAAATAATCACCTGACATGAAGAAACAAGAAAGGCGAAGGATCGAGGGGAGGGTTCGAGTCTCAGAGCATGACCTGGTATTGGGGTTAGCAACAAACACAGAGGTGAGAGAAGGAACTATTCACTAACCCTGCCGGGAAGCTGAAGGCATGAATAACTGAGTGTGAAAAGGGAGCATAGGATGCTGACAATTCTCAACCAGTTAGGCCAAGAGCAAATCAGAGGTAACGATTCAAATCAAACATCCCACATCACAATCAGTTCTGATGAAAGAGCCATTCATCTGAAATGTGAATTATTTCTCTTGCCGCAAATGCAAAATAAAATGGCCGTGCTGATGAAGCGGCTGAAACAGTGGCACTGCCGCTGATGCGGACCCCAAAGAGCGGGGAGCAGAGACGAGCGCTGCCCCGCAGAGTCCAATTGCCCAGTTCTGACGAAGTCCGCTTTGTACGGGTTTTTGTTTTAATCCTGCAACCATGGAGGTCCGTGCTTATGCTGGGCACCACGAGGAGTTGCATTCTCGGGGGGAGCAGCAAACCAAAGAAGGGCACCAGAAATGTAGTGAACACCACCACCCCCCCCCCCCCACCCCCATTAAGAAGCAGAAGTAGAGGAAACAGACAGGCAGGTAAGGTAACCATGGCACTGGACCAGCAAGGGGTTTAGCTGTCGAAGGACCCACACAGGCTGTGGGCTGTTGGAGAGTGGCTCATAGGAACCAGGTATCGGAACTGGGTTTGAAGAGGGTGCTGAGGGCAAGAAGGGCTAGCAAAGGCCTCAGGCATTGAAGGTTTTCTGATCGTATTGGAGGTTTGGACCTGGAGCTCGGGTTGCCGATGGTTTGAACTGGCATCTCTGCAACTGCAGAGGCAAAGGGAGCGCTGGAGGCAAATCCACAGTCATTCGGTGTCTCTGAAGGGAACTCCATTTTGCATCTATTTCTCCTACCGTTAGGAGTGCTGAGCAAAGCCAATGGTGATTCTTTGTTTGCCTTATAGCAAAAGTGGACATATGTAAAAACATAATGTTGGAGAAACTCAGCAGGCCAAACAGTGTCCTTTATGTAACAGAAGTACATCATCAATGTTTCGGGCTTGAGATACATCTGTCTTGATCAGCCATTCTCAACGGAGTTCTCTGGCACCTCTGGTGGGGGGGAGGGGGGGGGGGGCGGGGTGGGCCACAGCACATTTGAATAAAAGCCTTGTCTTCTTTTCATCTCAATTATGTTTTCACGTAGTCGGCAGGAGACAAACCAAAACATGACTGCTTCACAACTTTGAGTCATAGGGCCATAGCAAAAAAAAAAAGTTGAGAATGGTTGGTTTAGATGGTGTTTGGGAAAATTGTCATGCATGTGAAAATCAGTTAAAGACAACGTCCATAGGCAGCACGGCTCATGTAGCAGTTAGTGTAATGCCATTACAGCGTCAGGAACTTGGGTTCAATTCTGGAGCTATCTGTAGGGGCTGGTATGTTCTCCCCGTGACTTTGTAGAGCTCCTCTGGGTGCTCCGGTTTCCTCCCACTCTTCAAAAACATACTGGTTAATGGGTGTATTTTGGGGGGGGCACAAGCTCGTGGGTCAGAAGGGCCTGTTACCTTCCTGTATGTCTAAAAAAAATCTACTTACATCAAGTCGAGTCAAGTCAAGTTTATTGCCATCTGGTTGTACATGTACAACCCAACGATACTGCATTCTCTGGTCCTCAGTGCAAAACATGCAGACGCACAACCAGACATAACACAACACATACAGATTCTTTGTTATAAATGCTCCTGTATAATCTTCTGGGATGTGCATATCGACAAGGGCAGCATTTGTTGCTCATGCCCAATTGCCCTTGAACCACTGCAATGCTCCTAATCAACGTACTTCCATCAGGCTAAATCTAGAGGGCAAAGATTTAAGGTGGGGGGGGGGAAAGATTTCAATGGGACCCAAGGGGAACCTTTCTCACACGTAGGCTGGAGGGTATATGGAATGGTCTGCCAGGTCAAGGTGAGCACAATTGCAAAGATTAAAAGATCATTTAGACCAGGACATGGATAGAAAAGGTTCAAAGGTATTTTGAGTTCCTGTTTTAGCAAAATGGGATTATCACAGAAAGGGATAGTATAGTGAATGGTTATAGTCAGCATTTAACATTTCACACAAGTCACAGCCCAGCGATAATCCGATACATTGGAAGAACTGAGGGAAGGTTTGTCACAGTCTTTTTCCAGAATTTGATACATTTGCAAAGACATGGTGATTTTGCCAAGGGGAGTACCATTCTGACGGCTGGAGAGAAAACTGCTTTTGAAACAGCTCTTGTGGCCAGCCATTCTGTGGAATTCAGAGCAAAACAATCTGTGAATGACTGGGCCTTTTCAGTGGATTGACCTGTGCCAGGAGGGTATTTTTGGGAAGCAAAGGGATCCATTTAATTGCGACTTGCAGTGAAGTTACTTGGAGAGACCGGTGCCAGGGTCATGGAAGCTTTATGGAGGCCGCCCAGTTTGAGTCTTGCCTACAAAAGGACCAGGAGTGTTGCGACCACAGCTCATGTGGATGGAGATTTCTTCAAAGGGCAACGCACGGAGAATTTGTGTATCTGTAGCAGCTCCAGTCTTCCCATTCAACATTAATTGTGGGCATCAAATTTCAAAGGCCTGCACTTAAACACTGAATTTATAAATCTGAATTTGAAGTAACTTTCTAGATTTTGGCCTGGACTGTAATACACACTAAACGTCTGTGCATAGTTGGGGATAGAGTTAGTGTTCTTCTTCTTTGGCTTGGCTTCGCGGACGAAGATTTATGGAGGGGGTAAATGTCCACGTCAGCTGCAGGCTCGTTTGTGGCTGACAAGTCCGATGCGGGACAGGCAGACACGGTTGCAGCGGTTGCAGTGGAAAATTGGTGGGTTGGGGTTGGGTGTTGGGTTTTTCCTCCTTTGTCTTTTGTCAGTGAGGTGGGCTCTGCGGTCTTCTTCAAAGGAGGTTGCTGCCCGCCGAACTGTGAGGCGCCAAGATGCACAGTTTGAGGCGATATCAGCCCACTGGCGGTGGTCAATGCAGCAGGAACCAAGCGATTTCTTTAGGCAGTCCTTGTACCTCTTCTTTGGTGCACCTCTGTCACGGTGGCCAGTGGAGAGCTCGCCATATAACACGATCTTGGGAAGGCGATGGTCCTCCATTCTGGAGACGTGACCTACCCAGCGCAGCTGGATCTTCAGCAGCGTGGACTCGATGCTGTCGACCTCTGCCATCTCGAGTACTTCGACGTTAGGGATGAAAGCGCTCCATCCTCAAGAGTTAGTGTTAAGGATAGTTTAAATGTTAAGACTATATTTTAAGAGTTAGAAATAAAATTAGTGGTTTAAAATTAAACACTGCCTGCTTCATTGCCTATTGCTGCTCATTACACTCGGTTCGTAACATTGGGGGCTCGTTGCCCAAGATTTTACCATATTTGGAGCTAATTGAAGCTTAACCAAATTGGGAAGCTACCGAAGGCAGCACAGAATTTGGAGCTTTGTAATCGATAAAATTTCAATCGGGAGGTTAAATTCCTTTTTGCAAGCTAATTCAGAGGCTTGGGTGTATGTTTTACTTTTAATTTTTTTTCTAAAAAATATGGAACGCTTCACGAATTTGCGTGTCATCCTTGCGCAGGGGCCATGCTAATCTTCTTTGTATCGTTCCAATTTTAGTGTATGTGCTGCCGAAGTGAGCATGGGTGTATGCTTAAAAGCAACAATGGATATTGATTTTTGGAATCACCATTTCCTGCAGAGTTGCAAAAGGCAAAAAAAAGGATGATGTGGTGAATATCTGAAGGAAAATTAATCCTGAGAAAGGAGGATATAAAGGAAGTTATAGTAAGGAAATATGCAGAAGAGGGAAAGAGGCAGAGTGAAAGAAAGTTCCTGAGAGTAAATCCATTAAGCAATAGCCTGTGTTGGAAAGGACTGAGTTAAAAAAACTGAGGCAGGGGAAAAAGAAGAGCAAAGACAGTTTGAGTTTAAAAAATGCAGAGAAGCAAAGGCGATATGAGGCAGAGACGAGGAGGTTCGAGGCAGAGCAGAGACAAAGCAGAGTTCCACCTTCTAGTCCAATAGAGAAGTTTACAGCCAGTCGAGGTGAGGTTAGTTCCTCCATTTGATGAAAGTGAAATTGATAAATATTTTCAACATTTTGAACAGGTGGCTAAATGTTTAAAATGCCCATGAGATCAGTGGTCCCTCATGTTATCTTCTTTCTTTGGCTTGGCCTCGCAGACGAAGATTTATGGAGGGGTAGTTGTCCACGTCAGCTGCAGGCTATAAAGTGTAATTCAAGAAGCACAGCAGGCGGTCTCAGCCCTTACTGCAGAACAACCTGGTCATTATGGGGGAGTAAAGAAAGCCGTGCTTAAAGCTTATGAATTGGTTCCTGAAGCTGACAGACAACAATTCAGGACTTTGAGGAGATCAATTAATCAATCTTATATGGATTTTGTCTGTGAAAAAACTGTGTGCTTTGATCGATGGTGCACATCAAAAGGCATAAAGAATGATGACAACAGATTAAGAGAACTGCTGTTAGTTGAAGAAACCAAAAGATGTGTTCCTAATGATATAAAATCATACTTAGATGAAAGCGAAGAAGGAACTTGGCAAGAATCTGCTAAATTAGCCAATGAGTATGCTCTGATCCACAAGATTAAGTTTATACCCAATAAAACCTTTCGAAAGGTTAATGTTATTCATCCCAGTAAAATTAAAAATAAATTCGGAAATAACGTGAAAATTAAAGATGAAGGGAAACCTAGTCATGTGATGCAAATTGTTATGAGCTGAAGAAACAGAAAGAGGCAGCACCAGACACCTGTATCCAAAAAGATGAGACAAAGAAAGGTTCAGATCTCATGACAACATTAGGGATGAGTTTAAATACTTTGTGTCAAAGGGTTTGGTTTCAGCTCCTGTGGGTACTGCTCGGGATTTGCATGGCACCGAAGGAGATCATGCCAGCATCGTCCACACAGATGGTGCTCAGCGCACCGCTCTCTATCCCAGGGGTCTTATATTTCAAACACCCCGGCCCACAGACCAGCTCTTTAGACATCCAGCGTAGGCTGAGAGAGCAAGTGGGCGGATAACCCTCCCCTTGCCACCATACAGACACAGCTCACCACCCAGCCACGTTCCAGCGGATCTGCAGTCCACCCACTATGTTTTCATACACAGAGGACAGCAAGGGACCCCCCCATAGAATGCCCATACGAAGGCCCCTTCGAGGTACTGTGGAGAGATGGCATGGTGTTCACATTGGACATTGGCAGCTGACAGGACAGATTCACAGTCGACCGCCTCAAAGTCATGCACCTGGACTCTGACCTTCTGGCCCCGGACCCCCAGGTCAAACACAGAGGTAGACTGCCCAAAGACCGTAAGTCAGACCATTCAGAGAGCTGCAGCAATTCTGGGGGGGGGGGGTGGGGGGGGGGTGGTGTAGAGGGCCTCTGCCAGAAGAAGCCCATGCCTAGTGCCACGTGCGGGCTAAGAGGTCCTCCACTTCGGCGTAGCAGCCTGCTGGCCGGAGAATGACACCGCAATGTGATAACATCACTTCCGGAAGCCAGCGGGTACGTCACCAGAAGCGGGCAGGCCAACACGGAGACACAGCGAAGTTAAACCAATAAAGTCATTCTTTGGTTCGCCCTCACGCTGCGTGGACATCTCTTTACTCGGTAGCGCTGCTGCAGCAGTCACTACAGCGGCACCCCAAGCGCCAGTGAATGTACTTCGAGATACTGGGACAGCCCAGTCACTTGTGTTGAACAGTGTTTTGGAGTTTGGTGATGAGTCTGCCAAGGGTGAAATAAATTTAATCCGAGATTTGGGAGGTGAAACGGAGCTGGTATCTTTGCATAGGATATTGTTGAAGTCAGAAATAATTAATGGGATTGTTTCTATTGGAATTCGAGAGAGTTTACCAATAGATGGAGTTACATAGGTTTTGGGGATGACAGCGGAGGGTCATTGACAGAGAACCAGTTATTAATGAGATAAAGACCGATTTTGAAATCAATCCGGCCTGTGCAATGACTCGGGCACAAAGAAACATGATAAGGATGGTAAAATTATTGATAAGGTAGAAGAGTTTTTAAATTGTGTGGATTTGTCAGAAAAACTTCTCTTGAGGACAGTATATTGATGTTGAACCTGAAAGTAAGGATTTTTCTTCATCACAAAAGGAATTGATAGGAAAACAAAAAATAGATATTGTGAAATAAGGTTTGATCTGAGGAAGAAATTGAGAAAGTGCCAGTTGGATATTATTTTTAAGGGATAATAAGTGGAGTCCAAGGGATATAACCTGCTAAAATGAGGAATGGGCAGTTATTCATCAGGTTGTAGTTCCTAAAGCATATAGGAATGAAATTTTAAACTTGGCCCATTTTGGAGTAAAGAAGACTGTTGATAAAATAACAAGACACATTTGTTGGCCTAATTTAAGGAGTGACATTGTCACCTAAGAAGTTAAAGAAATTTAATTTAACATTATAAGATTTATGTTTTAGATGTAATAAAGAACTAGGTTATTTTATACATTCTGGGTGATGATGATGGCATCACGAAGGTCCTGTAGTGTCGCCAAGAATGTTCTCCCAGAATCACAGTGCGGCTTTCGCGCAAACAGAGGAACTACTGACATGGTCTTTGCACTCAGACAGCTCCAAGAAAAGTGCAGAGAACAAAACAAAGGACTCTACCTCACCTTTGTTGACCTCACCAAAGCCTTCGACACCTTGAGCAGGAAAGGGCTTTGGCAAATACTAGAGCGCCTCGGATGCCCCCCAAAGTTCCTCAACATGGTTATCCGACTGCACGAAAACCAACAAGGTCAGGTCAGATACAGCAATGAGCTCTCTGAACCCTTCTCCATTAACAATGGCGTGAAGCAAGGCTGCGTTCTTGCACCAACCCTCTTTTCAATCTTCTTCAGCATGATGCTGAACCAAGCCATGAAAGACCTCATCGATGAAGACGCTGTTTACATCCGGTACCGCACGGATGGCAGTCTCTTCAATCTGAGGCGCCTGCAAGCTCACACCAAGACACAAGAGCAACTTGTCCGTGAACTACTCTTTGCAGACGATGCCGCTTTAGTTGCCCATTCAGAGCCAGCTCTTCAGCGTTTGACGTCCTGTTTTGCGGAAACTGCCAAAATGTTTGGCCTGGAAGTCAGCCTGAAGAAAACTGAGATCCTCCATCAGCCAGCTCCCCACCATGACTACCAGCCCCCCCACATCTCCATCAGGCACACAAAACTCAAAACGGTCAATCAGTTTACCTATCTCGGCTGCACCATTTCATCAGATGCAAGGATTGACAACGAGATAGACAACAGACTCGCCAAGGCAAATAGCACCTTTGGAAGACTACACAAAAGAGTCTGGAAAAACAACCAACTGGCCATCGTGTCAGAGGTGCACCAAAGAAGAGATACAAGGACTGCCTAAAGAAATCTCTTGGTGCCTGCCACATTGACCACCGCCAGTGGGCTGATATCGCCTCAAACTGTGCATCTTGGCGCCTCACAGTTCGGCGGGCAGCAACCTCCTTTGAAGAAGACCGCAGAGCCCACCTCACTGACAAAAGACAAAGGAGGAAAAACTCAACACCCAACCCCCACCAACCAATTTTCCCAGACTCTTTTGAGTAGTCTTCCCGCATCGGACTTGTCAGCCACAAACGAGCCTGCAGCTGACGTGGACATTTACCCCCTCCATAAATCTTTGTCGGCGAAGCCAAGCCAAAGAAGAAGAAAAAAAAAAATTTATACATTCTGTTTGGTTTTGTCCAAAAGTATATATATATTTTTGTTTGAAATTTAAAAATTTTTGAATAAAGTTTTAGGAGTTACACTTCCAATGATATTTTTGTTAGGAGATATTTAAAGTACAGTTAAACCTCATTAGAATGCGATTCATTAATCTGTATAATCACTTATACCATGAGTGTCTGTGGACCCCAAACTGCTAAGAAGCAGGCTGATGACACTCAGCCAGCGACCCAACTCCCCACGCCTGACAGCCCCCCCCCACCACCGCTAGCCATGCCCCCCCCATTGATGCGGGACTTTGGGGCAGCAGCCACCCCTTCCCCGACATCCAGCGGCGGCCTCCGCTTCCCCAATGTCCCGCGGTGGCTGTCCCTGCCCCGACATCCGGCACCAGCCGCCCCTGCATCTGTTCTGCGACTCAGCTGTAACGTGGTATGAAATCCTTGACTGCATTCTAACGAGTTTTGAAGTACTTGTATTAAATTGGGATTAATTATGTATCAAATAGAATTTTTATGAATTGCTTTAGCTGTTTCAAAGAAATGTATTGCTATTACATGGCAATCTGATGTAGATTTAGGGTTAGAGAGATGGCGTACAGAACTACGTTCATATATTCCACTAGAAAAAAATTACTTATAATTTACAGAATAAGTATCATTTCTTTTTGAAACTATGGAGCACAGATATAAAAAGCGTTGGTTTGAAAATTTAAAGTTATCTCAATAGAAACATAGAAACATAGAAGATAGGAGCAGGAGTAGGTCGTTCGACCCTTCGAGCCTGCTCCGCCATTCAACGAGATCATGGCTGATCTTAAAGTTCAGTACCCCATCCCCGCCTTCTCTCCTTAACCTTTAATACCCTTATACTGAAGAAATAGATCTAATTCCCTCTTAAATAGATTCAATGAACCTGCCTCTACTGCCCCCTGTGGCAATGAATTCCACAGATTCACCACCCTCTGGGTCAAGAAATTCCTCCTCATCTCGGTCCTAAATGGTTTGCCTATTATCCTCGAACCATGGCCCCAGGTTCTGGACTCCCCCACCATTGGAAACATCCCATCTGCATCCATTCTGTCCAGTCCTGCCAGAATTTTATAGGTCTCTATGAGATCCCCTCTCAATCTTCTAAACTCCAGCGAGTACAATCCCAATTTGCGCAATCTTTCCTCCTAAGTCATTCCTGCCATTCCAAGTATCAGCCTGGTGAATCGCCTCTGCACTCCCTCCATTGCAAGAACATCCTTCCTTAGATAAGGTGACCAAAACTGCACACAATACTCCAGGTGGGGTCTCACCAAGGCCCTGTACAGCTGCAGTAAGGTATCCTTGTTCCTAGACTCAAACCCTCTTGATATGAAGGCCAACATACCATTTGCCTTTTTAACCGCCTGCTGTACCTGCATGCTCGCCTTCAGAGACTGGTGTACAAGTACCCCTAGGTCTCTCTGCACTTCCCCATCTCTTAATCTATTGCCATTCAAATAGTAATCTGCCCTCCGGTTTGTATTACCAAAGTGGATAACCTCACATTTATCCACATTGTAGTGCATTTGCCATGTATCTGCCCAGTCCCTCAATTTATCCAAATCACACTGGAGCTTCCTGACCCCCTCTTCCGTGCACACATCCCCTCCTAGCTTAGTGTCATCTGCAAATTTGGAGATATTACATCCAATCCCCTCATCCAGATCATTAATGTAAATTGTGAACAGCTGGGGTCCCAGTACAGATCCCTGTGGCACCCCACTGGTCACCGCCTGCCACTCAGAAAACGAGCCATTTATCCCAACTCTCTGTCTTCTACCTGCCAGTCAGTTCTCAATCCACATTAATACTTTGCCCCCAATCCCATGAGCCTTGATTTTGGAAGCCAGTCGTTTATGCGGGACCTTATCGAAGGCCTTTTGGAAGTCCAGGTCCCCCATCTATTTTACCTGTCACCATCTCAAAGAATTCCAATAGATTTGTCAAGCACGATTTACCTTTTGTAAATCCATGTCTGGTCTGAAGAGAACCTGTGCTCCACAATTTAGATCACTTTATACTTAGATTTATATTTTTAGATTGAAATACTCATATTATATATATATATATATATATATATATATATATTCTTTTCTTATTAACTCTTAATTTTTATTATTTATTAATTTAGGGAGCTTAAGGAGGGAGAGAGGGAGGGTTGAAAATAGTCTCATGTAATTTGATATTAATACACCTGGAAGTCAGCCTGAAGAAAACTGAGGTCCTCCATCAACCAGCTCCCCTCCATGTCTACCAGCCCCCCCACATCTCCATCAGGCACACAAAACTCAAAACGGTCAACCAGTTTACCTACCTCGGCTGCACCATTTCATCGGATGCAAGGATCGACAACGAGGTAGACAACAGACTCGCCAAGGCAAATAGTGCCTTTGGAAGACTACACAAAAGAGTCTGGAAAAACAACCAACTGAAAAACCTCACAAAGATTAGCGTATACAGAGCCGTTGTCATACCCACACTCCTGTTCGGCTCCGAATCATGGGTCCTCTACCGGCATCACCTACGGCTCCTAGAACGCTTCCACCAGCGTTGTCTCTGCTCCATCCTCAACATTCATTGGAGCGACTTCATCCCTAACATCGAAGTACTCGAGATGGCAGAGGCCGACAGCATCGAATCCACGCTGCTGAAGATCCAACTGCGCTGGGTAGGTCACGTCTCCAGAATGGAGGACCATCACCTTCCCAAGATCATGTTATATGGTGAGCTCTCCACTGGCCACTGTGACAGAGCTGCTCCAAAGAAGAGGTACAAGGACTGCCTAAAGAAATCTCTTGGTGCCTGCCACATTGACCACCGCCAGTGGGCTGATATCGCCTCAAACCGTGCATCTTGGCGCCTCACAGTTCGGCGGGCAGCAACCTCCTTTGAAGAAGACCGCAGAGCCCACCTCACTGACAAAAGACAAAGGAGGAAAAACCCAACACCCAACCCCAACCCACCAATTTTCCCTTGCAACCACTGCAACCGTGTCTGCCTGTCCCGCATCGGACTTGTCAGCTACCAACGAGCCTGCAGCTGACGTGGACATTACCCCTCCATAAATCTTCGTCCGCGAAGCCAAGTCAAAGAAAGAAAGAATATATATATATATATAATAGGAGTATTTTTCAATATGATTTGAAATCTTAAATAAAATATTAAAAAGGACTGACATGTCTTTTTGCAGGATGTGTCACATTTGTTAGGTTGTGGGTAAACCTAATTGGGGTCTCCTGTTTGTGGAGAACCCTTTTCTAGTTATTGTGGATTGCGTTGGTCCATGGCCTAAGGCAAAAGCTGGTATCAGTATTTGTTGACTGTTATTTGTGCAGCTTCCAGGTTTCCAGAAGCTATTCCAAAGCTTTGGTTAAATTCTTTACATTGCCTAAGGAAATTCAATTGGATCAAAGAAGTAATTTTATGTCAGGACTTTTCCAACAAATTATTTATAAATTGGGAGTTTACTGGCTCATTGCCTATTGCTGCTCCAATAATCACAGTTCGTAACAGAGGGATATGGGTCAAATGCAGGCAATTGTACAAGCTCCAGTGGACCACATGGTCAGCATGGATACTGAGCTAACGGGCCTGCTTTCATGCTGTGAAACTAGGTCTCTGTCAATTTGGCTCATCATTTGGCTAAAGGGCATTGATAAGGTAGTGATTAATCAGACTGGATTCATTCTGCTTTGGTTCAGAGTACAAGCCAGGGCATTTTTCTGTAATTGAGGACACTGTTGTAACTGGATCAGCTTGGTTTAGAATCGTGACCACTTCTCAAGCTAAAGCCTTTTTGACCACATCTGGTCTCTTCAGCCTTTGCTCCAACCAGCACCCATAATATTTCTTGGACATCACATGCGGTGAATAAAATTGGCCAGGTTTCGGGAATCTTGGCTGGATCGTCATCCACTTGGATTATTCTGACTGAACAGAGTTGCAAAACCTCAGAGCAGAAAAGGGAGAGTGGTAAAAGAGGTACTTCGCGTGCTTGGGGGCCTGCAGCTGAAGGCACAGCCATTAATTACACAGTTGATGTTCAAGAAGCAGAGCACACAAATGTGGCTGCAGGGGGTTTCAGAGAATAAACCCTATCTCAATCAATAAGAAGACTGAAATAGAAGGTACTGAGTCTGCAGGGAGAAGGGTCTGACAGGAGTGAGTGTGTGTGTGTGTGTGTGTGTAGTGTTGTGCACGCACATAAAGCAGAAGCAGAGTTTCATTTGACCTCGAGTTTACAGACAGTACAAAGTCGGAGGCTGCTCAGGTTGCTGTGGAAATAATTCATAACAATGGCAAGGTTGGGGTTTCAGCTGGCAGCAAAGGTACATCAATTATATAAAAGCCTTGGCTTCACCAAATCAACAATTTTCTTAGAGGAGGAAGGGATGTGGTCAACAAATTAACCCCTCACTCTCAGGGAAGAATTTAATTTAAATTTAAACATCCAGCAATGGTAACAGGCCCACACGCCCGTGCCGCCCAATTGACCTACAACCCCAGGACGTTTTGAAGGGTGGGAGGAAACCCACGCAGACGCGGAGAGAACGTACAAACTCCTTGCAGAACCCCTGTTCCTGGCCAAGCCAACTGCGCCGCCCAAAGCAGTAAATACTTCTGCATCCTAATCAGCACCTCCAACAGGCCTCTCACTTGCCAAACACCTCCTAAGGGAGACTGCTTCAAGTTCGTGAGGCAGGATGATTATGCCTTTCAGAGCGGCAATCACTTTTATCAATGCAACTGTTGTGCCTTTTAATAATATAAAAATCATCTTGTCGGCTGGGTTTTAATTTCTCATGCGTCAAAGCATTTTAAAATGAAACTGTTCTGGAGAGAGGCAATGCAGAAATGAGCCTGTTTTATGAATGGGGCGTTGGAATAGTTCATCCATTGAAAGCAGCAAGGCAGCATGTGCTCCTTCAACAGATAATATCATTCTCATTGGAGTCCAATCCCGTCTGTAGGGAGCTGAGTACGACATGTAGTTCAAACACATTCGACAGGAGATTGCTTTTTAAAATGCTGTGCAGCCATCGAGGGGCAGAGAATATGTTTTTCTTTCCACTAAATGCATTTAAATCCTGTTGTGGGATTAAATTGAACTTCAGCTCCAATTTATACAGTAGCAGGCACCTGTTTCCACTGCCGCGCTTCATGCCTCTCTTTTGAAAATATATGTGAAGGGAGGGTGGTGTGGAGGAGGGAAAAGAAATCAGAAGTCACAGCCCATTAACATTCTGTCAGGATAGCCAGCCTCAAAGTGCAATCTAAATTTATGCGACTGGTGCACTTACAATCTTCCAATTAACATGCTGGTCCACTTTTTGGGTTGCTTTGCACATTTCGTCATCCCTTTTGTCCCTTCAATCGTTCTGTTTATTAGCTCCAGATGTGCACTCCCCAATTAGTGGCCCCCAACCTCATTGACAAATTGTTTCTACTCTTGGTCGTTTCGCTGCTCAGCGTCCTTGAAGGGCACAGCCCAACCAGTCTAATCAACACCCTTTCATCCAACTCAGTCTCTCGGTTACACGGTTATTGCTTCAGTTCTCTGTGCATATGGTTTTCAGCTGGACCGCCCTGGAGATCAGTGCTGATGCTAAAGGTCAGCACAACATTGAGGGATGAAGGGCCTGTGCTGTGCTGTGATGTCCTATGTTCTTTCTTTTTCAATTTTTTTTTATTGATTTTTATAATAGATTCAGTACAATGAAGAAAAGGGAATGAAAGTGAAAATACAATGTCACAGGTGTAAAACTTCAAGCAGTATCAACTCGGTTCCCCCCTCCACTACACAGAAAAGATATCGAAAATATTCTATGTTCTAAGGCGATTTTTGATGAAATAGAGAAGTGTTGAAGCATCAACGCTATCACGGCGCCAGTGACCCGGGTTCGATTCCAGCCCTGCTTGTAAGTAGTTTGCATGTTCTCTTCATGAACTACATGGGCTTTCCCCTGGGGGGCTCCGGCTTCCTCCCACCCTCCAAAACGTATGGGGGTCGTGGGTTAATGGAGCGTAATTGGGCGGCACAGTTTTAAGTGGCCAGAATCAGATTCTGCTGTGCTGTAAATAGGATTTTAAAATTTAAATATTCATTTTTAGATGACTTCAGAACATTTCAAAGTCCTGTGTATTCAATGAAATCGAATCAGGATTGCGATGTTGGAGAACAAAGGAGTTAATTTGCATACGGCAAGCTCACAGGAGCAGCAATGAATAGTGTAAGGTAAAACATCATGAGATGGGAATGTGTAGGCCTTGTGCAAAAGATTGCACCTCCTCGGTGCTGGTGGGCAGGTTTGCTAGAATTGTTGCGGAGGGTTGAAACTAGTTGGGCAGGGAACTGGGAATCAGAATGCACCAAGTCAAGTCAAGTCTATCATCATCTGATTGTACAAGTACAACCTGACAAAACAGCGTTCTCCGGTCCTCTGTGTAAAACATGCAGATGCTCAACCAGACATAACACACATTCAATAAATGTGCAGGACAAGTATTTCATCTATGCAAATAAATAGATCATTACTGTTTTGTACATATGAGGGTCTCAGATGGTTAGTGTGAGCAGTTCCTTTGGTGTTCAGCGTCCTCACGACTGAGGGTGGAGAAGTGAGGGTGAGGGTGGAGAATAGGGCAGAAGGTGGAACGGATGACGCAATGCGGTGTGGGTTTGGAAGGAAGGACAGGCAAGAGAGGAGGCATAAATGTAGTCAGTTGGAGGGTTTGAAATGTGTCTATTTCAATGCAAGGAGTATTAGGAATAAAGGGGATGAACTTGGAGCCCATGCAGTTCATGAAGAGAACATGCAAACTACTTACAAGCAGGGCTGGAATCGAACCCGGGTCACTGGCGCCGTGATAGCGTTGATGCTTCAACACTTCTCTATTTCATCAAAAATCGCCTTCGAACATAGATCACTACGTGGAATAACAATGTGGCGGCCATTACAGAGCCTTGGCTGGTGGAAGGGCAGGATTGGCTGATGCAGGTACTGGGATACAGGTGGTTTTAAAAGGAATAGGATGGGAGGGAAAAGAGGTGGGGGGAGGTAACATTACTGGACATGGATACAGAAAGGGAGGATGCTGTGGAGGGAGAGTCTATTGAGTTGGGGTGGGTGGAAATCAGAAATAGCCCTCTGGCACACTGAAGGACAGATAAGTAGGTAGAATTTGGAATGGTGTAGAAATAACAAGGTTGTTGGTATGAGACCCTTCAACTTCCCAAATAGTGACTAACACCTCCTCTCTACAATAAGGATTGCTGACACAGTAATGGGGACCAGCCAACTAGAGACAAGGCCATACTGGATCTAGAACTGGGTAATGAACCTGGTAAGGTGACAGACCTCTCTGTGGGGGGACCACAACTCCCATAGCTATGGACAAGGATAAAATGGTAAATATGTCCTTATGAGAGTCAAAGTTAGCAGGAGTGGGGTTTTTTCCTTGGAGAGAAGAAGAATGAGAGGTCTACAAGATTATGAGAGACATAGAAAAGGTAGACAGCCAGCACCATTTTCCCAGGGTAGGAGTAGCAAACACCAGCGGACATCTGTACAAAGTGAAGGGAGGAAAGTTTTGAGGAGACATCAGGGATAGGTTTTTTTTTACACAGAGAGTTGTGGGTGCATGGAATGCCTTGCCAGGGTTGGTGGTGGAGGCTGGAACATTAGGGGCATTTAAGAGATTCTTAGACAGGTTCAAGTCCAACACGTCAGTTATACATCTTTACCTCCTATGGATGCTGTGAGACCAGCTGAGTTCCGCCAGTATTTCTGTGTTTTTACCTCAATCACAGCATTTGCAGGCTTTCATATTTCACTCCACTACTAATTGCCCTCATAGCACCTCAATTTCAGTACAGGTTTAAAACACTTCTTCTCCCATTTCTTTTAAAGCATGGTCCTTAAACATGCCACCTCCACTAATGTCGCATTTGGGCATTGCACTAAATTGTCGTCAGCGGGCTCGTCAGATGCGACCACTCCTTCACTCAATTCCCCAGCTGAATATGTGGGGGGGGGGGAAGGACCTGCAGGTGCTGGAAATCTGCAATAAAATCAGACCGTGCTTGGTAACTTTCAGCAAGTTCAAACTGCATATCTGCCTGTTCGTGCCTCAGCCTGTCCATTCCCTGCCTGTTCATGTGTCTGGCTAAACACTTCTTAAATGATACTAACATATCTGCTTCCAGCACCTCCCCTAGCAGCAGGTTCCAGACACTAACCACTCTGTGTTTAAAAAAAAACTCTCGTCTCATAATCCTTCTCTCTTCTTAAACCTATGCCCTCTCGTATTTAACATTTCCACCTCTGGGAAAAAGACTCTGATCATCTACCCTATAATTGGTTCTTATAATTTCATATAACTTCTATTAGGTTGCAAGCCTCAACCTCCAACGCTCCAGAGAAAACAATTTAAGTTAGTCCAATCTTGTCCTGTAGTTAATACTCTCTAATCCTTGTGAACCTTTACTGCACCCTCTCCAAAGCCTCCACATCCTTCCTATAATGCAGCAAACACTCAAACAACACAATACTCCAAATGTGACCTAGCCAAAGTTTTATAATGCTGCAATATGTCTTCCCAGCTCAACTGACTGACTGTCAACCACACTATCTCCTTATGATGCCCCATTGAGGGAACTTTGCGCCTGTACCTCAAGATCTCTCCATTCATAAATGCTCCTCAAAGCCCTGCCATTGATTGTCAACTTTCCTTTAAATGCTCACAGTGCAACGCCCCACACTTGTCCAAATTAATCACCACCTACCACTTCTCTGCCCATGTATCCAACTCATTTATATCTTGTTGAACCTTTTGGCGACATTCCTCACTGTCCGCAATTCTGTGGTGTCAGCCCCTTTACACTTTTGTCCAAATCAAACATTCAACAGTGGTCCCAGCACTGATCCCCACGGAACACCAATTGCTCGCCAGAGTAACACCCTTCCACCTCTACCTCTGCCTTCTTTCTTTGGCTTGGCTTCGCGGACGAAGATTTATGGAGGGGGTAAAAGTCCACGTCAGCTGCAGGCTCGTTTGTGGCTGACAAGTCCGATGCGGGACAGGCAGACACGGTTGCAGCGGCTGCAGGGGAAAATTGGTGGGTTGGGGTTGGGTGTTGGGTTTTTCCTCCTTTGTCTTTTGTCAGTGAGGTGGGCTCTGCGGTCTTCTTCAAAGGAGGTTGCTGCCCGCCAAACTGTGAGGCGCCAAGATGCACGGTTTGAGGCGATATCAGCCCACTGGCGGTGGTCAATGTGGCAGGCACCAAGAGATTTCTTTAGGCAGTCCTTGTACCTTTTCTTTGGTGCACCTCTGTCACGGTGGCCAGTGGAGAGCTCGCCATATAACACGATCTTGGGAAGGCGATGGTCCTCCATTCTGGAGACGTGACCCATCCAGCGCAGCTGGATCTTCAGCAGCGTGGACTCGATGCTGTCGACCTCTGCCATCTCGAGTACTTCGACGTTAGGGATGAAAGCGCTCCAATGGATGTTGAGGACTATAGAACCTGACAACCCCATTTTGAACCAAGTTTCAATTCATCCTTTAATGAACCTGAATTGTACCTTAATCTTCCAAATCAGCCTACTATGAGAAACCTGGTTGGAAGCTTTCGTAAATGTACACAACATCTGCTCCTGTACCCTCATCAATTATTTTTGTCATCTCCAAAAAAATATCAACTTTATACAGTATGACCTCCCCTGCCATGGTGACATTCATGAATAAGGCTTCGCATTTCCGGATGTGACTGGATCTTCTCCAATCATTTCCCCACTACCGATGTACTGTTCACTGCATTAAAATTCCTGATTTTCCCTTCTGAAATAGAAGAACAACGTTGATTATTCTCCAGTCCTCTCGGGCCTCACTTGTGGCTACAGAGGATACAACGTTCTCTCCCAAGGCCCCAGCAATCTCCTTTTTGCCTCTATTCATAATTGGGATAGATTCTATTAGGCTGCGGGGACTTATCCCAGGCCTGCAACTTAAACTAATGTCGTCTTTCTTTCCCAGTCCCAACAAAGTGTCTTAGACATAACCAGAATCAGGATTAATTATCATGAACAAGTCATGAAATTTGTCATTTTGCAGCAGCGTCCTAGAGCGATCGTCTTACGACATTACTATAAAAAATAAAATATTAATAACAAAAGTAGGGCGCGAAGAGTAAGGCTGTGCTTTTGGTTCATTGGCTATTCAGGAATCTGATGGCTGCGGGGAAGAAGCTGTCCTTGTACTGCTGGGGGCTACTGTACCTTTTCCCCCAGGGTAGCAGAGTGAATGTGTAAATGTTCCTCTTTCCACGAATGATGCCTGATGTGCTGTGTTTCCAACATTTTCTGAGACAATGTGCAACTTTAACAGCGTGCTGCCACGTCTCATGATCAAATGGGTGGTCAATGACCTTAATATCTCTTCGAGTGACTGTGCTCATGGAGCACCTTGCTCGAGTACATTTGTTCCATCATTATAAACGATCGCTGTGAAGATGATACCGCGATTGCACACAGCCCACTTTAAGAGCTGTCACTGGAAAGAAGAACGATGTCCAAGGTTTCTTTAAAGTGCAGGCTGGGGAGTTCGAAAGTCCAGGATGCCAGTGGGTGAACGGAGGATGCTAAAGCCAGGAGTTTTTGCAGGTCTTTGGAGCTGAAAATCCACCTTCAACAATTCATTAAATGCTGAAGGTTCCTTTATGATCATGTATATTGTAGAGCTCGTCGAAAGAACCAAAGTTGATCCAAACCAAGGCTTTTATTAGCAAAAGACAGGAGCTCTTCACAGGTGGCCGACCAGTCTGGAATGATCCGACCTGGCTTGGGACACAACCCTTTAAGGCCCAGACAGTAGGCGTGGCTTAGCTCTCAGCCAATCGCTGTAAGCACAGTCATTACATTCTAGATATTGTAACTATAGACATTGGTGATAGGTCTGTACTATCACATATATAATACCCAAAATTTGCTTCCTTCGGTTTTTTTTGCACTACCAATAAGTGGTAATTCTGCCTGACCCACAAAAAGAAGGAATCACATATCTACTCTGACAATAAATCTGAAATCTGGTTCGCCACAAAGGCACACACAGAGAGGTGCCACTAATCCAGCAGTCCTACCAAGAGGGAGAAAAACAAAAGAGAGTCCATTGATCCTGCCACCTGTAACCTCTGTAGCCACCCGGCCTTCTGTCTGCTCCAGTGGTGAATCTGAGCTCCAGCACCCGAGTCATCTTCTTCGGCCCCTGGTAGTCAACCGAAGCTGTTAATGTTTGAGGCCCTTTAGAAGCCATCATCACCATTGGGCCCCCTCAGGAATCCTGGTCCCAAGACTGGTTTCCTCGAGCCATTCTCCAGCAGCCTGGTACGAGTCCTTTGGCCGCCAAGCTCCTTGCTGGTCCACTGTGGCCTTCTGCCCTCTTGGGTCTTCACATCTCCTTCTTGACAGTGAGGTGATCTCCTGCACTGGTGCTCTACTACCCTCGCGGTCTGGATTGCCAAGCATGGTCATCTTGTGCACGGACCTCTGTGGGTTTGCCAACGTCAGTGTAATGACCAGGCAGTAGGACCCTGTGGAGGACCGCTGGAAGACAAGTGCGTTTCCTGCTCCTCTCGGGTCCTCATCAGTATGAACACTGCCATCACCACTGTCTTGGGAAAGATGCCAGCTTGTTAAAGGAACCACCCCACCCTGGCCACATTCTCTCCTCCAATTCCCCCACCCCCCCACCACCTCCTGTCAAAGAGAAGATAGATACACAAGTGGAAAAACACTAACTTTTATTAAGCCTTTGGGCTGCATAGTTAGTGTAGTGTTTGGCACAATGTTGTTACCGTGACTGGGGTTCGAATCCGGCGCTGTCTGTGAGGAGTATGTATATTCTCCCTATGTCTGCATGGTTTTTTTTCCCCAGGGGCTCCAGTTTCCTCCCACTGTTCAAACCATACCAGGGGTTGTAGGTCAATTGGGAGTAACCTCTGGATTCAAGGATGATTTATTTGACTACATTTCCCTCCTCAACTCCATCCACAATCACAAACAGACCTTCAGGTGAGGCACAGCTTTACACACACATTGTCCAGCCTGATCTATTGCATTCAGTGGAATGAGTGACCATGTCGCTAAACGGCTCTGCCTTGACTGTAGGTCTAAATGTGAGCTTCCTGTGGCCAACCATTTCAATTCCTCTCATCGTCCCCACACAGACATGTTTGTCCTCCGCCTCATCCATGGCTAGGTTGAGGCCAAATGTAAATTTCAGGAACAATACCTCATATTCCTCCTGGACAAGCTTAAACCCAACAGCACGAACATGGATTTTTCTTACTGGAAGTGACACTGTTATGAGCCCAAAGGACCCCAAAACCCAGCAGCAACACAACAAATGGTTACTTAAATAAAAGTTGTTTTTAATTATCTTTAAACACGACTTAACTTATCTCTATTAACTTAACCCCCTTCTAATTCTAAGTGCACATTTATGTGATTTGTGTGTAAATGTACGATAAGTTATCTGGTTCACAGTCCAATCTCACTTCTCATTCTTCCACATTCACTGGTTGCAGGCAATTCTTATACTGTGCACAGAATTTAACATTTATAAAGTTCACCAGGCTTTGGTGCTCGAAAGGTAAATGTTTCTTGGAGGTTTGCAGAGAGAGATTTGTTGTTCCAGGATTTCCACAACTGAGGTACCACCATTAGTCACCTCAATGTCTTGCTGACGAAACTTGCCCCATCAAGGTTCTCCAGATGGTAACCTCTTTCTTTCAGGCTACCACAGAGTTCCTTTCTGTTTCACTTATTCCAAGAGAAACATCAGACAGATAGCACTTCCAAACATCCACCACTCTGGAGCTTTCTGATTCAGTTCCAACAAGCTTCTCCTGGCTTTTACAGTTTTTTGTGACACAAGTCAAAGACTCCCTCTGTCTGTCTGTCTGTCTGTCTGTCTGTCTCTCTCTCTCTCTCTCAAACTGCCAGGCAGCATGTCCTTCTCTCTCTCACTTGCAAAACCCCTGACCTTTTCCAGCAAACAATGAGTTAGTCTTCTGGTCCATCTGTTGTTTTTAGGTAAACAATAATCTCTCAATGACCTTTCTGTGAAGAGGTATTAGGAGACAGCCTGTCTCTTGCTGTTGCTTTAAAGACAATAGTCCATTCATTTCATGACATCATTTCAATTAGCGCGTACTTGTGAAATGTGCAGAGCATTCCTCACAGTTCCTATTCAAAGTACTGTGGATATGAATCCTCCAATATTTTAAATAAGATCTGTTTTAAAGTGTGTGTATGTAACCTACTCTAATTTGACCAATTTATCTCCCCAAAACATTCGAAAGAGAGTTAACATTTCAGTTCGATGTTAGGTCATTTTCTCTCTTTCGCTTGCGCTGCAGTACCTGAGGAACATTTCCAGATTTTTCTGATCTAAGTTGTAATAGATGCCAGCCATTGTTCAGTAACAATGAGAAACCAGAAACAGGGTCGTTTGTCCCCCTCTCCCTAAGGTATTCCGGCAGCTTCAACTTGATTTTTGTAAATTACATGGCTCCTGAGAGAAAAGACATTTGAACGTTTACCTTGATAGATGGTACATACTGTCTGTAGCAAGGCCACAAGAACTGATTGTATCGCAGGAATGAAACCTTTGAATCTTACAATTAAAACAATGTTTGACAGGACAGATGGCCAGGCAAGTAAAGAACAACTCCAAGGACAGTTTCAGGTCACAACCATCGGGAGATAAGACATTTGGACTGGACATAATTCACAGGGGTCTTTCTGAAAATCAATCTCATATAAATACCGTGGGATAGAATGTCTGACCAGACATAACTTTCCTTGTTCCCGCTTTCTCCAAAAACAACTTCAGGTAAGGACTGTGGGTCAGAATAGCTGACTATACATAAATTGCTTTGTTCTCATTTTCGAAACATTGTGTAAATGCCGGCCAAATTTTACAAAAGTAACTGCAAGATGGTGTAACAAGGAGGTCAGCCTGTTTCGGAGCACCAGGTGGATTTCCTTGCAGTAAGACCCCATTGTTACAACGTCTTTTCTTGTATGAAAGAGACCATTTGCATTACAAAATAAATAAAATTACATTGAATTATTGATATGGGGTCTGTTATTTTACTTCAACCATGATTTTCGTGATTTACTTTTGTTTTATTCTGCCCTCTACACAGAATATACTTTAACAACACCATTGCCAATCAGATGCAAAGAGATTGGAGCACAGCTTCCAACCAAATGTTTCAGTACAGCACTAAAATAATACTGAATCGTCAAAAGATGCTTTCTTCTTGAGACATTATGTCTAGTCTCACAGTGGATATAAAATATTCTGAGGTACTATTTTTTTAAAAGCGCACCAAAGTTATATACCATGCTCTCCAATCCTCCTGGTTCCTGTTTCCATCACATTTAGATGATAAGACCCTGAAAACCCCTCCCTCTAACATTGTGGACAGAGCCTCTGACTGCTTCTTGTCAGTTTTCCACACCTCTGCTCTCACTCTCTCTCCTCCTGGGCAGAGAGAGACAGAGTTCCAATTCACCAGCCTCCACAGTCAATAGATCCTCAGCAATTTCTGCCTGGTCCTACAAGATTCGACCCTCAGGCACGCATTCC
This sequence comes from Narcine bancroftii, assembly GCF_036971445.1. Taxonomy (NCBI): domain Eukaryota; kingdom Metazoa; phylum Chordata; class Chondrichthyes; order Torpediniformes; family Narcinidae; genus Narcine; species Narcine bancroftii. The sequence goes on from NC_091473.1 coordinate 143,216,301, forward strand.
CATCCCCTTTTCAGCTTACTGCAGGGACTGCTCTTCTGTCCCCACCACCACTCCCTCGTCTTACCCATGCAAGTGCAGGAGGTGCAAGTGAGTTGTCTTGCCTCTCTTCCCTCAATGCACAGTACAGGCTGTTCACAATGTAGCTCCTCCACATTGGACAACTTTGTTCAGACTAGGACAATCACTTTGCACAGCCCTGTGTTCAGTTGCAGGACTTCTTCAACATCCCCCTGAGCAGCGCCGTCATACCTACATGCTTCAAGGTGGTCACCATCATCCCTGTGCCTAAGAAGCCCTCAGTGTAGTGTCTCAATGACTACCGTCCTGTTGTACTCACATCCTCTGTCATGAAGTGCTTCGAGAGGCGAGTCATGGAGCACATCAAGGCTCAGCTGCCCCCTCCCACTGGACCTCCTGCAGTTTGCATACCATCCCAACTGATCTACTGATGACACCATTGCCACCTGGCCCTCACTCACCTGGAAAATAAAGACCCGTATGTTGAATGCTGATCATAGACTTCAGCTCAGCATTCAACACAATCTTACCACAACACCTGATTAGGAAGTTGAACCTGTTGGGCCTAAAGATCTTTCTCTCTGATTGGATCCTCAACTTACTGACTGGAAGACCTCAGTCAATTTGGATTGGAAACAGCATGTCCAACACTATCACACTGAGCATGGTGGGGGTGGGGGGGGGGGGGGCGCTGAGGGCTGCAAGCTCAACCCACTGGTGTTTACCCTGCTGACCCATGACTGTGCAGCAAGATACAGTTCTAATCACATCAAGTTCGCTAACGACACGACCGTAGTGGGGCTCATTAGCAGAACGATGAGTGAGCTTACAGAAAGGAGGTGCAATCGCTAATGGACTGGTGCAGAGACAACAACTTACACCTGAATGTCAACTAGGACATGGAGATGGTGGTTGACTTTTGGAGGGTCTGGGGGGGGGGGGGAACCACTTTCTGTTGACCATCGATGGTTCCACCATTGAGGTAGACAAGAGCACCCAATTCCTTGGCATGCACCTGGCAGAGGATCTCTCCTGGTCCCCCAACACCAGATCCACTAACAAGAAGGCCCAACAAATGGACATTGCTGTCAGTCATCCATTGCAATTCCAACTCACTCTTAGCATGTCAATTGGAGGCCGGTGACTAGTGGAGTTCCTCAGGGATCGGTCCTGGGTCCTCTATTGTTTGTTATATATATTAACGATCTGGAAGTAGGGGTGGAGAATTGGATAAGCAAGTTTGTGGATGATACAAAGATTGGTGGTGTTGTGGACAGTGAGGAAGATTACCGTAGATTAAAAGATGATTTAGGAAGGCTGGAGGTGTGGGCTGAGAAATGGCTGATGGAATTTAATACAGATAAGTGTGAGGTGTTACATCTTGGAAAGGCAAATCTAAATAGGTCATATGCATTAAATGGTAAGCTATTGAGATGTGCAGAGCAACAAAGGGATTTAGGAGTTGTGGTAAATAGTACCCTCAAGGCTGATACTCAGGTAGATGGTGTGGTGAAGAAGGCATTTGGACTGTTGGCCTTCATAAATCGGAGTATTGAATTCAAGAGTAGGGAGGTAATGATGAAATTGTACAAGGCATTGGTGAGGCCAAATTTGGAGTACTGTGTACAGTTTTGGTCATCAAATTATAGGAAAGATATAAACAAAATAGAGAGAGTGCAGAGAAGGTTCATGAGAATGTTGACAGGATTTCAAGGTTTGAGTTACAGGGAAAGGTTGTGCAGACTGGGGCTTTTTTCTCTGGAGCGTAGAAGATTGAGGGGGGACTTGATAGAGGTGTTTAAGATTTTAAAAGGGACAGACAGAGTAAATGTGGATAGGCTTTTTCAATTAAGAGTGGGGGAGATTCAAACTAGAGGGCATGGTTTAAGATTGAAGGGGGAAAATTATAAGGTGAACATGAGGGGAAATTTCTTTATGCAAAGGGTGGTAGGGATGTGGAATGAGCTTCTGGCAGACTTGGTAGACTGCATAGTTACATGGAGAGGAGAGGACTAGAGGGTTATGGACCGGGTACTGGTCAGTGGGACTAGGAGGGTGGGAATTTGTTACGGCATGGACTAGTAGGGCCGAACTGGCCTGTTCTGTGCTGTAAGTGGCTATATGGTTATATATGGTTATATGGTTAAATAAAATATTCAATAAATAATATTTCTCTATAGCCTTTAAGCTCCTTTTAAATGTTTTTTTTTCACAAGCCAACAAGTCAAAAAAATAACAACTTGCTTCAATGACAAACAAGTTTGTCTTTTAAAATGATGAACATATCGTCTGCCTCCCACCTGTCTTGAAAGGTCCTGTTTTCTGTCTTTCGTTTGGCCATTTTTCATAAGGGGTTTATTACATGTGAGTTAGGCGACAGGTCACAGATGATAATGAAAGTTAAGAGAGGAGGTGGGGAGATTAGCAGGCTGATGGGACGGCGCCAATGCATTTGCAAAGCATTCTGGGATTTGTAGTATTAACTATGCATGCGCTATACTGGCGCGGCGGCCAGCGGGCCAGCTCTAATACATATTTGAAATGATCTTGCGGGCCAAATATAATTATATCACGGGCCAAATTTGGCCTGCGGGCCTGAGTTTGACATGTGTGCTTTAAGTCATATACTGTTGTGGCCAATATTTCTATCAATCAACATTATTAAAATATACTGGTAATAAGTATATTGCTGGGAATTTGCTACGTAGATATCAGCTGCCACTATTTCAGCATCGCTACACTGGTCGAACATCACTGACACGAGAGACTATGAGAACATTTTGAAAAGGAGTGAACAAAATCTCAACAGAGCCACACACCACAGAACAGGCATTCAGCACACAATACCTGCAGTGACCATTAAATAACTTTGAAAAGGAGAAATGTTGGCAGCTGAAGTAATGACGGCATTGCCATTGATGTGGACCCAGGAGTATTCTTGTCGAGCTCCTCTACAGACTCCTCCTGCCTGGTTGTCAAACCCCATTGTCGCATCAGGCTTAAACTGCCTGCGGAACAGGTCATTTCTTTATATCAGAGTACTCCGAGGATTGTTCCCAAGATGGGAGCACCCACACTCGACAAGTGTGGATGACGAGGGTTGCAGGCTCTGGAGAAGCAGCGGACAGGGTACGACAGGGAAGGAGACCACAGCACCGGACCAGCGAGGGGCTTGGCTGCTAAAGGACTCACACCAGGCCACGGGTCGCTGGAGACCGGTTCATGAGAACCAGGTATTGGGACCGGTGTTCAAGAGGGCGCCGATGCCAAGCAGGGCTCCCGAAGGGCCTGGGCCGCGGGAAGCTTACTGATCGTATGAGGGGTTCAGAACCAGGATCCGAGCTGGGCGACTTGAATGCAGGGGCCCTGATGCACCACTGGAATGGACAGGAGGCTGTGAGGCCATGGAGGTTTCAGGCATCGGAGATGGTGGCGGGATCCATAGGCATTTTGCAATTTCTACATGGTGAAACCTAAATGTCGACAAATAACCTTGAATAAAATCTGGAATGTGCACTTTAATCACACGCAAATTGTTTGATTACAAATTCAAAATGGTGAAGCACAGTGGAAAAAAAGTCTTTGTCCCAAACATTATGGAGGGCGCTGAATATAATCAGGGGGTCCCAACGCTAATTCCAGTAGAACACCACTGCCCTTGGGCCTCTACCACCACCTATTGGGCCAGCTAATTTCGTATCCCAACTGTCAACTCCACATGGATCCCATGCAACCAGATCATCCATGAAGGGACCTTACTAAAGGTCATGTATACAGCAGGCACTGCCTTATCAACCGTTGCCTCCGCACAAAACTCAGTCAAATTGGCAAGACATAACCTGCCCCTCACAAAGTCACATTGACTGTCCCTAATCTGACCTTGACTCTCCAAATGCACATAAATTCTATCCCTAAGTAACCTTTCCCATAGTTTTCCAACCACTGATATGAGGCTTACTGGCCTATAATTTCATGGATCTCCCCTTCTTTCCCTTTCTTGAATGGGTACAACATCAGCCACTCTCCAGTCCTCTTGGGACCTCTTCTGTCACTAGTGAAGAAGCAGAGATCTCTGTTAAAGCCTCAATAATCTCTTCACTTGCCACTTTCAATAACCTTGGTTATATCTCATCAGTTTCAGTGGTGGGGGTGGGGGGGACGGGGTGGTCTGTCCACATTAACGCTCCTCAACAGATTCAACCAAACCTTAATCTCAAAATGCCCATGATCCCGTTGGATCTAGAGATTAAGGTTTTTCAGAAGAATGAGGTGTAAATCATATGGTTACAGAGGTTTTATTATTCTACATAGCACAGGTGAGACAGGGTCAGTCTGTACTAGTCAGCAAGACAAGCAGTGCATTAAGTAATAAAGGAACTTTTTTAAAAATTTAGACATGCCGTAAATTTGTTCTCCTTTTAAACTACAAATTAATCTGAACTGGTTCAGATAAGACACCTGTTGAATAGTAAAGACACAAAGATGGAGAAACTCAGCAGGTTAAGTAGTGTCCTTTATACAGCAACGGTAAAAATGCATAACTGACATTTCAGGCTTGAGCCCTTCATCAAGGTACGGAAAAATGTCAGCAGGCGTCCAAATAAAAGAATGGAGGGGGTGGTGTGGTTGCAAAGACAGGGGGAGATAGGTGGAGAAGGGAGGGGGAAGGGAGGGAGGAGAATTGGAAAAGGAAGGGGGAAGGGGAATAGGAGAGCAGGCTAGCAGCAACTGGAACAGTCGATGTTAATGCCATCTGGCTGGAGAGTGCCAGATAGCATTAACTTCAACTTTTCCTGTTTCTGTTAACCTGCACCCCTCTTCCCCTTTCCAGTTCTCCTCCCTCCCTTCACCTAGCCATCCCTCCTACCCTTGATTGTTGCTATCCTCTCCCTCCCTCCTCCACCCATCGCAACCATACATTGCCCACGATCTTTTGTTCAAGCGCCGACATTTTTCCACACCTTGATGAAGGGCTCAAGCCCGAAACCTCAGTTATGTATTTTGATCTTTGCTACTTAAAGGACACCGTTAACCTGCTGAGTTTCTCCAGCATTTTGTGTTTATACTTCAACCACAGTGTCTACAGATTTTCATGTTTTATGCCTGTTGAACAGTCACTGACTGGGTCAGCTCTGCAGGCAAAGAAACTGTAGGGATAAAAAACCAAATATACCCCTAGTTACTAAAAGTTTACAGACAAATAGGTGTAAAAGGTGCTAAAACTTCAAAAAAAAACACGATAACATCTACAATCTGGATCCTAATTAGCACCCTACCAATCTCCATGTCCTTTGCCTTGGTAAACCCTCTGCAAAGTGTTCATTTAGTACCTCACCACTTCCTTTGACTCCAGCCATAAATTTCCTCCTGTCCTTGAGTGGTCCTAGTCTTTCCTTTGTCATCCCTCTTGTTTTTAATGGAAGTCTAAAGTGCCTGACTGCAGAGGAAACTTTAAGGCCCTCCGTTGACCTTACCAATGCCCTGCTTGAGCTCTTTCCTGGTCTATTTATATTCTCCAAAGTCCCATCCGTTTGCAGCTTTCTGAACCTCCCATATGCCTGATTTTTTTTTAAATTTAAATGTTAAATCTTTACATTTTTAAATTTAGACATACAGCACATTAACAGGCCTTTCTGGCCCACGGGCCCGTGGCACCCAATTGTACCCAATTGATCCACAACCCCGTTATAATTTTTTAAATAGTGGGAGGAAACCAGAGCAACAGAGGAAACCAACACAGATACAGGGAGAACGTACAAACTCCTTTCAGACATGCCAGATTTGAAACGCGGTTGCAGGTGCTGTAACAATGTTGTGTTAACCGCTATACTGTGCGTCCATTACTTCCTTCTTGACTAAGTTCAGGACCTCCTTCTTGATCCAAAGTTAATTTACCTTGCCATTCTTATCCTTCCTAAGCATTGGAACATGACAGTCCTGGGCTCCAATTAGTCTTTGTTGGTCTTCTAGCCCTGTTGGATTTCAGTGAAGGAATGTTGCCGAATGGCACATTTCAGGCTGCAGGGGTACATGCTGAGGGATGCATGGAGGTTTGGTGAATCAACACAAGGGCTTTGTGGGGAAAGACCATAGTCTAAAGTCTTTTCTGCTATCAAGCATCGAAGAGCTGAGACCAACGGGAATGCCCCTCCATCAACTGAGGGGGGGGGGGGAATAACCCTAGATTATTGCCACATTAGTGGCAATATTTCATAAAATTAATAGTAAACATCATAATGAAAAGTAAATATGTGAAACTAAGAAAGTGAAAAACTTCCTTTGCTATTTTTTTCCTTTATATTGTGGCATTGCACATCTTTCATGGCGAACCGGCCCCCACTTGTATCGCTGCACCAGCGGGGCAGCCGCGGGAAGATGGTGCCGTCGGGGGTATCTCTGCCTCGTGGCTCAAGCCACAGCATGCACCTCAGGCAAACGTGATGACATCACTGCTCACACAGGGCAGAATTCACGCTGCCCTAAAGGGTGCGCGCGAAGTTAAAATAAATCAATTCAACTGAAACCCCTCAGCGTCTTGTGGTGTGTTTCAGAGTTGGTAGCTACCGCTACAATATATTCTTTATTGTGAATAAAATTCATTTTTGGAAACAGAAATTCTCAGAAACAAAACAAACCTCAGCCAGCTGGGAGTTGCGTCAGATTTCTGGCCTCTCAAATAGGGTTTCCTATCAATTTCTCGTACCATGTCCCACTCTGCACTTTCAACACCAAAGTGCCTGATCTGTTTTCCCAATGGGTCTTGGTCTTACTGTTTCCAAGAAGCAAGTCAAAAAAGATTCAAACAGCCAGAATCTCGCTCAGTTTTCCAATCAATTGGGCTCTGGTTTGCATGTCAATCAAAACAGCATTATTGTACAAAAATAGCTACATCTTCTCCAGGTTCCAGTGTTTGGAGTAGATTTTTTAAATTCACAGCACACATTTTTTTAACTTATTCGTTAGCTATTTCATTGCGTGCAATTGTCTGCTACTTCAAAAGGCTGCTGAGATTCATCCCTACTGGCAAGGGATTGGGCTTACAAAGACCAAACGAGGTAAGAACAAAAGGCTTCCTTTTATAAAGAACTTGTGATCCAAATTGCAACAATCCATAGCCACATCAACACTTTCAGGGAGTTTTAAAGTCTGGCAAGCAATAGAAATAAAAATCAATATGAAGACATTTACTGAAAGAGGATTTGAGTACTGGAATAAAGATTCCTTGCTCCCACCCCACCATTTTTTTGGGTGCCTGTCTACATTTTGTCCATACCTTGATGAAGGGCTCAAGCCCGAAACATTGGTTATGTCTATTTATCTTTGCTACATAAAGGACAACTGTTTGTCCTGCAGAGTTTCTCCGGCATTGGGTTTTTACTTCAATCCCAGTGTCTGCAGACATTCATGTTTTACTTGGCTCAGGTGAGGTCAGATCTGGAATACCATGTACAGATGTATTTGGAATACTGTGTACAGGTCAGGGCTCTTTAAATAAGGAAAGATATACACAAAATTGTTAAGGACCTCTACAAGCCCGCACATCTTCCAGCAACTCCCGTTGGCAAAGAACTACCAGGCTGAGAAACAGTTTCTTCCCATGGGCAGTGAGATAGCTGAATGATTGATGTACGTGTCATACCATCCCTCCGAGAATCTACTATAATTTAACAATATTTATTTATTTTTACCTACAGTGGCTCCTTTGAGCAGCACAGTTGGCCCAGCAGCTAGCGCAACACCTTTACAGCACCAGCCATCAGGTCCAGGAGTTCAAATCCCACGCTGTCTGTGCGTTCTCTCCATGTCTCCGTGGGTTTTCCCTGGGGGCTCTGGTTTCCTCCGTTCAAAACGTACCAGGGGTGTAGGTTAATTGGGTGTAATTGGGTGGCACGGACTCATGGGCTGAAATAGCCTGTTACCATGTTGTATGTCTAAATTTAAAATTTAATAATGTTTGGGACAAAAACATTATTTTTCCCTTTATTTGCCTCTGTGCTCCACATTGTAATTGTAATCGAACAATTCACATGTAATTAAAGTACAAATTCCAGAGTTTATTCAAGGTTATTTGTAGATATTTTGGTTTGACCATGTAGAAATTACAGCACTTTTTAGACATAGTCCTCTCATTTCAGGGCACCATATTATTTGGGATATTTAGCTTCACATGTGTTGGTAAGTACTCAGGTTTGTTTAATTGCTTCATTGGTGCAGGTATGAGAGAGCTCGACTTGTTTCTAAGCTTTTGATCAGAGTCTGTAGTTGGCATTTTTCAACAAGAGGACCAGACAGCCAGATTGGACTAGATTAGAACTAGATAAAATAGGGGAAAAGATACCTGAACACATATATAAATGGGATGAAAAATTGGTACAACGAGGGAGTTCTCCAGTATTACATCATCTGCTCAATATTTGGAAGAAGATTCATGTAGAAAGGAGTAAAACAAATTACCAATTACCAAAACTAACAAATGACGCAAAATCAGTTACTCCCTTTTACAATAGATAACCTTTCCTTTAGAGAGTGGGAGAAAAAAGGGATCAAAAGAATAGAAAATTGTTTTTCAGGAAATAGATTATTATCCTTTGAACAAATGAAAGATAAATACAATATAACTCAAGATACAGTGCTGGCATGTTACCAATTGAGATCCTACTTGAAGGACAAATTAGGAAGCAGTCTGAGTTTACCAGAGGGAAGTAACTTTGAATATGTGATTACAGATACAATGATAATCAAAAGATTTATAACAAATATGTATATTAAACTACAAGAAAAGGAGAATGAGGAAACAAATGGTAAAACTAAACAAAAATGGGAACAAGATTTAAATATAAAGGTAAAGAAGGAAACATGGGAGAAGTTATGCTCTGGAACGATGAGAAATACAATAAACACGAGGTTACGTATGATACAATATAACTGGATACACAGGCTATACATTACACCTCAAAAGTTAAATAAATGGGACCCAACAGTATCTGATAGATGTTTTCGTTGTAAAAAAGAAATGGGAACAACAATTCATGCAATCTGGACATGTGAGAAAGTAGAAAAATTTTGGGAAGATCTAAACCAGATATTAAATAAAATTACAGAAAACAATATACCAAAAAACCCAGAGATCTTCCTCCTAAGTAACATAAAAAACAAAGAATTTGGACTTGATTTGGATGGTGCACAAAAAAGATTTGTTAAGATGGCTCTAGCCGTAGCAAAAAAATGTATTATGTCAACCTGGAAATTGGAAGATAATTTGAGAATACAACAATGGTATATAGAAATGAATAAATGTATTCCATTAGAAAAAATAACATATAGTTTAAGAAATAATATTGAAATATTTGAACAAATATGGGAGCCATACATGAAACACAATAGAGAAAACCTACCGGGGACATTCACTACCTAAATTAACGAAAGGAGAAGGAAATGAAAAGAATTGATTCAGTGGAATTTCTTGTTTATTTTTATTGAATGACAACATTGTTTGACTGGTTTAATGTGTCTTAGATTTTGTACTTTAAATGAATGGGGGGGGGAGGTAGGGAGGGTGGGATGGGAAGAGGGAGGGGGGAGAAAATGACACTGTATATATTTGAAAAGGAAAATGTATGTATCTTGGTCAATGTGGTTTATGGTGTGAAAAATAAAAAATTTAATTTAAAAAAAACCATAAAAAAAAAGAGGACCAGAGATGCGCCAATGAAATCCCTCAGGCCTTAGGATTACAACATTATTATAGAACATCATTAAGACGAAAGAGCGTACTGCTGAGGTCAGTAATCACAAAGGGACTGGTATTCCAAGGAAGATCTCCATTGTTGATGCAAGAAGAATTTTTACCATAATGAAGAAAAATCCCCAAACATATGTCTGACAGATCAGAAACAGGCAGGTGTGGATATGGTCAATGACTTCTGTCCCCAGAACAACACTTTCCACTACTACTCTATGACTTCTACAAGCAGGCTGAAAGCTCATTGTGAATCCAAATACATCAACTATTTTGGAGGATTTCTGGGGTATCCTGTCATTATAAAAGACACTACTGATGTATTTCTTTCCTCGCCATATTTTTTGCAGCCATATTTTTTTTAAATCAAATTCTTCAACCCCCCCTGGCAGGATCTGAACTTTGTGTTCTCTTGATCAATAATCTACTAACAAAGCCATGGTACAACTGTGTCCTGCCATGTTCTTGGGAACTTCTCCACTTCACTCGGTCAGCACCCAGGGGAAGGTGTTTCTGAAGGGATTCAATGCACTGTTGCAATAGCTGCTCTTGTCTCCTATCTCCTAATTAAACAATTGCATGTTAAAGCCTCGACTTCCTTTACTCCATGACAATTGCCATTTCAGCTGCACCTTTCTGCCAATTCACGGCAATTAATTTATGTATTCTCCCTCTGTTCCTTCCATTCACGGCCTTTGGTTCGCTCCCCGTCTTTCCTTGCCACGTTGATGTTCAGGGTTAGAAAAACAAGAGTGTGACAGCCATTCAGCCTCTTTCTATGTTGTTGATCATAAAAACATAAAATCAGCAGGAGGCATAACTCATGAAACATCTTCAGAGAGACAAATAGGTCACATCCTATTTGCTGAGTCTGAGGCCTCAACAGCTTTATCTCTGCTCAGAAAGCAAACAGTTTATTAAGCAAGCATGGTCCTAGCTTGGAAAACAAACCTGATTAGTCCAACTCCACCACTGAGAGAGTAACCTGAATGGAAATTTCCATTTTTCTTAAAGAAAAAGCAGCAATAATTTATCTCTAACTATTTTGGGATGCGGAAACATAATTGGTTAAGCTCTGGTGTTACAAACCCAGAGGACCATAAACCCAGCAGTAATAGATATTCACCAAGACAAAAGTTGCTTTTAATTATCTTTAAACATGAAAACAGAATCACACTTTAACTTATCACTATTAACATTAACTAACCTAATCCCCTTCTAATTCTAAGCGCACATGTGTGTAATGTGTGTGTACGTTCAGAAAAATTCTTTGGTTCACAGTACAATCTCACTTCTCATTCCTCCAAGTTTACTGGTTGCAGGCAATTCTTATACTGTGCACAGAATTTAACATGTATAAGTTCACCAGGCTTTGGTGCTTGAAAGGTAAATGGTTACCGCTCAGGAAGGTTCTTGTTGGTTTTCAGAGAAAGATTTGTTGGTCCAAGACATCCACAACTGATTTACTTCCATCAGCCATTCCAGTGTCTTGCTGACAAAACTTGCCCCTTCAGGGTTCTCCAGTTGATAACCTCTTGCTTTCAGGTCACCACAGAGTTCCTTTGTGTCTCTTATTCCCATTAGACAGCCAGTCCTCTCCTCTTTCATGACCCACAAGGGCTTTGACCAGGCTGAACTAAGCACTCACAACCCATCTTCCAAATGGGTTCTTCGTAAGCTTGCCAGCTTGTCCTGTTCAAGTCCCAGCTGCTATTGGTGGCTGTAACACTGTATAAGTGATCTGTGTGTGTGTGTGTCTCTCTCTCTCTCTCTCACACACAGATAAAGCCTATTTGACTCTCTCTGCTTGTGAAACCACATGACCCTCTTAGAACAGCTCCAGGCAGTCTGCAACCACAACAAGATCTTTCATCTGTTGCCTTTTTGTAAACAACAATCCATTAGTGAAGTCTCTTGGGCACTCTCCAAAGCTTTTGCAAAAGCTCTGAGGCCCCGACATGGCTAGCAATAGCAGAGCTCCAGTATTTTAAATAAGATCTGTTTTAAGGTGTTTGTATGTGACCTACTCTAACAAACCTTTCCCAATTTATCTCCCAAAAGCATATCTATATACTCTGTCACATTGGAATTCCATTTCTTTTTCCATAGGTGGTGCCTAACCTGCTGAGTTTTTCCATTGACTCATCATCCTCCCTCAGCACTCTCCACCTTGATGAAGGGTTCCGATCTGAATCAATCAGCCAGTTTTTTTAACCCCCACTGATGCTGCTTCACCAGCTGAGTTCCTCCAGCCAATTGTTTATTTTTGCTCCAGAGTCCAGCATCTTCAGTCTCCTGTGCGTCATGTTCGGCCAAATCGCCAAATGCCATATAGTCACTGTAATTAAATTTGCAGTTACCAGGCTTGGTGGCGGAGCAAAAGAAAACAGAGTGAGGAAATACTATCGAGGGAATACGCATTTGGACTGCATACGCCAGAGTTAATCACACTGCTGAGCACTAATCTTGAGAGTCATCAAGAAAAGACATCACATAGATCTACCCTCAGTGGCAGGCAGAAATGTCTCAAAGCTACTCCTGCAGTCACAGCACCCTTTAAATATTAATTGGCTGCCACATCAGCAGAATGAGGAGATAATCACCCCCACACGTTATGCATTCCACACCTTATCAAAATTCTACAGCAAAAGAAAATTAAGCAGAACTCCTGACAGTGCTAAACAGTGCGGTGATTTTTCCAGCTGTTAATAGATTTAAACCATGCAAGCTTAACCAAATTGCACTCACTGCTCCCTACTAACTCACCAATTCCCCAAACAGAAGGCAGCATGCTCAAATGAAAATCAGGCTTCACATCAGTACCACATCCCTTTCATTCTCTCTCTCATTTCGAACTTGACTGAATTTGAAGAACATGAAGAAACCCGCTGGGGTGCTTTTCAGATTTCAGATTTTTTGTCAGAGTACATACATGACACCACATCCAAGCCTGAGATTCTTTTCCTGCAGGCGTGGCAGATTTACCACTTATTGGTAGCATTAAAAAATGTAAACAAATAAAGAACTGAAAACAGATAGTGAATGTAAACAAACTGACTGTGCAATACAGAGAGAATTTTAAAAATCAATAATGTGCAAAAGTGTGAGTCCTTAAATGAGTCAGTCCCTGATTGATTTTGTTATTGAGGAGACTGATGGTGGAGGGATAGCAGCTGTTCCTGAACCTGGTCGTACAAGACTTGTGGCCCCTATACCTCTTTCCTGATGGCAGACACGAGAGCAGAGACTGTGCTGGTTGCTGTGTATCCTTGATGTTTGGTGCTGCTGCTCTCTGACAGCAGCGTTCCCTATAGATGTTCTCGATAGTTTGGCCTCTGATGTCCTGGGCTGTATCCACTACCTTTTGGAGGGCTTTACACTCAGGGGTATTGGTGTCCCCATACCAGGCCACGATGTAGCCAGTCAGCACACCTTCCACTAAACATCTGTAGAAATTTGCCAGAGTTTTCGATGTCATGCCAAACCTCTGCAAACTCCTGAGGAAGAAGAGGCGCTGACATACTTTCCTCATGATGTCATCAGTAGTTTGGGTGCAGGAAAGATCCTCCAAGATAGTGACTCCAAAGATCTTAAATTTGCTCACCCTCTGATCTCCCAGTGATCACTGGATCATGAACTCTGGGTTTCCCTTCCTGAGGTCAACAATCATCTCCTTGGCTTTGGTGACATTGAGTGCAAGGGAATTGTTGGTGCACCATTCAGCCAAGTTTTCAATCTCCCTCCTGCATGGTGACACATCACCTTTCTTTATACAACCGACTACCGTGGAACCAACAGGAAATTTGTAGATGGTGTTATTTTTGTATCCTGAAGCAGATTAGGAATGAGGACAACACTGGTGGTACTTGGAAACCTGGACAACATGGATTGTTATCTCCACCTTATATATACAACCACTTCAGAAAAACAAAACCACAAATATAAATGTGGAAGAACCTAAAGTATAATTTTAGTATTCATGACAAGCCGGCTGAAAGAATCCTGAGAAACTCCTCCGCACAAGAGGAATGGAAAAGGAAGGAAGATCTGCTCAGAGATAGAATGATCCATCTGAGATCTATCCAATTGATGGGTACATAAATCTGCCTGAGCTTGCTTTATTGTCCTATCTCCGCTCCTGCATCATCAAGAGGTGTGTATGAGAATGGGGCTATCATACCGAAATGAGGGTCTGGGCTCAGAAGCCCAGAAGCCATGGGTTAGATATAGTTGTGATCAATTTATCCTCCAGTTATTCCCATCTGATGATCTCCCTACAACTTAGCACTCACTTATCTGCTCATTTTAAGATTCTGGTCAAACCATTCTCACCTTTCCTCTCTTCTGTCCTCTTGTCATATCTAATTAACAGCTTGTGTCAATTTGTCTGTACTCCTCCCCCTCCCATTCTTCCCTTTTCACCAGCTTTTTAATATAGGTACCTGTCTGTCTTTTACCATACCTCGAGGAAGGGCTCAGGCCCAAAACGATGGTATCTTTACCTCCTATGGACGTTGCGAGTTCCTCCAGCAGGTCTGTGATTTTACAAATTTTAACTCTCCATGAATACTGCCCAACCTGCCGAGTATTTGCAGCATTTTGTATTTTCCTTTGCACCTTGTCTGCATTTGTTTCAATAGAAATAGAGATAGCACAAGTGAGCCATTTGGCCCTTCAGGTCTGTTCCTCCATTTAATATAACCATGACTGATCCTCCAAATTCAGTACTCTGTGACAATTATCTCCCCATATCCTGTGATACCCAAGAATAATATCTAATGTCTCCTTGAACACATGTGAAAATCTGGCTTCAGCTGATTTCTCTGGTAGTTCCGCACTCTCTAAGAAGAGATTTATCTTCATCATGTGCTTGTATAATTTACCCCTTAGCTTAGACCCTAAGCCAGTGGTTCTCAACCTTTTTATTTCCACTCACACACCACCTGAAGTATTCCCTATACCATTGTTATTAATAAGAGTATGTGAATGGGGGGAAAAAAGATTGAGAACCATTACTTTACTCCCAATGGTAACTGAAATATTTTACTTGAAAAAAATTGTCATTGGCCCATTTCCTTTGGAATTCTGAAACCATGCACATAACGAGTCAATTGGGGACAATTAAAACAGAGGTTTTCAAACTTTTTCTTTCCACCCACATACCACCTTAAGCAATCCCTTACTAATCCCAGAGCAACTATGGCATAAGGAATACTTAAAGTGGTAAGTGAGTGGAAAGAAAATGATTGAGAACCACTGCTCAAACCCATGGTCCTCCCACAGATTTGAGAACATCCTTCTTGCTTCCTTTTAGAATTTTGTCACTTTCTCTGAGATCTCTTATTGAGAAGGCAAGTGGCCTTTTTTTTCTTTTTGCATCATTCTCTTGTCTCAAACACACACCTCTAATACATTGAGGCAACCTTGAAGAAGGCAGACCAATGCCTCTAGTTTCTAAGAAGATTTGGCATGTCATCAAATATCAAACTTCTACAGGTGCACTGTGGAAAGTTTAACTGACTGGTTGCAACACAGCCTGGTTTGGGAATTTGAAAGCCCAGGAATGCAGCAGGCTCCAGAATATCAGATTCCAACCTCCCACCCAAGAAGGAAGCCAAACTGCACCACACTTGTCACAACCTTTCCTCACTGCTACCTTCGGGCAGAAGGTACAGAAGCCTGTAAATCATCACCTCCTGGTTCAAGAACAGTTTCCTTCCAATGGCTATCAGGTTCATGAACCCCACTTTTCGCACTTATCAACAGACAGTAGGTGCAGGAGTAGGCCATTCAGTCCTTCGAGCCAGCACTGCCATTCGCTGTGATCACGGCTGATCATCCACAATCAATACCCTGTTCCTGCCTTCTCCCCATATCCCTTGACTCCACTATCTCTAAGAGCTCTAACTAACTCTCTCTTGAAAGCATCCAGAGAATTGGACTCCACTGCCTCCCGAGGCAGAGCATTCCACAGATCCACGACTCTCTGGCTGAAAAGGTTTTTCCTTGTGTCCGTTCTAAATGGCTGACTCCTTATTCTTAAACTGTGGCCTCTGGTTCTCAACTCCCCAACATCGGGAACTTGTTTCCTACCTCTCGAGTGCCCAATCCCCTAATAATCTAATATGTTTCAATCAAATCCCCTCTTAACCTTCTAAATTTCAGTGTATGCAAGCCCAGTCGCTCCAATCTCTGACAAAAAGAGGATTATCTTCATTATTGTAAAGCAATTTTCTTTGCACTCAGATAACTGAAGATTTAATATTTATGTATTTATTGTCACTTTTTAAATCAATTAAGTATATTAATGTAATTTTATTTTTTAGTTTATTTGTCCAAAGGACCTGGTCAACTATAACAAGTAAGAATTATAGCGCAGATGCACATTGTACAATGTGTATGACAATAAACTCATGACCATTGATACTATCTTTGTGGGCAGCTTTGTGTGGGATCTTCCTGTGCTAACCGGCTGCTGAGTTGCCCATGGTTCTAAACATCCTGAGGAACTTCAAGCACATTGCGAGGCTTCAATGGTTCCTGGAGGAACGGATGCCAGGCAGCTGGCAGTTAACTCATCAACCTCCATTCATCCTTTCTAACTCTGCTGTCGTAGCCCAAGAGCCTGACGCGTCAAATTGAGCTGTGATGTTCTTCTGTATGGTTCTTTCACCCTGGACTCCTCAATTCTGTTATTTTTAAAATAAAAAAGTTATCCATCCACACCAGCAGATCTTGCTCTTTAAAGAAAGTCTCAAAAATCTGCAGTCGTCCTTCTGAAAATGTTACATATGAGATGAGTGACCTTGCACTGAAATGAGACCAATAGCCAAGCAAGAGTGGATTAAAAATCATCCATCCTGCCCTTCCTGAGGTATTCTGCAAAAATCACCAGTGAATAATTCAAGAATGGATTAAAAAGCATCCATCCTGCCCTTCCTGAGGTATTCTGCAAAAATCACCAGTGAATAATTCAAGAATGGATTAAAAAACATCCATCCTGCCCTTCCTGAGGTATTCTGCAAAAATCACCAGTGAATAATTCAAGAACAAACCTGCCAAAAGGTTTATAGAACTGTGGCAGCAGGCCATCAAATCTCAGATCTTTCCACATATATCCTTTCCAACGTCAAACAGCATGGATTAGAAAGGATCCCAGCAATCTGCTTGGCAGCACCCTCTGCTCAACTGGGATTGGTTTTCTGGCTATACAGTTAACACAATTTTGATAGAGCCCTGTCTGGTCTATGGATTTATAAATCAAAGGAATTGTTTTCTGGCACACATGCTTGCAGAATCCTCTGAAAAATTGTTACTCAGTGTTATTACTTTCACTTTTAGTTTTAAATACTTCTCTTTATGCAAGATAGTGATTCACTGCGGACATTTCAACATTTTGACTAAAGGAGGCTCCGAGGGCAATTTGTGCAGAGCAAGGCTCCACAAACAGCAGAAAGAATAATTATCTGGTGGCTGATGGAGGAGTATGTCCGCAGAGATTGTCCATAGCACTTCTGAAATCATGTCACGAGATCTTTTACACCTTCCAGATATGGCAAGAGTTACAGCCCAGGACAGGCCCTTCAGCCCTCGTTGTTGTGTCGACCTATATATTCCTGAAGAAAAAAAAACACAACCCCCCCCACCCCGCAATCCTCTATTTTTATTCCATCTGCGTGCTTGCCGTCTCTAAAATGCCCCTAATGTTGCAGCTTTCACCACCATCCCTGGCAAAGCATTCCAGGCACCCACAACTCTCTGTGTGAAAAAACTTACCCCTGATTTTTCTACTAAACTTCCCTCCCTTCTCTTCATACAGATGTCCTCTGGTGTTTGCTACTCCTGCCCTGGGAAAAAGCTGCTGGCTGTCCACCCTACTTACCTATGCCTCCCTGAATCTTACAGACCACTATTAAATCTCTCATCCTTCATCATTCCAAAGAGAAAAGTCCCAGCTCTGCTAACTTGCCTCATAAGAATTATTTTCCATCCAGGCAACATCCTGGTAAATCTCCTCTGCCCCCTCTCCATAGCTTCTGCATCCTTCCTGTAACGTAATGAGCAGAACTGATGTTTTTGCTGTCAACATAACCTCCAGTGATTCAGCTTTGCCCAGTTCTGGCCACCTCTGCAGCGAAGAGGATGACTTAATAGAGGCCTGCAAGATTAGTAGAGGAAGAAATAAGATAGACAGTCAGCACCTTTTTCCCAGGGTGGGAGAAGCAAACACCAGAAGACATTGGTACAAAGTGAAGGGAGGGGAGTTTAGGAGAGACATCAGGGGTACGTTTTTCTTTTAAACAGAGTTGTGGGTGCCTGGAATAGATTGCCAAGGCTGGTAGTGGAGGCTGGAACAATATGGGCGTTTAAGAGATTTTTAGACATACACAGGGATGAAAGAAAAATAAAGTGTAATTTGATAGGAAGGGTTTTGGTTTTCTTTTGATCAGTCGCAAAACATCGTGGGCCGAAGGGCCTGTACTGTGCTATGTTCGATGTGCCAGCATCAATTTTGTAACCACAACCTTATGATTCAGTCAGAAGTTACCACAGATCTACAGCTGATGGAGATTAATGTAGCAACCCTGAAAATCCTTCTTTTTAATGTACCTCACATAAATGGAGAGCTGACTAATGACATGGCAACATAGATTTTCATTTGACTGCAATAGCTTCAGACCATTCAATCAAGTCTCTCTCACATGCCTGTGCAATCACCAAGCATGAAATTGGTTACTACTAGATAAGATTCAAGATGTCTCCTCGCAGGGCCTTTGATCTCCTGCTACATCTGCAAACCACTGAAATTAAATTTCAGGTACAGCAATCCACCAGATTTGCAAGAATCTCAACAAAAAAAATGTAACTTTGTGCTCGCTGAAGCAAGAGATGCTCGTCCTGGGAACCGGAACATTTCCCATTTCAGGCACCCGTCATCTACGTGAAATGTTTCCAAGGATCGGGTCTGCACCATTAGAGGCAGAGTGAAGTTTCCTTTAATCACCATCTCCGGCAGGGTGGCACAGACTCGACCTCAACTTCAGCAGGTTATTGTCTCATTTCCCATTGGGTGGCCAATTGGTTCATAGCTTTGTGCTAAATTGAAAATCCCCAGTACATTTCACAGAGCGTACTCACAACAAACAAATGTTAGAAGTTCCCAGCCCATCAAACATGGGAAGAGAAATAAAATTTTGCATTTATTAAGCATCTTCCATGGTAAATTTAAATATTTTTAAGGTTAGCCACTAGGGTAAAGTCTGAAAATAAGAAAATGAATTAATATTCTGATATGCCAGTCCGAACTGAGGCATGAAGGAAGGATGCACAGACTTTGAATTTCACTCACTGCAATTTAGAAGGATGAGCGGAGATGTCAAAGAGGATCTGTGTAGGTTAACCTGGACCACAAGAAATTCTACATCAAGCTGCTCATTTACTACAGCTCGGCATTAAACACTGCCAGATCAGCAAAATTTCTGACCAAACTAAGGGATCTAGGACTCAGTTCATCTCTGCAACTGGAACTTTGACTTGCAAAGTTGAGGCTTTGGGCTGCCTTCTTCACAGTTGCCTTGATGTGCTGGCTCCAGGAGATGTCCTCCAATATGTGGTCTCCAGGGACTTGGCGGTACTGACCCTCTCCACTAACGTCCCTCAGTACTGGTCAGCAAGGTTCAAAACCTGGATCTGTGCACCTTCCTCTGCAACTGAATCCTTGGCATCCGCATCGGAAAGCCACAGTCAGTGCAGATCGGTAACAATCTCCTCGTCACTGACAATCCACACAGGCGCTCCTGAAAAATCTGTGCTGAGCCCACTGCTCTACTCTCTCTACACCCACAATTGTGTGGCTGGACACAATTCAAATGTCATCTACAAATTTGCCTATGCCACCACGGTTGTCGGCCAAGTCACAGACAGCAATGAGGAAGTGTACAGGAGAGAGATAGATAAGATAGTTGAGAGGTGTCACAACAACAACCTTGTACTCAACATGAGGAAAACTGTGCTAATTGTGGGCTTCTGAAAGTGGAAACCAAGAGAACACAAAACATTGAGGGGTCAGCAGTGAAAAGGGTTAAGAACTTCCTGCGTGTCAACAACAAGATCTATCCTGGGGCCTCCATGTCGATGTAATCATGAAGAAGGCTCGCCAGTGACTATACTTTGTGAGGTGTTTGAGGAGATTTGGTACGTCACCAAAGACTCTTGCACATTTCTACAGGTGGACCGTGGAGAGTATTCTGACTGGTTGCATCATTGTCTGGTGTGGAGGTGCCAATGCACAGGGCAGGAAAAGACTACAGAGAGTTGTGAACTCAGCCAGCGCCATCATGAGTATCAGTCTTCACTCCATGAAGGACATTTACAAGAGGTGGTGTCTCAAGAAAGTAGCCTCTTATCATCAAGGACCCTCACCACTCGGGCCGTACCCTCCCCACCCTGCTGTGATCGGGAAGGAAATACAGGAACCTAAAGGCGAACACCCAGCAGCACAAGGACATCTTCCCCTCTGCCATCAGATTTCTGAACGGACAACAAACCACAGACACAACCTCGCTTTTTTCTCTTCTTTTGCAATAATTTTTTTTTAAATGTACGTATTTATGGAATGTAATTTATAGCAGGTTTTGCACTTGTCTTTGGCTTGGCTTCGCGGACGAAGATTTATGGAGGGGGTAAAAAGTCCACGTCAGCTGCAGGCTCGTTTGTGGCTGACAAGTCCGATGCGGGACAGGCAGACACGGTTGCAGCGGTTGCAGGGGAAAATTGGTTGGTTGGGGTTGGGTGTTGGGTTTTTCCTCCTTTGCCTTTTGTCAGTGAGGTGCACTTGTAATGCACAATAAACCTCCCACAGAGCAACAAATTTTGTGACATATTCATGACAATTATTCTAATTCTGTACATCAGCCTTCTCAAAGGGGTCAGGGAGGGAGGTGCACGTCACTTTAAGTAAAAGCTTTGTTTTCTTTTCACCTCAAGATTATTGTCATGTAATAAAATAGTGCTACATAACACAGAACTTGCTTTAGCCTGCTGCAAGGCAGACAGATTTGCCATCGGCAGAAATTGCCTGAGGCGCCTCTTAGTCAGAGAAAGAGAAGCAAAAGAGAATCCCCCCAGAGTCACCGAGTGATTCGCCTCCAGCGCTCCCGCAGCCACACAGAATCAAGGCCAAACCATGAGCAGCCCGGACTCCAGATCCAAACGTCCTTCAGCACCCTCAAGCATCCCGGTATAGATGACACTTTCCAAGTTCTCGTATTTCCCAATTTCAATACATTTCATCTTCACAGAAACGTAAGCAACGATATTCCAAATTATTGTCTTATTTCCAATAAACCCTAACGTGCAGCTGTAAGTAGCTTTAATTTGTTGATAAAAGGAATAAACATTTTGTATAACTTTTCATTGAGATTTTCATAACTTGATAAAGTATTCTGTATAATAATATTCTTTAAACAAATATAAAAGAATTAAGCAAAATAAGATGAATTCAAAGAAAAGTATCTCGAGAGCGTACATCTTCTTTGAAGAATGAACGCAAGCTCTCCAGACAATATGACGTGACATCATAGCAACTATGGTAACAGTACAAACAATTCTTACTTAAAGGGATCGTCATAAAATTAACTACAAATCAAAAACACACGGTTTTAACCTTTACCCGGTTCCGATTCCTGGTGCCCCTTCAGTCAGTCATGTGCCAGTCTCCAGCAGTCTGCAGCCTGGTGTGAACACCTGAGCGCAGTTGCCAGCAGCCTGCACAGGCTCCACGCCTCGCCTGCCACCTGTGTGGCCTCAGAGTCCCTCAATGGTCTGCCACAGTGATCACCATCCCATGGGTCATCTCCTCTACTTCTCCTTCTCAAATGGGGCAGGGGGTTCTCCTTGTTTTCTGGTGCATTGCACCAGTCCTCTGCTTCCCCAGTGTTTGCAATCCCTTGTGGCTGTTGCCGATCTTGGGTGCGTGGTCACAGAATTTGTAGATAAAACCAACTTCGGCTCCATTAACAGACCATTTAAAGCCTGTTAGGAGCTAATGGTAGTTGGACCCCACGGGAGTGCTCCCTGCTCTCTGCAGGCCCGCACCAGCGGCAACACTGTCATTACAACAGCACCGGCAGCTCTGCCATTTTGTTTAAGAAAAGTTAAACTTTTTATGTAGTCAGTAGGAGAGAAGTTTGGAAGAAAGCAAAACTTGACAGGTACACAGGTAGGACCAGCCTGGGAATCTTGGAAGTTGTTGGAGATTACCGATATAGGGGAGGCCAAGGTCACAGGGAAATGTGAATTCAGGGACGAATATTAACATCTAAAGTGCTGTTGGTGTTGGGGCCGTTTCTGTATGTTGCATATTAATCATTTGGATTAATGGAGTGAATGGCTTTGTGGCCAAGTTTGCAAATAATACAAAAGTAGGTGGAGGAGCAGCTATTGCCATGGAAACAGAAGGTATGCACAAGGGCCTAGACAGATTACGTGAAGGGCCAATGAAGAACGATGTCAGAAAGTGCACAGTCACACACTTTGTGAGAAAAAATAAACAGGCAGACTATTTTTTTAAATGGGGAGAAAATTGAAAATACCCAGATGCAAAGTGAAGTGGGAGTCCTCGTGCAGGACAGCATGAAAGTCAACTCACAAGGTTGAGTCAGTGGTGGAGAAGACAAATGTAATGCTGCATTCATTTCAAGAGGAATAGAATATAAGAGCAGGGATGTGTTGTCGAGGTTTTATAAGGCACTGATGAGACCTCACGTGGAGTATTGTGAGCAGTTTTGGGCTCCTTATTTAAGAAAAGATGTGCTGACGTTGGAAAGGTTTTAAAGGAGGTTCACTAAGATGATACCAAGAATGAAAGGGTTATCATATGAGGAGTGGAATTTAGGAGAATGAGGGGATCACATTGAAACATTTTGAATGTTAAAAAGTGTGGACAGAGTAGATGCAGAGAGGCCATGGTGGGAGAGTCTGGGACAAGAGGGTCAGGACTGAAGAGCGTCCGCAATGAGTAGGAATTTCTTCAGCCAGAGGGTGGTAAATCTGAGGAATTTGTTGCCACAGGCGGTTGAGGAGGCCAAGTCCTTGCGTGTACTTAAGACAGAGATTGATACATTCTTGATTAGCCAGGTCATCAAAGGATAAAGGGGAGAAGGCCAGGCAGGGTGGGGGGCCGTGTGGGGAAATGGATCAGCTCAAGATTAAATGGTGGGGCAGACTCGATGGGCTGAATAGCCTAGTTTGCTCCTATATCTTGTGGTCTTGTTGGTTCCTAATGAATACTTTCTTCTCCCCAATATATAATAACCACATTTGTATTACCTGCAATAACAGCTTCAAGCAAGATATATTAAGCTCCAAATCCTTTAGATAAAGCATACTTAATTTCAAAATGCAATCTTACTACAACGACAAACATTAATTAACACACTGCTCTCAGCCCAATAATCCTAAGATTTATGCTTCCAAACAAATCAACAGCCAGACTGTTCAAATAAGGGGAAATAAACATCTCATCACTTCAGCTCTCTAACCTTTTCCAAATCCTTAATGTCAAACGGGGGTCAACTATTCTCAACTGCAGTTTATTAGTTTAAACCGAGTTTATCTCTGAGTTTATATAGAGTGGGGGCAGACAGGTGGTTCTACGGTTGCAGAAGAGACACCGGGATCTTGTGGGTGCCAGGGTCAAGGACGTCACCAAGCAGTTGAAAGACAATTTTAAGGGGGAAGTGAACAGACAGAGGTCATTGTAGATGTTGGTACAAACAAATTTAGGTTGAGTAAGGGATGTGGTCCTGCATAGGCAGTTCGATAAGAAGTTCAGGATAACGATCTCTGGGTCACTACTTCTCAACTGTTTTTACTACGGAGAAGAACATGAGGACTATGGAACCTGGGGCTGTCAATGGTAGTGTCTTGATAACGAGCAGTATTATGGTTGAGGTGGCGCTGAAGGTCATGATGTGGTATGAACCACAGAACAATACAGCACAGAAAGAGGCCCACTGACCCTTCTAGTCCATGCCAAACTATTAATTTCTCTAGTCCCACTGACCTGCACCCTATAACCCTCCATACCCCTCCAATCCATGTATATGTCCAAATTATTCTTAAAAATTAAAATTGGGCCAGCATTCACAACTTCAGCTGGCAGCTTGTTCCACAATCCCACCACTCTCTGTGTGAAGATGTTCCCTCCGAGCCTTTCCCCCTTTCTGGTTTGTATCTCACCTACCCTCAGTAGAAAAAGCCTAACCTGCATCTACTCTGTCTAGATCCCTCATAATTTTAAATACCTCTATCAAATCTCCCCACGTTCTTCCGCACTCTCGGGAATAAAGTCCTAACCTGTCTAATGAAGGTAGACAAATCTCCTGTGCCT
This sequence comes from Narcine bancroftii, assembly GCF_036971445.1. Classification (NCBI taxonomy): domain Eukaryota; kingdom Metazoa; phylum Chordata; class Chondrichthyes; order Torpediniformes; family Narcinidae; genus Narcine; species Narcine bancroftii. Next base: position 143,240,450 of record NC_091473.1, read on the forward strand.
GATCAGATATAACTGAGGACAATATGGGACGCAAGAGAGAAAATTGCAGGCACCCTGACATTAAGATCAGGTGCCAGAAAACTGAAGGGTGGAAAATGCTGTGACTTCATTGAAGAAGGGCAGCTTTCTGAGGGAGAACATATACACATGTAGTTAGATCATTTGTGTTTGTAGTGTTTTGCACTGTGGACTGGAGAATGTTTTGTCTGGTTGTACTTGTACAATCAGATAATAAAGTTGAATAAATTAGGGGCAGTCAGTAGGGTTTTGAGAGTGTGAGGTCATGAATCACAAATCAGATTAGGTTTTTTTGAAGATGTAATCAAGAAGGTTGAGAAGGGCATACTGTAGACCATGTATGGATGGATTTTAGCAAGCCATTTGGTAGGCTCCTCTGGAAAGTTAGATCACAAGGGATCCAAGATGAGATAGCAGAATGGATAGAAAATTGGGTTCATTGAATAAAGTAGAGGGTGACGGCCAATGGTTTTTTTTCTCAGACTAGAGGCTTGTGATTAGTGAATTGCCACAGGGTTCAGTGCTGGGCCCATTGCTGTTGTCATTTTCATTAATGGTTTAGATGAAAACGTACATGGAATGATGAATTAGTTTGAGGATGACATTAAATTGTCTGGTATTGTAGATAGTGAAGGCAGTTGCCAAAGATTGCAGCAGGATCTTGATCAGTTGGGCAAGTGGGCAAAGGAATGGGTGATGGAATTTAATATAGAGAAATGTGAGGTGCTGCATTTTGGGAGGTCTAATGTAAATAGGACCTCACAGTGAATGGTAGGGATCTGGGGAGTGTTGTAGAGTCGTGGGATCTCAGAGTACAGGTACAAAGTATTTTGAAAGTGGAGTCACAGGCAGATGAGGTGGTCAAAAAGGCTTTCACCTCATGAATCAGACTTTTGAGTTCAGTATTGAAGTTGGGAAGTCATGTTGCAAGACATAGGTAAGGTTCCATTTGGTGTATTTTCAGTTTTGGTCACCGTGCTACAAGAATGATGTCAAGCTGGACGGGGTACAGAGAAAACTTACAAGGATGTTGTCGGGACTCGGGGGCAGAATTGGGTATTCTTTGAAGCACAGGAGGACGAGGGGTGACCTTTTGGAATTCAGAAAATCATGAGAATAGATCAAGTCAATGCACAGTCTTCTGCCCAGAGTAGGGGAAATTGAGATCCAGAGGACATAGATTTAAGATAATAAGAACCTACGGGGTAACTTTTTAAAAAAAATACACAGTTGAGTATATGGTATAGGGTGCTGAAGGTGGTCAAGGCAGACATTAATGCAACATTCAGAAAAAATTTGGACAGGTAAATGGTTTAGAGGTTTATGGGCCAAACACAGTTAGGTGGGACATTTTGGTCGCCATGGGCATTGGGCTGAAGGGCCTGCTTCCATGCTGTATGACGCTATGACTCCATCAGAGATGCATCAGGCCTCAATTACACATGCTGTCTTCTTTAAGAGATTCCACAGCATAGTTCCAAAACAAAAGCAAGTTCTTTCCACACCCTCGTCTCCATTCACTCCTCAACCTCTATTACAAGTATTACAAGAACACTTATCTCAGTGGTGCTTGGAGGACAAATATGTCAGTGTGCCGACCTGTACAACAATAAATCACTCTAACAACAGCTCTCGAAGGAAATCAATGGCGCGGTTTCAGGGGAGGGTCCAATGAGTGTGCCCTTACTGCTAAGTTATTCCTTTAGTCGACAAGGTGGATGATTTTGAACAGGACAGATACATCAAGTAGAGAGAATAAAAACATAACACAAACCAACAAAAAATTCTGGGCGGGTTTTAAGGGAATTAAAGTTTAAGGCCCTTTAATAAATGAAAAGCATCTTTAATATTATACCTATATTTTTCCAAACTTAAATAAGACATGGCATCATGTAACCACTCACTGAATGTGAGTGGGTGAAACATTTCCTTTCCACCATCAAAATCGCTCGTCTCGCTATCAACGAAGCAAAGATGCAAAGTCTGAATTTGATATGATGAGGGGTCCATTCATGAATTATTATCATAATCTGATGCTCCGGGGATTCCCTGCCTGGTGTCTGGGGGCCATTATTCGATTCATATTTACAATATCTACAGATAACCTTGTTTAGAGGGAGGGGGTAGATTAGTTGGGATGAAAAAAATGTCCTTTTTTCTTATTAAGATAAATAAGTAAAGGGAGTTTAACTACAGATTATGATCATATCAGAGAAGTAGAAAATATTTTATGGGGAAATTTTACATCCATGATTTTTGGATTCAATAATTTTTTTTACATAGTACGAGTTATGATTTAATCGTTTAATTATTATAATGGTAGAAGTTGATGTCCTGACTGAAATAAGTTCTGTAATAATAATGGTTCTGCTTCTAGTTTACAATTTACAATTGATATGTTGATTTATGTTATCATTAGTTTACCTTATGTTTTTGTTAAACTCTATAAAAAAAATTAAAAAGAATAAATGCAAAGCTGTTTTATCTTTCTTGTTGATGAGGAATACAAGGCAAGAGCCCTTCTTCATGAAAGTGTACTCTGACCTAAATGGATTGCCTGAAAAAAGAGTGCACAATTAGCTAATAGACTGCTATTCAGCCCTTCAAGCCAGCTCCAGTATGTCTGACCACCTGCTCAAATAATGAATCGTGCAGCTCACTGTAGACTAATCTGTTGCTTTATGCATTAAGAACAATGCATTAAGCTGAGGAAGTATGACCAAGGCATGGAGTCACAGAGCAGTAACTGAGGGAAGGAGGTTCTGCAGTCCTGGAACAACAATCTGGTTACTTTTCTTCCCTTTCAGTATTGATCCCATTCTCTTTTGAAAGACATGGGGCAGCAGAGTTGGCGCAGCAGTTAGCGCAACAACTTTCCAGCGCCAGCAATTGGGACCGGGGTTCGAATCCCGTGCTGTCTGCAAGGAGTTTGCATGTTCTCACCACATGTACTGGGTTTTCCCCGGAGGCTCCAGTTTCTTTCCACCACTCAAAACGTAGTGAAGTGCCAGATATTGAAGAGATCAAAGGCAGTGTAGTTTAACACATATCATGGCTTTTATTCGTAGATTCTCAATAGTACAATAATGAATGATAATGGGTGTGTACACATTTATAGTCAAGGGGAGTGCCCTTGGTGGTAGAGATAATCCACGTCCAATGTCAGTAGTGCAGACTAAGCACAGTGAGAGATTGACAGCATGACACAGATTTACCACACGTACCGAGGGTTGTAGGTTAATTGGGACTTGTGAACCGAAATGGCCTGTTACCGTGCTGTATGTCTAAAGTTAAAATTTAAATAAGTTTAGCATGAATAGATCACCCACTGTGTAGACACTGATCACTCACTGTATCCCAAACAGCTTATCCTATGGTTCATTGGTCAATCACCGTAAATCTATGTCCTCTCATTGTCTGCGATTCCACAAATGGGAAGTTTTTCTCTGACAATTGTTCAGACCCCCCATTGGTTTGAGCATCTTCATCACATTTCCTCCCAAACTCCTCCTGCATCAAGGAGAATCTCAATTTCTCCAGCCACTTTCCTGGAACCATTTTGGAAATTGTTTTCTGTCACCTCTTCATAGTTTTAGCATCAGAGATACTTCGATGAACAAGAGAATGGTCCGGCAGATGGAGTACAATGTTGATAAATATGATGTTATCCACTTTGGCAGGAAAAATGGAAGCTCAGATTATTATTTAAAAGGTAAGCGCTTGCAGCATGCTGCTGTGCAGAAGGACTTGGGAGGGCTTGTGCTTGAATTGCAAAAGGTTGGTTTGCAGGTGCAGCAGGCTATCAAGAAGGCAAATGGGATTGAATTAGGAGCAAGGAGATTATGCTGGAACTGTACAATGTACTGGTGATGGTGAGGCTGCATCTGGAGTACTGCATGCAGTTCTGGTCTCCTTATTTGAGGAAAGATGTACTGGCATTGGAGGCAGTGCAGAGGAGGTTCACCAGGTTGATTCTTGAGATGATGGGGTTGGCCCTTGAGGAGAGATCGAGTTGTCTGGGACTGTGCTCACTGGAAAATAGGAATGAGAGGGAATCTTATAGAAAAGTAAAAAAACTATGAAAGGGCAAAGATAAGATAGAGGTAGGTAAGTTGTTCCCATTGGTGTGGGAGACTAGATCTAGGGGACACAGCCTCAAGATCCAGGGTAGTACATTTAGAACGGAGATGAGGAGGAACTGCTTTTCCCAGAGGGTGGTAAAACTATGGAATTCACTGCCCATTGAAGCAGTGGAGGTGAACTCAGGGAATATATTTAAGACAAGGTTGGATAGATTTTTACAGTCGGGGATTTAAGGGATATCGGGAAAAGACAGGTTGGTGTAGGTGAACCTATCATCAGATCAGCCATGTATCTCATTGAATGGCGTAGCAGGCTCAACGGGCTGGATGACCGACTCCTGCTCCTATTTCTTATTTCCTTAAATTTTTGAAATAGGTTATGGTGAAAGGGGAAAATTTTAGGGGGAACATGCGGTGGAATTTCACGCAGAGAGTGTGGAACGAGCTGCCAGCTGAAGTGGTGAATGTGGGCTCAATTTTATCATTTAAGAAGAATTTGGACAGGTACATGGATGGGAGAGGTATAGAGGGCTATGGGCTGAGTGCAGGTCAGTGCGACTAGTGAAAAAAAATGTTGCAACAGACTAGAAGGGCCCAAGGGTCCTGTTTCTGAGCTGTAAAGTTCTATGATTTTAAGTAACCTTTTAGAAGCTAGTAAATGAGGTAAAATTGATAGGTGTATTGAAAACACTGCTGTGTTGTGCAATAAAGAGCTCATATGCAACAGCTGGACATCAAAATATTCTTCACTGCTCCTACACCGTGGGAGAGAACAGTTAATCCAGTGTAAGGACAATAACAAGATACTCTGAATCCATGAAATCTGGAAAAACAAATAGAAAATGCAGAAATGTTGGATTTCTGGATGTGTATGTGGAGAGAGTAATCAGGCCAAAGTTTCAGGTCATTCAGTTCTTATCAAACTGGAAAGTTCACCGCTTCTTCATGCAATGATACTGACTAATTGTTTTTTTCTCTCGGTCGTGGTTGAGAAAGAGATGTTGGCCAGGAGTCCAGGGGGAAATTTGGAATGAAACGCCACCAGAACACATAGCTTTAATGTCACATCTCCACCGTGACAATTCCAATATGGCAGCAGCCTCAGTACTCCATTGGAGCACTCTCTAGATGGTATGTCTATGAACTTGAAGTACAAACTTCTAACTGACAGGCAAGATTGTTACTAAGTCACAGGTAATGCTGGACAGATGCTCCCTGGGAAGTAGAAATACCATTGATCTGTATGGATGATGGCATATGATAAAATCGGGGTTTTCAAAAAGGGGATAGATGCTCAAGGAAAAATAATTTACAGAAAGGTCACAGGGTAACAGCAGGGAAAATCTCCTGAAATGTTGGCTATATATCTTTGCCTCCTATGGGCACAGTGAGACCTGTTGAGATTCTCCAGCATTTTTGTGTACTTACCACAACAACTGCATCTGCAGACTTCCTTGTTTTAATGCAAATATTTCTCTACAGGATCCCATATAGAAAGTATACGGATTCCTGTGTTGGAATGATTCGACGCTCAGTAAACTAGCATTCTCACTGAGGTGTCATTTCTGTGAGGGGTGCTGGACAAAGTGGCGACTCTCTGTCTTCCTTAAGGTAGACAAAGTTATCATGTATGTTACATTCTAAATGTAGTATTATGTGACAATAATGGATGATGAAGAGAAGGCAGAACTAAGCCACACAAATCCGAAGCTCACAGGTTCAATCCCGAGGCTATAGAAGTATTCACAAGAGTGGCCATTTGATTTCATCATCTGGAAGTAGAAGAGAATCTTCCACATTAGCTCCTTCATAACATCAGCCTCTTTTTCCTCTGTTTCAAGCAATCTTTTGCTGAAAGCTCTTTGTTTCCACCAGACCTGGATGCTTCAATGTTCCTGCCCACCATCTCCATATACCTGGAACTTCCCCATACCTGGCTGCCTTTCCCCAAACCCACACTGGTGCTTCATCATTCAACGCCAGTAGACCTACAACTCCTGCTCCAGCAGTACCCTCAGTTAAAATTTCCAGCCTTGCCTTCACACACTTGCCCCAACCCCATGATCCTCACCTTACATTAAACCTGAGAGTTTTGAACACTCTGCACTCCTCAACCCCAATCTTAATCACGTATCCCCCACCCGCTTCTTTTTCACTCCTCAACGAATGGAGCCATGACTTTCACACCTTCCATTTACTTCATTAACTCAAGAATTCACCACCTTTGGGTTCGATTTAAATTACTCCTTAAAATACGGCCCTGCCGTTTGTTCTGATATCGCTGTGGAATCCCCTTCACTGTTAAAGGCACCCAATAAATGGAAGTTACTGATTACAGATGTTGCCCAGTAAAAACAATATAAAACTGGTGATGACAAAATGTGAAAATAAAACAGAAAAAGTTGGAAATGCTCCGCTCGTCCAGCAGAATAAAAGAAAGTAGAAAAGATTCAATGTTTCACGTCCCATTCTCTTTTTAGAACTAGAAAAGATTTCAGCCACAGAAAAATTAGGGCGGAATAGGTAAAGCAAAGGGACTATCTCTAGTAGGATAGACCAAATGTATAATGAAGCAGTTATAGACAAATTATGCTTCTTTGTCAGTGGCGTGTGTCGCTGATAGCACGGACATAGGACATGTCCAGCTTACTAGGCTATATTCTCGACATTAATCTCTACACCAGAGGACTTGGTTTAAGGGTGAAAGGGTAAAAGTTAAGGGGGAACATTAGAAAGAACCTTTTTACACAGAGTGTGGGAGCATGGAACAAGCTGCCAACTGAAATGATGGCGAAGGTGGGCTCAATTTTAACATTTAAGAAAAAATTGGACAGGGAGGGTTATGAAGAGCTATTGACAGGACACAGATAAGTGGAACTAGGCAGAATAATGGTTTGCCACAGACCAGAAGAGCTGAAGGGCCTATTTTCTGTGCTGTAATGTTCTATGGTTCTAGTAATACAATCTGGTCCACTGAGTATCTTGCACAGATGCTATTAGGAACACATAATATCAGGCAGAGTGGGATAATCTATTTCTCACTGTCACGTTAACACACTTGCTCTCACCTTATGAGAGATATTCCCTTTATTCTTCTGATCCGTTCCCCATGTCTCTGCTATTGAAAGTTAAACTTACGGAATGTTCTACCAGTTCCAACTCTGACAAAAGATCTTCAACCTGAAATTTTACCTGTTGCTCTTTCCACACTTGCTGCCTGGCCTGCGGGGTTTTTTTAAACCATTTCCTGCTTTCATAGCAGGTGTGGCAGGCTATCAAGAAGCCAAATGGAATGCTGACCTTTGTTACTAGAGGGATTAAATTTAGGAGCTGGGAGGTTATGCTACAACTGTACAGGGGTGGGGAACAGAGTGTGAGAGCAGTGTCCAGGGAGTATGGCCACTTAGCTAGGAATAAAAAAGATAACAAAGGTAGGATGGAGATTAGGGTAGAAGGTAAAAAAGAGAATATATGTGAGGGTCATTCTCTGAGATGCATATATTTTAATGCAAGAAGCATAGTGAACAAGGTAAATGAGCTGAGAGCATGGATAGATACTTGGGGTCACGATATTGTGGCAATTAGTGAGACCTGGCTACAGGAGGGGCAGGACAGGCAACTTAATATTCCAGGATACATTTGTTTTAGATGTGATAGATCAGGGGGTAAAAAAGGAGGAGGAGTTGCTCTGCTTGTTAGGGAGGACATTACTGCCGTGAGGTGGCAGGATGGTATGGAGGGATCGACCAGTGAGGCTGTTTGGGTGGAATTGAGGGGTGGAGGAGGCAAGAGGGTGCTAATAGGGGTGTATTACAGACCACCACATGGGCCAAGGGAATTAGAGGAACAACTTTGTAGGGAGATAACGTATATGTGTGAAAATCATAGGGTAGTGATCATGGGAGATTTTAACTTCCCACACATTGATTGGGATACCCATACGGTTAGAGGGCTGGATGGGCTGGAGTTCGTTAAATGTGTTCAGGATTGTTTTCTAAATCATTTAGTAGAAGAACTGACTCGGGATGGTGTAATACTGGATCTCCTGTCAGGGAACGAGCTAGGTCAGGTAGCGGACATTAATGTTGGAGAACCAATTGGGTCTAGTGATCATAATTCTGTTAGTTTTAAGGAAGAGCAAGGAGAGGCCTAAAGTTGAGGTTCTGGATTGGAAAAGAGCAAATTTCAAAGGAATAAGAAAGGATTTGGGGATTATTGAGTGGGACAGGATATTTTCAGGTAAGGATGTTAATGAAAAATGGAGGATATTCAAAAAAGAAATTTTGAGGGTACAGAGTAGTTATGTCCCAGTCTGGATCAAAGGAAAGGCTGGAAGTCATAGGGAGGCTTGGTTTTTGAGGAATATTGGAAATTTGGTTAAGATAAAAAGGGAGGTGTACAAGAGGTATAAAGAGCAGGGAGCTGAAAAGTTGAAGGAGGACTACAAGGAGTGTAGAAGGAATCTTAAGAAATAAATTAGAAAGGCCAAAAAAAGGCATGAAGAGGCTTTGGCTGACAGAGTAAAAATAAATACAAGGGGTTTCTATAAGAACATTAAAAGTAAAAGATTAGTGAGAGATAAAATTGGACCCCTTGTAGATAGCGAGGGTAGGCTGAGTGAGAAGTCTGAGGAAATGGGGGAAATTTTGAATGATTTCTTTGCCTCGGTATTGACTAGGGAAAAAAATGTTGAAACAGTTGAAGTAAATAAAAATAGTGGGGAGGTTATGAAGCATATAAGGATAACCGAGGAGGTAGTGATGGCTGTGTTAAAAAAGATAAAGGTGGATAAATCTCCCAGTCCGGACAAAATATTCCCTAGGACACTCAGGGAGGCTAGTGGACAGTTAGTGGGGCCATTAACAGAGATATTTAGGATGTCACTGGCCACGGGGGTGGTACCAAAGGATTGGAGGGTGGCGCATGTGGTTCCTCTGTTTAAGATCCAAATGCAAACCTGGGAATTATAGGCCTGTTAGTATGACGTCTGTGGTGGGCAAGTTGATGGAAAGTGTTCTGAGGGATGCTATGTACAAATATTTGGAGGTACAGGGATTGATAGGGAGTAATCAGCATGGTTTTGTCAGGGGTAGATCATGCTTGACAAACCTGATTGAGTTCTTCGGGAGGGTTACAAAAAAGGTTGATGAAGGGAAAGCTGTGGATGTTGTCTATTTGGACTTTAGTAAAGCTTTTGACAAAGTTCCCCACAGGAGGTTAGGAAAAAAGGTGGAAGCATTAGGTATAAATAAAGAGGTAGTGAAATGGATTCAGCAGTGGTTGGATGGGAGGTGTCAGAGAGTAGTGGTAGAAAATTGTTTGTCCAATTGGAGGCCGGTGACTAGTGGAGTTCCTCAGGGTTCGGTCCTGGGTCCACTATTATTTGTTATATATATTAACGATCTGGATGTAGGGGTGGAGAATTGGATAAGCAAGTTTGCGGATGACACAAAGATTGGTGGTGTTGTGGACAGTGAGGTAGATTACCGTAGATTAAAAGGTGATTTAGGAAGGCTGGAGGTGTGGGCTGAGAAATGGCTGATGGAATTTAATACAGATAAATGTGAGGTGCTACATTTTGGAAAGGCAAATTTAAAGAGGTCATATACATTGAACGGTAGACAATTGAGGAGTGCAGAGCAACAAAGGGATTTAGGAGTGATGGTAAATAGTACCCTCAAGGCTGATACTCAGGTAGATGGTGTGGTGAAGAAGGCATTTGGAATGTTGGCCTTCATAAATCAGAGTATTGAATTCAAGAGTAGGGAGGTTTTGATGAAATTGTACAAGGCATTGGTGAGGCCAAATTTGGAGTACTGTGTACAGTTTTGGTCACCAAATTATAGGAAAGATATAAACAAAATAGAGAGAGTGCAGAGAAGGTTCACGAGAATGTTGACAGGATTTCAGGGTCTGAGTTACAGGGAAAGGTTGTGCAGACTGGGGCTTTTTTCTCTGGAGCGTAGAAGATTGAGGGGGGACTTGATAGAGGTGTTTAAGATTTTAAAAGGGACAGACGGAGTAAATGTGGATAGGCTTTTTCAATTAAGAAAGGGGGAGATTCAAACTAGAGGACATGGTTTAAGATTGAAGGGGAAAAATTATAAGGGGAACATGAGGGGAAATTTCTTTACGCAGAGGGTGGTGGGGATGTGGAATGAGATTCCGGCAGACGTGGTCGAGGCGGGATCATTGGTTACATTTAAGGAAAGACTGAATCGTTACATGGATAGGAGGGGACTAGAGGGGTATGGACCGGGTGCCCGAACTGGCCTGTTCTGTGCTGTAAGTGGTTATATGGTCTTGCTAATGCTGCATCTGGAGTACTGCATGCAGTTCTGGTTTCCTTGCTTGAGGAAGGATGTACTGGCTTTGGAGGCAGTGCAGAAGAGGTTCACCAGGCTCATTCCAGAGATGAGGAGATTAGCCTATGAGGAGAGATCTAGTCATCTAGGACATGCTGGAATTTAGAAGACTGAGACAGTTTCTAATAGATTCAACTGCACAAAGGTGAGAGCAAGGATTACGAGAGCGTAGAGAATGGCAGAATTTGCTCTCCCTTCCACCTTTGTGGGAAATTAAAATACGTCAACTTCCTTCCACCACAGGTGACATTAGAGTCCATTTTCAACTGTCTTGAAACAAGGCCTACAGTGATTTCACACATCACAAATGTTCACAAATCTTCCTGCCATCAAATGATATCCTACTACCACATCTTCGGTGCATAATAACTTTAATAACCAGCCCCCAGCTACGATACTGAGTGTAATTCTGATTCAGCTCAAATTCGAATGTGATACAAAGCCAAAGTTGCGATCCTAATCTATCATTAAGGAAAAAGGTATTATTTCACAGTTGACAATTTAATAATAATTATATTTCATTTTCTTAGGCTATGACTGCCTGAGGCAAGATTGGGAATAGGCAGTTAATTGCAATATAATGAGCTATTTAGAGGAACGCTAAATTCTGACATGGTAAGTTCTGTTCATTTCAACCTGCTGACAGCTTCAATTGAAGTCGGCACGTTGCTGAGAAATAATTAACGAACCCGAACTTGGCACTGCCCTTTGGAGATAGCGTGCCCTCATTGGATCCTTTCCATGCGCATCACTCTCCAAAATCTTCGTTTGAGGAGAGTTCTTCGTTCACGTAACATTAACAAAATTGTCCATTTGTTGGTTACGTTAATTCCATGTGTCCACAATCATCCTGGCCTGACTATTAATAGTTATGCCAAGGTGCTAAATGCTGGAATCCATGCCATCAACGTGCCCTCTTCACTTCTCCTCTTTCAGAACTGCTCAAAAGATCATCAGTCCGGTTCTCCTTCTGCAAATTTCCAATTGCTTCTCTTGTGCAAAACCCTTCACTATGATAAAGATGTTGCCTAGATCTAGGCCTCGATCAACTTCTGATACTATCTCTTTCATCTTTCCACCATTATTCCATTGGGTTGGGCCACACATGTCCTGCTCCATTCTCATGGATCCATTGGAGTTCAAGGAACATTTTTTTTAATTTAAATTTTAAATTGGTAACAGGCCATTTCGGCCCACGAATCTGTGCCGCCTAATTTTCACCCAATTAACCTACACCCCTGGTATGTTTTGAATGGTGGGAGGAAACCAGAGCTCCCCAGAAAATCCCATGCAGACATGGGGAGAACGTACAAAGTCCTTACAGACAGCATGGGATTTGAACCCTGGTCCCAATCACTTGTGCTGCAAAGATGTGCTAACCGCTGTGTCAACAGTGCCGCCCTAATTATCAAACATCGGTAATTAATTCTCCCCTTGTGTCTGCACCATTCCTCCAGGAACCATCTTCCAACTCCTCTTTTGCACCCATACGCTTAGTCTCGAGATCAACTAAAAGCACGTGTTAGTTTAAGGAATGTATCCAATCATCACCGTCACCTTACTTGAATCCTCAGTCCCAATTTAGCCCAATTTGTCTGAGATGCAGCACGCGATGAGGTAATTTCCTCAAATAACACCTGGAAAGGCCAAAGACAGGATCTTCTCTTCACTTCCTCAATTCCATTTCCAAGCAGAAACTGAATCACACTATGTGTAAACTTGACCAAAACCAACTGTGGACTATATTACTATCAACATTAATGTTGACCTGTTTCCATCTCCAAAGGAGTAAAATTGTGATGGAGGCTCAGTCTTGAAGGCCTCCAGGTCAAGATGAAAGTTCATGACAGAGGCTCAGTCCTGTAGGCCACCAGGGTTTTCGATGGCAGCTCAGTCAAAGCTTTGCCCATTCTACTCATCTCAATTTCTTTGCTCAGGAGTTTTTCATTGACCACACCATCTACCACAGACTTTCTACTCTCCCTCCCCCAACCACTCAACATATAAACTTGCATCCAATCTTGGCTTCTTGAGTATTCCAAGTTTATTCCCTTCCCCACAGACATCCTCACCTGCATCTGCTCTGAAATTCCCTTCCTTAACAACTTCAACCTCAACATTTTCTTCCTTCAAGATGTTGCTTAAAATCCTCTTTTAACCAAGCCTTTTGCTGCCAGCTTCATTAGGGTTATTATCTCCTTATGAAGCTTAGAGGCCGATTTTGCCTGTATTTCTCCTGAATAGACATGGGATGCTTTGCTGCATTAAAAAAGCTATGGAAATGGAGTTGCTGTTGGCAATTATTGTTTGATTTTCACTGAAGTCTGGTGGTGTATTGGTCTTGTCATCTACAGGTCACGTTCAAATCCTTCTCAGGCAAGCAATAATTCTTGTAATGGAGCTGGTAATTTGTGAGACTTTGTTTTTCTTTTGTAAATCAGAAGTAGACAACCAGCCCCTTTTTCCCCAGGCAGGAGGCTGAAACATTAGGGGCATGTAAAGGACTCCTAGACAGGTACTCGGATGGAAGAAAAATAGAGGGTTACAAGGTTGGAAGGGTTTTGTTTTATCTTGGGAAGGAAGGATCTATACTGTGCTGGAGTGTTCTATGTTTAATATCCTCCAAAGGGAAGCTGCTACCACAACTGCTCACTGAGATTGATTCTAAATAGCATCAAATGGTAAAGCAAGCTTCCTAATTGACATGCCAATTTTTGCCTCCTTGCTACCTTCAACTATCAAAATAGTCCAACCTCTTTTCTTGTCAAGTAGTACAACAGGAATCCTCAGGCAAGCAATCTCTTACATTCCTTAAACAAACTGTCCAAATTACAACTTTCCAATCTCTCGTTTCTAAAAAATCTATACTTTGCTTTCCCCAATTCAAGAAAGGAGCTGAATAAACAAAGAGGTATTTTTGAGCACAATTTGGAGAAGAGGTCGTTCTGTCCAAAAACGTTCCATGTAGCACATTTATTCATCATAAATAGATATTACTTGTATCGGTGAAATACTTGCCTTGCATGTGTATTGTTTAACTGTACATGTGTTATGTCTGGTTGTGTGTCTGCGTGTTTTGCACCGAGGACCGTAGAATGCTGTTTCGTCGAGTTGTACTTGCATAATCAGATGGCAATAAACCAAACATGAGGCTGGCCTTTTGTGGGACATCCCTATGTGCAATCATGCAATGGCTTCCAACTCTGCGTGAAGCGGAGGTGTCATGGAATGTGACAAAATCAATGCACAATGCAAGGTGCATTATAACTCATGCCTCTCAGAATCAGGATGCACTTCACACCCAATAAAAATACTTCTGAAACTTAGTCACCGTCATACTCCAGGAAACACAGCACAAAGAGAAATTGTCATACCGCTTCATTGCTTTCCATTATTGATGACTCCACATTAATGCAATGAACTAGATTTCAGATTGAACAAAACCTTCTGCCTGGAGGTGTCGTGGAATGCAATTATATTCTACTGTCAAAGCAGTCGGCAAATCTTATTAAATTCATTCATCCCTTCCGATTTATACAGATATCTCTCTACAGGCATCATTTCAAATTGTTACTCAACCATAACTGAAGGATATTCTAAAATCAAAACTACTCTGGGAGCAAATGACAGAAACGGGGTATCAACACTGTGGAGTCATACAATATACCTAAATGTGATTAATTATCAACCAAGTTCACAATAAAATAGTAAAGAGATCCTTGGGGTGGAGGCACGTCGATCCCTGAAAGTGATGACACAGGTTGTACTTCTCCTGGACAGCCTTAAATGTAAAGGCATCAACATTGCCTTTTCTCATTGTAGGTGAAACCCCACCTCTAAATGGTTCCACTGTTTTCATTTCTTATATACCTACTTCTCTCTTCCCTTATCCCCTCCCCCCACCCACCTACCTCCCATGGTCTTTCCACCTACTGTCCAGTCAGTACCTTATAATCTCTTGGTTTCATTCTGCCCTCCTTCTTTCCCCCTTGATGTCACCTTCTTCTTACTTTAGTTCAAATTCATTATCACCTGATTGTACATATAGAACCCGATGAAACAGCGTTTCTCCAGACCGTGGAGTACACACAATACAAAGTACTTAAAAATCACAAAAATAATCAAATATACATAAATATTTGGGATGAATTACACAGTTACAGGATATTATTCATCAGTCTCACCACCTGTGGGAAGAAGCTATTCCCCAGTCTGGCAAGCTCCTGTACCTCCTCCTTGATGGTAGTGGGTTAAAGATACTATATGCGGCGAATGGAATGGGTCTTCCATCATTCATTGAGCCCCAGTAAGTGTCATCTAGAGAGGAAAGCGAGACCCCAGTGATCATCTTGGCTGTTTTAATGAACCTCTGTATCGACCTCTGGTTCGAAGCTTTGCAGCTTCGCAGTACCACACAATGTTGCAGCCAGTCAGGACACTCTCAATTGTGCTCTTGTAAAAGGCTGTCAAGTGGGGGTCTGGTAGCCTTGCCCTCCCCGGCCTCCTACGGAAGTGGAGATGCTGCTACACCCCCCGACTATGAGGTGGTGCTGTGAGTCCAGGATAAGTCGCCCTTATAATCTTGATAAAGGGTCCCGACCAAGAACATCAACTGATCATCCCCCCACCCATGAATGCTGCCTAACTTTGCTTTGTTTTCTGATGATAAAGGCATGCTTGGCACAATCGCCTTCATCAGTCAGGGCAGCAGACGGGATATAGTCATACAGGTGTTAAGGCCACATCAGCAATACTGCAAACACTCTGGTTGCTTTGCAATCAGAAGGATCTCACTGAATTGGAAAAAAATGCAAAAAGTGTTCATAAAGATGTTACCAGAACTGGAGGGCTTGAGTGATAAAGCAAAGCTACATCACCTCAGACTTCTTCCTTGCAGAATGAGAGGCTATTTGGGGCATATATCAAATCATAGACAAGGTGAATAATCGTATACTCCTTTCACACTTGCATCCCACTAAATTGGCCATTCAGTGTCCCGGGATAGGATGGAGGTTTAGCTTTTCACACTTGACCACACCTAACTGGGACACTGAGCGTGTTCACACTAGGAGCCATTCCTGGGGTTAGGACTGTTCTACCTTCTACTGGTGCAATTAGCCACTTCACACTTGCCTGATTGCAACATCGGCATCTGCAGACTCTGGGGATTGTACTGGGTTAGAGGCAGTCAATCCCTGGCGTGAGATGTCATCTGACGCCGGCGTTGAGCTGAATTTGCTTTCATATTTGCCACCTTAAAGGCCGATTGACGTTTGATTCCTGGGTTCAATTGCAAGTGTGAAAAGGGCTAGAGTCTTTTCCCCAGAGTAGGAGAGTCTAAAACTAGAGCACATAAGTTTAAGGAGAAAAGATTTAAAACTGACCTGAGATGAAATTTTTTGGACAAAAGGGCACTGTGTATATGGATCAAACTACCTGAGGAATTATGATATTTAAAGGACATTTGCACCAGTACATAGGTGGAAAGAGTTGGAGGGACATGAGCCAACTGCAGACAAATGGGGCAAGCTCAGGCAGGCAACTTGGTCATCATGGATGAGTTGGAGCAAAGAACCATATAACCATATAACCACTTATAGCACAGAACAGGCCAGTTCGGCCCTACTAGTCCATGCCGTAGCAAATCCCCACCCTCCTAGTCCCATTGACCAGCACCTGGTCCATACCCCTCTAGTTCCCTCCTATCCATGTAATGATCCAGTCTTTCCTTAAATGTAACCAATGATCCCGCCTCGACCACGTCTGCCGGAATCTCATTCCACATCCCCACCACCCTCTGCGTAAAGAAATTTCCCCTCATGTTCCCCTTATAATTTTCCCCCTTCAATCTTAAACCATGTCCTCTAGTTTGAATCTCCCCCTTTCTTAATTGAAAAAGCCTATCCACATTTACTCCGTCTGTCCCTTTTAAAATCTTAAACACCTCTATCAAGCCCCCTCTCAATCTTCCACGCTCCAGAGAAAAAAGCCCCAGTCTGCACAACCTTTCCCTGTAACTCAAACCTTCAAATCCTGTCAACATTCTCGTGAACCTTCTCTGCACTCTCTCTATTTTGTTTATATCTTTCGTATAATTTGGTGACCAAAACTGTACACAGTACTCCAAATTTGGCCTCACTAATGCCTTGTACAATTTCATCATTACCTCCCTACTCTTGAATTCAATACTCCGATTTATGAAGGCCAACATTCCAAATGCCTTCTTCACCACACCATCTACCTGAGTATCAGCCTTGAGGGTACTATTTAACATAACTCCTAAATCCCTTTGTTCCTCTGCACTCCTCAATTGTCTACCATTCAATGTATATGACCTATTTAAATTTGCCTTTCCAAAATGTAGCACCTCACATTTATCTGTATTAAATTCCATCAGCCATTTCTCAGCCCTCACCTCCAGCCTTCCTAAATCACCTTTTAATCTACAGTAATCTACCTCACTGTCCACAACACCACCAATCTTTGTGTCATCCGCAAACTTGCTTATCCAATTCTCCACCCCTACATCCAGATCGTTAATATATATAACAAATAATAGTGGACCCAGGACCGAACCCTGAGGAACTCCACTAGTCACTGGCCTCCAATTGGACAAACAATTTTCTACCACTACTCTCTGACACCTCCCATCCAACCACTGCTGAATCCATTTCACTACCTCTTTATTTATACCTAATGCCTCCACCTTTTTTCCTAACCTCCTGTGGGGAACTTTGTCAAAAGCTTTACTAAAGTCCAAATAGACAACATCCACAGCTTTCCCTTCATCAACCTTTTTTGTAACCCCCTTGAAAAACTCAATCAGGTTTGTCAAGCATGATCTACCCCTGACAAAACCATGGTGATTACTCCCTAGCAATCCCTGTACCTCCAAAAATTTGTAAATAGCATCCCTCAGAACACTTTCCATCAACTTGCCCACCACAGACGTCAGACTTACAGGCCTATAATTCCCAGGTTTGCATTTGGACCCTTTCTTAAACAGAGGAACCACATGCGCCACCATCCAATCCTTTGGCACCACCCCCATGGCCAGTGACATCCTAAATATCTCTGTTAATGGCCCCACTAACTGTCCACTAGCCTCCCTGAGTGTCCTTGGGAATATTTTGTCCGGTCCAGGAGATTTATCCACCTTTATCTTTTTTAACACAGCCATCACTACCTCCTCGGTTATCCTTATATGCTTCATGACCTCCCCATTATTTTTCTTTACTTCATCTGGTTCAACATTTTTTTCCCTAGTGAATACCGAGGCAAAGAAATCATTCAAAATTTCCCCCATTTCCTCAGACCTCTCACTCAGCCTACCCTCGCTATCTACAAGGGGTCCAATTTTATCTCTCACTAATCTTTTACTTTTAATGTACTTATAGAAATCCTTTGGATTTATTTTTACTTTGTCAGCCAAAGCCTCTTCATGCCTTTTTTTGGCCTTTCTAATTTCTTTCTGAAGATTCCTTCTACACTCCTTGTAGTCCTCCTTCAACTTCTCAGCTCCCTGCTCTTTATAACTCTCGTACACCTCCCTTTTTCTCCTAACCAAATTTCCAATATTCCTCGAAAACCAAGCATCCCTATGACTTCCAGCCTTTCCTTTGATCCAGACTGGGACATAACTACTCTGTACCCTCAAAATCTCTTTTTTGAATATCCTCCATTTTTCATTAACATCCTTACCTGAAAATATCCTGTCCCACTCAATACTCCCCAAATCCCTTCTTATTCCTTTGAAATTTGCTCTTTTCCAATCCAGAACCTCAACTTTAGGCCTCTCCTTGCTCTTCCCTAAAACTACCCTAAAACTAACAGAATTATGATCACTAGACCCAATTGGTTCTCCAACATTAATGTCCGCTACCTGACCTAGCTCGTTCCCTAACAGGAGATCCAGTATTACACCGTCCCGAGTCGGTTCTTCTACTAACTGATTTAGAAAACAATCCTGAACACATTTAACGAACTCCAGCCCATCCAGCCCTCTAACCGTATGGGTATCCCAATCAATGTGTGGGAAGTTAAAATCTCCCATGATCACTACCTTATGATTTTCACACATATACGTTATCTCCCTACAAATTTGTTCCTCTAATTTTTTTGGCCCATTTGGTGGTCTGTAATACACCCCTATTAGCACCCTCTTGCCTCCTCCACCCCTCAATTCCACCCAAACAGCCTCACTGGTCGATCCCTCCATACCATCCTGCCACCTCACGGCAGTAATGTCCTCCTTAACAAGCAGAGCAACTCCTCCTCCTTTTTTACCCCCTGATCTATCACATCTAAAACAAATGTATCCTGGAATATTAAGTTGCCAGTCCTGCCCCTCCTATAGCCAGGTCTCACTAATTGCCACAATATCGTGACCCCAAGTATCTATCCATGCTCTCAGCTTATCTACCTTGTTCACTATGCTTCTTGCATTAAAATAGATGCATCTCAGAGAATGACCCTCACATATATTCTCTTTTTTACCTTCTACCCTAATCTCCATCCTACCTTTGTTATCTTTTTTATTCCTATCTAGGTGGCCATACTCCCTGGACACTGCTCTCACACTCTGTTCCCCACCCCCCCTGCCAAACTAGTTTAAACCTTCCCCTACAGCTCTAGCAAATCAGCTTGCCAGCACATTGGTCCCCCTCCAGTTCAAGTGGAGTCCGTCCCTCTTGTACAGGTCCGACCTTCCCCAGAAGAAATCCCAATGATCCAGAAATCTTATCCCTTGCCCCCTGCACCATCTCTTTTGCCACGCATTCATCCTCCACATCCTCCTATTTCTACCCTCACTAGCTCGTGGCACGGGCAGCAATCCAGAGATTACTACCTTGGAGGTCCTGTTTTTTAAACTTCCTACCTAATTCTACATAATCCTGTTTCAGGACCTCATCCCCACTTTGAACTAAGTCATTGGTCCCCACATGGACCACGACTTCTGGCTGTTCTCCTTCCCCTTGCAGAATGCTATGTACTCGATCAGAGATATCCCTGACCCTGGCACCTGTGACTCTATTAGATCCTCCAATTTTCTGGTTTTACACAGACTGTTATTCTTGGCGCTTTTACAACAAGCATCAAGAGACACTCAGAGGGGCTAGAAAACAGATTCAAATTTTATTTGGCTGTAGAAAACGGTGCAAATACAGATGTCAGGCTACCCATCATCCATGCTTGAACACCATGCTCTTCTAACTGACTGAACCAGAAGCAGGCCCCCTGGCCATTTAGGCCAAACTATTTATTCTGTCTCGTCCCATTGACTTTCTCCGGACCATAGCCTTCCAAACCTGTTCAATCCACGCCCCTATCGAACCCCAATTCACCACTTCTGCTGAGAGCTCGCTCCACACTCACCTTTCTCTTGAGTAAAGGATTTCCCCCCCCCTAATCCTTCACCCTTAACCCCTCTCCTTCAGTTCTTGTCTCGCCCAACGTCAGTTGAAAAACCCTGTTTGCATTTGCCCAGTCTATAACCCCCCTCATAACTTTGTATTCCTCTATCAAATCTCCCTTTATACTCTGGGGAGAAACCAGAAAACGTTCAGATGTTGGGGTCCAGCTCCTTAAGTCTTGGCAATACCCTTATAAATCTTCTGCACTTTTTTCAAATTTATTAACATCTTTCTTGGAGTAAGGTGACCAAACATCTACCCAATATTCCAAATTAAATCTCACCAATGCCTTATACAACTTCAACATAACACCCCAACTCCTGTATTCAATAATTTGATTTATGGCCAATGTGCCAAAAGCTTTCTTTTTGATCCCATCTACTCTCATAAAACCATTTTCAAGGAATTACATATTGCTACTCCCAGAAAATTTTGTCTTTTTTTATATAGTCACACACATCTAGTCAGAATAACACCCGACCATTATTCTGTCTTTTATGGTCAAGTCAATTTTCAATCCAACCTACCAACTCATCATGGTCTTCCCTCTTCAGTCAAATCCCATTTGACTCTTTTTTTCCAACCAGCCTACCACAAGGGACCTTGCCAAATGCTTTACTAAATAAAGACCACTGCCCTACCCTCATCAATCGCCTTCACTACATTTTTAACATGAACGGGGATTGGGAAAGTCAGGAAGGTTCTGGATCTCAGGAGAAAGAGTTGATAGGATGCCTACAGGATAGCTTTTTGGAACAGCTTGTTGCTAAGCCCACCAGGGGATTGGTGGCTTTGGATTGGGTGATGTGTAATGTACCTGAGGTAATGTACCTGTGCTTACTGCTAAGTGGCCTGCCACATGAGCCACCCACCCCCCCACCCCCACCCCCACCAGAACAGGCAATCCTGCTGCGGACCCCTAAAGTCTGTTTTTTGTTGATTGGGTGACCTTCCTCTCCACCAAGGCGCCTGAACCATGACCGGTCTATCCAGATCCAGATGGGCAGGTTTGAGGAGGTCAAATGCAAAAGCTTCCTCTTTACCTCCAATGCCCAAAATGTACGTTGAACCATTGCATCTTAGTACCTCGAAGGGACCCTCATATGGACGCTGGAATGGAGCTCGGTGAGCTCCTTTCTGTACAAAAACGTACTTGCAGTCCTGCATGTTCTGAGGTATATAGGATCTGGCCTGACCATGTTGAGATGTCGGTATGGGTGTTAAAGAACTGAGCTTCTCGCGGAGCTTACTTAGGACTGTTTAGGGCATCTCCTCCCATCCTTGTGAGTCTGATACAAATTCTTCTGGAGCCATTTAACTGTGCTGGGCTTAGCGAATGCCCAGATCACCTCGACCTTTGCCAGTAGTAGCTTTGCTCCGTGTTTGTCAATTCAAGGGCCCAGAAAGTCGATGGTCGCTAACCCGAATTTACATTTGGCCGGGTTGATGGTCAGCCCAAACTCATTTAAATGCGTGAAAAGCTTGTGCAGGTGGGACAGATGTTCTTGAAGACTGCGGCTAGCAATAAGTATGTCGTCTAGGTATATGAAGGAAAAGTCGAGATTGCGTCCCACTCTGTCCATTAAATGTTAGAAAGTCTGTGCAGCATTCTTGAGCCGAAAAGGCATCCTTGTGAATTCAAAAAGGCCAAAGGGTGTAATAATAGCCGTTTTTGGAAAGTTATCTAGGTGGACCAGGATCTGATGGTATGCCTTGACCAGGTCCACCTTGGAAAAGATGCCGGCTCCTTGCAGGTTGGAAGCGAAGTCCTTTACATGTGGTACCAGGTTGCGATCCAATGTGTTACCCTCGTTCAACCTGCAGTAATCACCACAGGGTCTCCATCCGCCTGCGGCCTTGGGTACCTGGTGGAGTGGGGAGGCCCAGGAGCTATCGGACCATTGTACAATACCCTCATTCTCCATCTTTTCAAACACCTCTTTGGTGAGACGAAGTTTATCGGAGGGAGCCTGCGAGCTTGGGCATGCAGCAGTGGCCCTTCAGTTGGCATCTAGTGCTGCTGAGGTGAATTGCAGCATAATTATTGCGGGAAATTGCCCCAACAACCTGGCGAATTCACTCTCTGAAAGAGTAACGAAGTCTAAATGCGGGGCTGGCTGCTTGGTCTCACCTTAGGCAAAGGTCTATAAAGTG
The DNA here is from genome assembly GCF_036971445.1 of Narcine bancroftii. NCBI lineage: Eukaryota > Metazoa > Chordata > Chondrichthyes > Torpediniformes > Narcinidae > Narcine > Narcine bancroftii. The sequence continues at coordinate 143,262,482 of NC_091473.1, forward strand.
TTGGTGCGAACGAGCCTTTGTCCCTCTGGATCAATCAGCAGGCCATGTGCTCTGAAAAAAAATCAGCTCCCAGTAGTAGTTCTGCGACGCGGCCAATGTAAACTTCCACGTGTACTTAGTGTTGCCAAACTAAAGAAGGATGCTACCTGTGCCAAATGTCTGAATAGTACTGCAGTTTGCGGATTTCAATGGTGGGCCAGGTTTTTTGTTACGTGTGTCCCAAGAGACACCGGCCGGAATGTCTATCCCTGACATATAAAAAGCTGTCTCAATGGCCAGCCGCCGCAGCTATCAGTGACGGCTGGCCCCGGCGTTTCCCTGAAACACACAGGGAGGTCGGCAGCGGTGAGCTTCTGCACCCCATCGTAGATGGTAGAAATACCAATGGGTGCTAACTTCATCCTGTTGTCTCCTGGCCGACTGGCGGTCTGACAACAGATTTGATCGATCCTGCTGCCGGTCTAATGTTGGAGTTGCATGGTCCTGGTGCTGTGAGCGGGATCTTGTGACCTGTCCTACGGATGTCATGCTTTCTTGCTTAACTCACCATAGAATGTCATAACATATAACATAACAATTACAGCACGGAAACAGGCCATTAGGCCCTTCTAGTCCACACCGAACCAAACACCCCTTTCTAGTCCCACCTCCCTGCACAATGCCCATAACCCTCCATCTTCTTCTCATCCATATACCTGTCCAACCTTTTCTTAACTAATATAATTGACTCCGCCGCCACTATTTCTCCCGGAAGATCATTCCACACGGCTACCACTCTCTGAGTAAAGAAGTTCCCCTTCATGTTACCTCAAAACCTCTGCCCCTTAATTCTTAACTCATGTCCTCTTGTTTTAATCTTTCCTCCTCTTAACGGAAATAGGCTATCCACATCCACTCTGTCTATCCCTTTCATAATCTTAAATACTTCTATCAAATCCCCTCTCAACCTTCTACGCTCCAAAGAATAAAGACCTAATCTGTCCAATCTCTCCCTATACTCTAGATGCTTAAACCCAGGTAACATTCTGGTAAACCTTCTCTGCACTCTCTCCACTCTGTTTATATCCTTCCTCTAATTAGGCGACCAGAACTGCACACAGAACTCCAAATTAGGCCGCACCAACGTCTTATACAGTCTCAACATCACCTCCCAACTCCTATATTCCATGCAATGATTGATAAAGGCCAGCATACTAAAAAGCCTTCTTCACCACCCTATTCATGTGAGTTTCTACCTTCAGGGAACGATGTACCGTTACTCCTAAATCTTTCTGCTCCTCTGTATTCCTCAATGCTCTCCCATTTACCACGTATGTCCTATTCTGATTCTTCTTACCAAAATGAAGCACCTCACACTTATCAGCATTAAATTCCATCTGCCATTTTTCAGCCCACTTTTCTAAGCAGCCCAAATCCCTCTGCAATCCTTGAAAACCTTCTTCATTATCCACTATTCCACCTATCTTAGTATCGTCTGCATATTTACTAATCCAATTCACCACCCCATCATCTAGATCATTAATGTATATAACGAACATGGGTTGCGACTCTCCGTGGGTCACTGAAATCCTCATCGGCCAGCAACATGTGGATATCTTCTGGCAACTGCTCAAAGAAAGCCTGCTCGAACGTGAGGCAGGGCCCATGACCTTCCTTTAGTGCCAGCATTTCATTCATGAGTATGGAAGGGGTCCTGTCTCCCAAGCCATCCAAGAGAAGTAAACAGATTGCCCGCTCATGTCGTGAGAGTCCAGAGGTATAGATGAGCAGGCTCTTGAGCGCCATCTACTGGCCCTCTGGAGACTGCTGCAGAAAATCAGAAACTCGGCATGCCGTCTCTTGAACCAAGATGCTTACTACATAGTGAGTGGAATCAGATGTTATCTGCCTCAAGTGGAATTGGGCTTCTGCTTGGTCAAACCATACACCTGTTGTGAAGTCCAAAACGTTGGCAGCTTCAGAGCCACAGCCATGCATCAAAGAAAAATTTTCCATGTTGTTCCAAATATCATTTGGACTGTCAGGGTCACCAACGTAGCAAAGTATTCTATACTGAGCTACTACAGATGTCGGTGTACACGTCATCGAGTTGATGTATACACTGGGAAGTCGATGTACATGCTGTGGAGTCTAGTGCAAGACTGACACCTCCAGGCTTATATACATCACTGCTTCTGTCACATGGAGAGGAAGTGATGTCATCAGCCAAGATAAAAACCAATGTGGATGCAGGTCAATTTCCTGCGTTTTCCACAGCACATTCGCCATTTTGGTAGCCGGTTTGCTTGCTGGTAAGATGGTCCCCACAATACATTGGGATATGGAAATGCAGAGTTGTATACCCCTGGAGAAAATTATGTACAATTTGAGGAGGACACATTCATTGGGGTATGGCAGCCTTATCTGCAACATAGAGGTACACAGATAATAACAAGACCCTTTCCAAATAGAAGAAAGGTTCAAATTCATACTAATAGTGGAACGATTGAGATAAATGAAGTGGGTCATATCTTTTTCATTTAACTTTATGTTACTCTGGGTTTATATTTTGTTCCTTTAAAGGCCGGTGACTCTCTAGATCTTTGGGTTTTTTTATGTTTGTTTAATTTACATAATCTTTTCCTCGTGGTATTAGGATTGGGGAGGGAAGGGAGTTGGGTAGGTGAGGGGAAAAATGGATTCGGAATGTAATACATCATTGTTGAGAAGGTTGTACTGTTGTTTCGGATTTGTGTGAGTCTTGGAAAAATCAAAAATAAAACATTCCAAAAAATGAATCAAGAGAATTTTAAGATTCATAAAAACTACAGAACTGGCAATCAAGACTCATTTTCTGATACGACTCCTAGATCTTGTACGCAAAAAAAATTGGTGGCTTGAACCTATTGTCAGAAACTTCTCAGATCAGTAGGTGCATGATTCCTTTTCAAGAGCAATGATCCCTGGAGTTAAATCAACTGCTACAACTGACGTGGACATTACCCCTCCATAAATCTTCGTCCGCGAAGCCAAGCCAAAGAAGAAATAACCAATATAAGAAAGACTAATTGTACCTGATGAATTATCTGTGCTACTGCAAGCTGGTCCACATATTTCAGTGCTTGTGCTGGCTGGCTTTCCGAGACATGGCTAAAAATAAGCAGAAACAAAGCAATCGTACATCAGTACTTCTGCAGTAAGTGTCCACATTTGAAACAAAGTGGTTTTCACATACAAATCTTTGCGACGAAGCTGTTGGTGACATGCAAAATGGCTTTTTTTAAGTTTTAAATTTAATTTATTTTAATATATTTAGACAAACAGCACGGTAACAGACCATTTCGGCCAACGAGCCCATGCCGCCCAATTAAATCCGATGAATCTACAACTCTGGTAATTTTTTAACAGTGGGAAGAAACTGGAGCACCCAGAGGAAACCAGCACAGACACAGGGAGGACATACAAACTCCTTACAAACCCGAGCCCTGCAACAGCGTTGAACTAACCACTGTGCTAACTGATTGCCTGTTGGGAAACATTTCACATGGGGAGTGCACCGGTGGGAGGTGGCGGGAAGTGAGACATTTTTGGGCAGACAAGAAGCCTTTGGTTTACATCCAGCCCTGCCTGATGAGCGACATGGAGGGGAACTTTCTTCAGTTAATGATGGAATATTGCTGTGAAATTGGCCAAGTATTTCAAGGATGTGTGTTGAGGGGAGGGAGGGCACTGGTGGAAGAGAGACCAAGGTTACCCCCTTCGTGGTTCCAGTGGCCCACAGGAAGACAGTGGGAGGAAATGGGCAAGGAAACACAGAATCAATGGAAAGCAACAGGATGGGCCTGAACTCTTCTTCAGCAATGCTGAAAACCAGGCAGACACCCAAATAAGGGGGGGGGGGGGGGGGGGGGGGGGCGGCAATGGAGGTAGGAGCACAGGCTAACAGGTGATAGGTGGATATAGGTGGGAGAGAGGAGGAAGAAATTGGGAAGGGGGCAAAGGGCTGACAAGGGTGCTCTGATGGAGAAAGGAAAGGAAGGGGCTAAGGAGCAAGAGGAAAAACAACAGAGGGAAAGCAGAAAGTGAAAAAGAAAGAGGGAGGAGGCTACCAGAGTTTGGAGAAGTCAATAATGATAAAAGAAGGGCTGCAGGGGCCTGTAATGTTCTATGGTTCTACAACGCTGTCTGGTTGGAGACTGCCAAGACTGAATACTGAATTGCTCGTTCAATTTACACAAGGCTTCAACCTGGCAGAACACGAGGTCATGGACAGACATGTCAGTGCAGCAATGCAATGTGGAGTTGGCCACTGGTACATCCTTGCTGTTTGTAAGGGGCAGAGCGAAAGAGCTCAATGAAGCAATCCCCAAATCTGAGTCCAGTCTCACCAATGTACAAGAGGCAGTACTGGGAGCCCCAGATGCAGTGGATGGCCCAGGCAGATTCACAAGATCAAGTGATACTTCACTTGGAAGGACTCTTTGTGGCCTCAAAACATTTTGAGGGAGCAGGTGTAAGCGTATCAGTTCTTGCAGTCACAGGGGAAGGAGCCTATATGTCCCACTGGTGGGAAGGGATGAGTGGAAGAGGAAGTCCAGAGAGGGTGACCTATGAGTTTGTGCGCCTTCCCCCTTGGGAAAGTGGGGAGGAGATAAAGGAGATGTGTCTGGATCATATTGTAGGTGGTTGAAATTGCTGAGAATGATCTGTTGGATGAAGAGGCTAGTAGGCAAGGACAAGGGGAGCCCTGTCCTCGTTATGTCTGAGAGGGCACGTGCACAGGAAGTAGAGGAGATGCGGGTGCGGCCTGAGTTAACGCCAGTCGAGGGGAAGCCTCTTTTTCCGAAGAAGGATGACGTGTCAGTTGCCCTGGAATAGAAGGCCTCCTTCTGGGTGTAGATGCAGCAGAGAGAGCGGAAATGAGAGAAAGGAATAGAATCCTTGCAGGAGACAGGATGGGAAGAGGTGGTCAAGGTAACTGTGGGAGTGGGTAGGTTGAAAAAGATATCTGTAGGTAGTTGGTCTCCTGAAATATTTGCAAATATTTGCAAATATTTTTTTTTTTAAAGTTCCTTCTCGTCACTCTTCTGAGCAATATTTTTGTCAAGGGTGTAAAATTCAGTTATAAATCTCTGCAGGGCTTGAATGTTTTCATCAATAAAGCACTCGCCCGCAGAAATCGACGTGAATTTGAACTGAATTCGGATTATAAAACTCAGATATCCATGCAATGAGAATGGGTACATGACAGGAGGGAACAAGTACGGTGCAGTAGGGAGAGGAGTGCGAGCTAGGCTTAGCAGGTTGGAAGGGTAAGAAAAAACAGTTTTCAAGAGCTTCATTTACTATCAACATCCATCTTTTCAATCCTGCACAAAATTCCTAATAAATTTATCAATTAGTTTCTGCTTGCGTCAAGGAAAAATAAAATTGATATCAAAACACTGAGTTTGTTCGGGGTGTATCTATTTATAACAAATTCAGTGTGGAAAAGAAACAATTATATTTCTAAGGCTTGCAGCAATGCACAGACTTTTGCTTATGGTTACGACAAATAGCTTGAAGGGAAAGTCGCTCCAATAATTCTTTGCATGCGCATGAGACTTGATATTTCCCACGATTTAAATCCCAGCTAGTATTGCAATGCCAGGGCAACAATTTTTTTTTAAATCTGCAGCATACTCTGGGTTGAAAGTTAAAAATGAGGCCCAAAGACACCACTATCCCCACTGATGCACCTTTCTACAGGCAATTAATGCTCCCCAGTTTTGTTGAGAAAGATCAGGAGCGGTTTATTCCGTGTACAAACATTCTTTCCACCCTTGGTGCTGTACTTTTGCGTAAATGAAATGATGGATAGGTGGTAGCTAATCACTACAGATAATTAAAATGATCTTATTGCTATGTGCAGCATGTAACCTGTTTCACTCAACTTGGTAAACCTGCGGAGTAAATCAACATTATTGATGACTGATCCCAGAGGATTTTTGGAGATGAAAAAAAATTGGAGCTTATTACCTTCCCCGCTAGCTCATACACTATCTAGTTACTGTGACGGATGGGAGAATTGTACACTTTTGATTAAATAAAATCATGTGCGCGCACAGTCCATTCTTCTTGTTAGGTTATCTTGGGCCTGCTTCCTTCTGAAAGGCTATTCTTACATTTATTCCAAGTCTCAAGGTCTTCAATGTGCAGACAGAAAGGACAACGTGTTTTATCTGAAGGAGACTCGTGCACACGCCTTTTCTGGGCTCCAAAATGGGAGGAAGTCTCTGTCTTGTTGGTGGGATTTCAAATTTGGATTCGCAGGCAGAAAAGAAAATCGGAGCTCCATCACTGAATGCATCCAAGGAGTGTACAATCCCATGGCCTTGTCCCAAAGCCTGGATCTGGCTCCAGGGTAATGTCTTTACAATGACATCATCACATCAAAGAAGGTATTTTTGGAATGTTATCACACAACATTTAGACCTCCAGGAAAAGAAAAAAAAACACTGCAGATGCTGGAATCTTGAGCGAATAAGGAGTGGGGAGTTGCTCATTATGTCTGAGAGGGCACGTGCACAGGAAATAGAGGAGATGTGCGTGCGGGCTGAGTTAACGCCAGTCGAGGGGGAAGCCTCTTTTTCTGAAGAAGGAGGACGTGTCAGATGCCCTGGAATGGAAGGCCTCCTTCTGGGTGTAGATGCAGCAGAGAGAGCGGAAATGAGAGAAAGGAATAGAATCCTTGCAGGAGACAGGGTGGGAAGAGGTGGTCAAGGTAACTGTGGGAGTGGGTAGGTTGAAAAAGATACCTGTAGGTAGTTGGTGTCCTGAAATGGAAACCAAGAAGTTGAGGAAGGAGAGATGGACCAAGTGAATTTGAGGGAAGAGCAGGAAGTTGGTGGCAAAGTTGATGAGCTCATCACGGGTGCAGGAGGCTACGCCAGTTTTGTGGAGAATGAGCCGAGGAGCTTTGCCCATGCTTGTTTGCAAACATTTTTTTTTAAAAGGTGCCTTTTCGTCGCTCTTCTGAGTAATATTTTTGTCAAGGGTGTAAAATTCAGTCAGGCAGAATCCACAGTGAGAAACAGTCATGTGTCAGGATCCGAACATTAACTGGAGATTTCTACCCACAGAAGTCTGCAAACTCCATGAATGAGGTAAATACACACTGAGTACTGCTGGAGGAACTCACCCAGTCTGTAGACTTCATAGAATGTTAAAAAAAAAACCCTCTTTTACCTTCAATGGAGGATGTGAGACCGGCTGCGTGACTCCAGCATTTATTGCTTATTTTTAATTCTACCCATGGATGCTGCCTGATTTGCTGAGTCCCTCTAGCTTCTCCTTATGCTCACATTTAGACATGGAAGGGGAATCTGCAGATGGCCAAAACCTGAAACGTAGCTAGTGCAATGGTATTATAGTCCCAGTGACCGGCATGGTCTGTAAGGAGTTTGTACATCCTCCCCTTGTCTGCGTGGGTTTCCTCCGATGATCTGGTTTCCTCCCACCCTCCAAAACTTAGCGGAGTTGTAGGTTAAATGGATATCTTTGGGCTGCACAGGCTCATGGGCCAGAAGGGCTTGCTACCATGCTGGATGTCTAAATTTAAAAATTTTACATTGAAATGTAAAAGGAGCAAGAAAGATGAAGTAGATAATATTAGTAATTCTTGACTTCAAATATCTAGACAACGAACTTGTACTTTCTTCAATTCATTTCTCACTAAAGATGGAAATAAAATGGCAGGGCTGCCGGACCTCCTCTAACGGCAGTTCTATCGTTAGTGTGGGCCCGAGAACATAGAACACAACAGAAGAGTACAGGCCCTTTAGTCCTCGATGTTGTACCAACATATATATTCCTTTAAAAAAGTTCTAAACCTTCCCTATCCCGTAACCCTTTATTTTTATTTCATATGCGCGCCTGTCTAAGAGTCTCTTAAATGCCCCTAATGTTTCAGCCTTCACCTGCATCCCTGGCAAGGCATTCTAGGCACCCACAATTCTCTGTGTAAAAAAACTTACCCGATGCCTCCCTTAATCTTCCCTCCCTTCACTTTTCACAGATGTCATCTGGTATTTGCTACTCCTGCGCTGGGAAAAGGCACTGGCTGTCCACCCTATCTATGCCTCTCATAATCTTGTAGACCTCTATTAATTCTCCTCTCATCCTGTGCTCCAAAGATAAAAGTCCCAGCTCGGCCAACCTTGCCTCATAAGTCTTATTTTCCAATCTAGGCATGATCCCCAGTAACTCTCCTCTGCACTCTCTCCATATCTTTCCTACAAGGAGGTGACCAGAACTGAACACGATACTCCAGGTGTGGTCTCACCAGATATTTGTAGAGTTGCAACACGATCTCTCGACTCTTGAACTCAATCCCCCTATCAATGAAGCCCAGCATCCAATAGGGCTTCTTATCCTATCAGCCTGCGCAACAACCTTGAGGCATGTAAGAATTTGGACCACAAGGTTCCTCTATTGATCCACACTCTTAAATAACCTACCCTGTTCTCAACCTTCTGGTTTGTCCTTCCAAAATGCATTACCTCTCACTTATCCAGATTGAACTCCATCTGCCACTTTTCCACCCAACTCTGAATCTTGTCGACCTAGTCTTCATCGAGGGCTCAGTAGTGGAGAGGGTCAAGAACTTCCAATTCCTGGATCTCAACATCTCCGAGGATCTATCATGGAGCCTCCACGTTGATGCAATAACAAAGAAGGCTCGCCAGTGGCTATACTTTGTGAGGTGACTGAGGGGATTCAGTATGTCACCAAAGACTCTCATAAACTTCTACAGGTGCACCGTGGAGAGCATTCTGGCTGGTTGCATCACTGCCTGGAATACAGGTGCCAACTCTCAGGACAAGAATTAGCTCCAGGGGGTTGTTAACTCGGCCTGCAACATCACATGCACCAGACTTCACTCCATCAAGCACATCTACATGAGGCGGAGCCTCTATCTTCAAACAGGGAAAAAGGTACAGGAGTCCAAATTTGAGCCCTCAACAGCACAAAGACAGCTTTTTCCCTGCTGCCATCAGATTCCTGAATAATCCATGAACCAAAGACACTGCCTTACTTTTGTGTACTCTTATTTTTTATAGTAATGTTGTAAGATGGTTATAATATGTATGTTTGCACTTTGACGCTGCCGCAAAACAACAAATTTCATGACTTGTTCATGACAATAAATTCTGATTCTCATATCCTTTTATAACCTTTAGCACCATTCACAACTCCTCCAATCTTCATCTCATCTGCAAACTTACCGGCCCATCCTTCCTCCTCTTCATTCAGGTCAGTTATAAAAATCACAAAGAGCTGGGGTCCCAGAACAGATCCCTGCAGCACTCAACTAGTCACTGACCTCCAGGCGGAATAATTTCCTTCCACTATTACACTCGGTTTTCTACATGCAAGCCAATTTTTATCCACACAGCCAAGGTTCCATGGATCCCATTTCTCATGACTTTCTGAACGAGTCTCTCATAGAGGACCTTGTCAAATGTCTTACTAAAATCCATATAGACCACATCTACCCCCTACCATCATTAATTTCTTTTGATACCTCCTCAAAAAGCTCAACTAGGCTCATGAGGCATGACCTTCCCTTCACAAAGCCCTGCTGATTATCCCTGAGTAGACTGGACTTCTCCAAATGCTCATAGATCCGACCCTTAAAAATCCACTCCAAAATCTGCACACCACTAACGTAAGACTCACTGCTCTATAATTCCCAGGATTTTCCCCATTATATATTTTTGACAAGGGGACCACATTTGCCATTCTCTAATCTTCTTGCATCTCCCCTGTGTCCAAAGAGGACCCACAGATCATAGCTATTGCCCCAGCTATCTCTTCTCTCACTTCCCACAGCAACCTGGGGTACCTCGTGTCCAACCCCGAGGACTTATCAATCTTAATGTCTTTAAGAAGATCCAACACTTCCTCTTCCTTAATCTCAACATTGTCCATCACACAGGTCTGTTCTACTCCAACCTCATCCTGATCAAGGTCCTTTTCTTTTGTGAATACTGAAGCAAAGTATTCATTTAGGACCCGCCCAATCTCCTCCGCCTCCAGGTGCATGTTGCCTCCTTTATCCTTTAGTAGCCCTACCTTCATTTTCACCTTCCTTCTGTTCTTCACATACGCATCTCTTTAATCCTACATGCCAAGGCTTCTCATGCCCCCTTCTCCTAAATCCTTTCTTGACTACCATATAATTTTCATGACCCCTTCCTGTTCCCTGCTTCCTATATCTAATGCATGCTTCCTTCTTCCCCTTGACCAGCTGCCTCACCTGTTTGACAACCATGGTTCCATTTTCCAGTGGGACAAACCTATCCTGAACTCAGCTTGTGGTCCCTAAACTTATTCTCACCATTAATTCTGTACATTCATCCTTGAGCATCTGTTTCCAATTTACTCTTGCAAATTCCCACTTCAGCCCATCGTAATAAGCCCTTCCCCAGTTAAAAACTTTCCCATTTTGTCTGTTTTTATTATTATGCATAGCTGTTCTAAAGCTCAGGGAGTTGTGGTCAATCTCACCAAAATGGTCCACCACTTGACCAGGTTCATTACCCGGAGCAGGGAGCGGAGACACAGCATTGCTCCACAGGGTCCATCCACCAGGTCCTAATGCCAGTGGCTCTGTACAGGCTTCAAATGGCTGCTAAAGGAGCTGCCTATTTTTAATTAAAATTCTACAACCATGGGGTCTGTGCACCTATGTATGCAGCGGCCACAAGGGGTTGCATTCTCTGGGGAGCAGCAGATTGGCATAGGGCAGCAGAAGTGTAGAGAACATCCCCATTGAGAAGGAGAAGCATAGAAGATGACCCTACGGGACAGAGACTATGGAGGCAGATCAGCGAGGGGCTCAGTGGCTGAAGGACCATTCTTTGTCTCCAGGGATGGACGACATAGGACTTGCAGCAGCACAGGAGCAGTATGGAGAAATACTGGCCTCTTGTACCACTCAAGCTGGTGGACATGAGAGTTGGACCTTCCAGGGCTACCTCAACCCATTGTACCTGCCACTTGGAGACATCGTGCGTTCGATAAAATTCATCGCCACAACTCCCTAAGCTTTAGAGTAGCTATGCATAATAATAAAAGCAGATGGTCAGTGACTTGTAGACGAGGGTCTCAAGGAACCTGGATTCGACACAGGGTGCTGAAGACAATAAGGGCTCCCGTATGGCCTCGGCCACTGACAGTTTCCTGGTCGTATTGGGAGTTTAGATCTGGAGCTCAGATGGCCGATGGGTCAAACAGGAGGCTGCAGGAGATGAATCCGCGGACACAGTGATTCTGAAGGGACTCTCTTCTGCTTCTCTCTTACTGTAAGTGGGTGCCAGGCAGTACTATTGGCAACTCTTTGCCTTACAGTAGGCAGAAATAAATTTTGTGTAAAATTATATTTTCTGTATTATTCATGCTAACCTTGAATTGAGTGACACAGAGTGTACATCTCTACTTAGGTATAAAATGAAAACCCAACCAGATGACACCCAATCTAACGCCAACAATTTGTTTTCTCACTACCTATTGCTGCAAATTCATCTGCCCCAAACATGTTATACACATTCTAGCAAACTACCTGAATTGGGTCAGCAGAGCCAAATGCATACTATCTGTGCATCTCAAGGTTTTCACGCAGGTTGATAGGACAGTTAAGAAGGCCTATGGGATACTTGGACTTCATTAAAAAGGGAATTGAGTTGAAAGGTCATGTTGCAACTCTACAAATCTCTGGTGAGACCACACAGAGTACTATGTTCAGGTCTGATCACCTCATTATAGAAAAGATGTGAGGCTATAGAGAGGTGCAGAAGAAATTTTGTTTGGATTGGAAAATAAGGCAAGGTTAGCAGAGCTGAGATTTTTCCCTTTGGAGTAAAGAAGGAAGAGAGGAGAATTAATAGAGGTCTACAAGATTATGAGAGACATTGACAGGGAGGACAGCCAGCGCTTTTATCCCATGGCAGGAATAGCAAACACTGGGGGACAACTCTGCAAAGTTAAGGGAGAGAAGTTTAGGGGAGACATCAGGGGTAAGTTTTCTTTTTACACAGAGAATTGTGGGTGCCTGGAATGCCTTGCCAGGGGTGGTGGAGGGTGAAAGGGGCATTTAAGAGAATCTTAGACAGCTACGCATATGAAAGAAAAATAGAGGGTTATGAGGTAGGAAGAATTTAGTACGTTTTTTTGATAGGAATATATAGGTCAGCACAACATCGGGGGCCGAAGGGCCTGCACCGTGCTGCAGTGTGTATATATAAAACCATAAAACATTACAGCACAGAAACAGGCCATTAGTTGCAGATCCCTGACCCTGGCAACAGTCAAGGTCAGGCAACAGAGGAGAAGGTTATAATTAGTGGTCAGGTAGCCAGGCAACAGAGGAGAAGGTTACAACTGATGGAATGGAGGCTTGTGTGAAATTGACCGAGATAGGGTGATGATAGGTCCATGGATGTATTGGAACTCAAAAAGCAGAATTGTAAATGAAAGCAATTGACATGACTGGCAAAACGTAATCTGCTGCAAAAAACTCAGCCAATCAAGCACTGTCAATGGGAGAAAAATAATTATTAAGGTTCTGAACTGGAGCCCTTCAACAAGGCTTTTCTCCTCCTGCATCCACAATCTCTTGCGAGTCTCCAGACAAGAATTCGAAGGCAGGAAAATGTACCCGTGGACTAAAAAGTTCCCTATTGGTTCCTTGTTTGTGGATGAATCTGAATTTATTATCATGAACGAGTCATTGTTTTGCCACAGAATCATTCACGTAAACCACCTTACAACAAAATAAAAATATTGCACAAAAAGTCAAAGTGAGGCAGTGTCTGTGGTTCACTGATCATTCAGGAATCTGATGGCAGCAGGAAAGAAGCACATCTTCAGGCTCCTGTACCTCCCCCCTCCCCCCTCCCCCCTCCCCCCCCCCCGACAGCAGAGTGAAGATGGCATAGTCTGGGTGGGTGGCTGGGGTTCATGAGGATAGAGGCTGCTTTCTTAAGACACCGCCTCACGTAGGTGTTCTTGATGGAGTGACGTCTGGTGCCCGTGATGTCGCAAACCTCTGGGGTTTTTCCTCATCCTAAGCGTACCAGACATCCCGCCCTACCAGACATTGATGCAACGAACCAGAATAATGATATCGATAACCCTTCAAAAAAAAAACATGCATCCTCTCGTAGGATTTTCTGTGCCATTCCCAAAGGGTGCCACAAAGGTGGGTTTTAATAATGCATTTGTTTTAAACTGCCAATAAATGCTGCACCGTTTAGCTGATGAATAATAGCTACTTTAAACTCTTGCCTTGCAGCTGTTCCCAATCAGATAGGGTCATAAAGTAAAATAGCAAGGTTTAGAATTAGCGTTGCAGTCACGTGTATAGATCGAAGTGTACACGTAACAAATCAGGAACAAACGATGGCCAAATCAATTGCCCAAGGCCATTAAGGTCAGGTTCAAAAGCATCAAAAACTGTTCTCAGAAACCACATCAATATTAGCAGAGTTGAAGTGGACAGGTCGAGGATCATTGCCCAGAATACACAACATACAATAAATTGGTCAAGTCCTTGTAAGGTTTACTGTCCCATGATGAGTGGTGCTTTTGAGTGCTTCATTGAACCCAGTGTCCAAATCATCCAGGGCGAGGCATAGAATGCACCAGGGAACGATCACAAGGTAAATTAACAGTCAATATCATCTCAAGTTTCAAGGTTTCTTTTATTGTCGTGTAATAATGCATATGAAAATGTAACATTCATGATGCACCTGTACTCAATTTTTGTCTGCCATTGGGGAAACAGAGTCTTCAGAATCAAAAGAGAAGCAAAAGAGTCTCTTCCGAGTCGCTGAATGTTCATGGATCCGCCTGCAGCATTCTCGCACCCTCACAGATTCCTGTACAAATTCCGAACTCCAGGTCCAGTCCTCTAATGTGATCAGGAAGTCTTCAGCTCACAAGGCCCTTCGAGAATCCTCCTTGCCCTTATCACCCTCCCAAATCCTGGTTCCGATACCTGGTTCCCATGAGCCAGTCTCCAGCAGCCTGGGAGGGTCCTTCAGCCGCTGAGCCCTTCGCTGGTCCGCTGCATGGTAACCATCCTGCTTCCTGTAGGGTCGTCTCCCATGCTTCTCCTACTCAACAGAGGTGGGGGGGGAGCAGGGACGGTGGGGTCTTCTCCCCATTTCTGGTGCCCTGCTTCCCCGGAGTCTGCAACCTCTCAGAAGTATCCAGAGAGCCAGACGCAAAAATCAAGAGCACTTTCTCCCCAGCGCCCTGACTAAAATGTTACCCTTCAAATTGCTGAGACTGACATAGATCAACCAGCCAGTCATAGGGCTCTGTGCAAGAAAATTGACTGCCTCATTTCTCGCATCACAATGGCACTGATAGTTCAAAAATTATGGCTCGGAACAAAGTTATGATAAATGGCTGACCCAACTGTGCACTATTGCACCACAGATGCCAAGGAATAATCCTCAAATTCAGCTCAAACCTCCCACAGCTAAATGTTGGGTTTACCTTGGCACCTCTGGGAGGCAAGGCTGATACTGAGCCTAAATGCAGCAGGACATTAGATCTCCAGACAAATCAACAACCATGAAGTTCAACCAGCAAAGTAGAAGTTCTCCAGGAAAACAGATGAACCCGAGCAGATGCAACTACAAATCTTCATATACATCCCACATTACCATAATTAGAATTAAATGGAGAGCATCTGGCATGTCATTTACTTCACCATTTTGCCTTGGAGATGCATTGACAATGCCAGGCATGGATAGAATATCAATCATGCTCCATTAATTGCAGGATTTTACTGTTTCCTAATTTCTCCTCTTACTTAAATGTGCCAATTCCTAACTGCTAACAGAATCAGGGTCACCCACTAGCTCCTGCTTCAAAGAATAATCTTCACTTGGAGGCTGTCCCACACTTCATCCCCAGCAGCAGCGTGACGGGGGACCGTCTGATCTACTGGCTGATCCCAGGGACGCGCACAGAGACAGGCGTCGAGAGCAGCTGGAAGACCGTCAACTCAGTGAATGTCACCCGAAACCTGTTGGTCTTCCAGCGCACGGAGATGTCGGTGAGGGAATGCTACCGACTGGCACATTCCAGGCGACAGGAGCACATGGTGAGGGATGCACTGAGGCTTGGCACAGCCAAAGGGAGGGCGCCGTAGGAAAGGGCCAGGCACTGAGGGGTTGAGACATGAAGGGAAGCCTCTCTAGAAGCAGGGAGAAGTAAGTACATGGGGCCACAGTGCTACATACTAATTAGAGAATGAATATAACAATATGACACCAAGGATTATGTCTGCGTGGCTTTCTTCTGGACATAATTGCGTGAAGAGAGTTTATTTTTCTGGGGGAAAAAAAAAATGTTGTTGCAATGATAACCCAAGTCACACTTAATGCAACCAAATATTGATTGAGGAGAGGGCAACCTGGATGATGTTTCTTTTGGACTGAGTCAAATGAAATCAGTACACACAGTAATCCAAATCCAATCAGCAGCTAACTCCACAGACACCTTCAATATCCATGTCCACCTTGTAAATTTTGGCATGTTGCACGGAAACAGGCCTTTCCTGCCCACAAGCCCGCACTGCCCAGTTACACCCAATTAACCTACAACCCCCACACCTGTCGGTCTTTGGAGGGTGGGAGGAAAAAGGGGATCACCGAGAAGAAACCCACAGGACACGGGGAGAACTTACTAACTTCTTACACACAGCGCCAGATTTGAACCAAGATCACTGGCCCACTAATAGCGTGGCCATAATTCTTCATAGTTACTGTAGTGGGTAGAGGGACCCACCCAGTCAGGGTGCGGATATACTGAAATGGGGATGAAGGAAATGAATTGAATAGTTTATTGGATTCTTTACTGTAATATGCACAGCAATACAGCCAGTACTCCTTTGAGTCGAAAGCCCACCTCACTGACAAAAGACAAAGGAGAAAAAACCCATCATCCAACCCCAACCAACCAATTTTCCCTTGCAACTGCGCCTGCCTGTCCCACATCGGACTTGTCAGTCACCAACGAGCCTGCAGCAGATGTGGACGTACCCCTCCATAAATCTTCGTCCGCGAAGCCAAGCCAAAGAAAGAAGTAAAATAAGACAGTACAGAAAGAGGGTTTTCAGATGAGGAAGGGGGAGGTGTGAAATGAGGGAGATACCTGCTGTGACTCTGCCACATTGAAGGGGCAGGGACCCGCTCTGTTAGACTAATGCAACCTTGGCAACGAAGGTGAGATCTCTGGCTGTGCCCATGGATGCCAAATCAACATTCCTGTCATTTTACCTGCCCAGCGGGCGGATGGACCCTTGACCTCCTGGCTCATGTGCTAAAGTGGGCCTTTGGTTGTTCGAAAACAAAGACGAATACCGCTGCACAAACAGATTTTTTTTAATCACTTTGCCAAGCGTGAGAACTCCTTTACAGCAAGAAGCACTGCCAAGAGCAGCTAGTCTCGCCCCAAGAGAGTCTGCCTCATGGCTTACAAATAATATATTTCTACATTCCAACCCCTAGGTCTCTAGAACAAGGTCATATTTCTTGGCATTCATTAATCAGGGTCATGCCCCTTACTCAATGGTTAATAGTTTTTTTTAAAAATCAACCTCGCCAGATAAGGAGGTCACTATCAGCTCGAGCTGAGAACAAGAAAGAAAGGAATGCAGCTAGCTTCCTTCTTCCAGTCATCGTTTTAAAATGTACATTCTCATGCGAAGTTCAGGGTTCTCTGCTGTCACAGGAGATCACTGAGCAACAGGGGCATTTTCAGTCCATGGTCCCAGCAGCTTCTGCTAGTGTACAAAGTCATTAGAGGCTGAGTGAGCAGCTCATTCAGCTCTGCGTCAAAAGACCACGGGTTCAAGGCCCATTCCGACACTTGAACTCAAAAATATATCTAGGCTGACATTGAGGGTTTCAACACAAGGTTCCACTCTCCCAGCTTGAAGATGCATTTACTCCTTGACATTTGCTGAGGAGCAGTGTTCTCCCCACTCTCCTGGTCAATAGCGTCATCACTTACTCAAACTCGGAGACCTAACCTCAAGATTCATGACAGCTTCTGTCATGAACGGCTTCTCTCAGACAGCATTGAACCTGTGGAAATCTCTGCCCCATGAAGCCCCATTAAATATACTTAAGACACAGAGAGATTGATTTTTGAAGAGAAGGGGAATTAAGAGTTGAAGCGGGTATGTAACTGGAACTGAGTCCATAATCATAACGAATGGTGGAGCAGGCTCAACAGGCCAGACTCCTGCTCCCATTTCCTAGGCTAGGCCCAGCAAAATAAATTTATTGTATAAATGGCTGCCTTGTTCTCTGCAACAATTACTTCAATGTAAAGTAAGGTACGGTTAGCGCAAAACCTTTGCTGCACCAATGATTGAGACCAGGTTTCCAATCCCAGGAGTTCGCACGTTCGCCACATGTCTGCGTGGGTTTTCCCCGGGGGCTCCAGTTTCCTCCCACCCTTCAAAACGTAGGTCGATTGGTGTATTTGGGAGCCATGGGCTCATGGGCCGGAAGGGCCTGTTACCATGCTGTATGACTAAATTTAAAGCTACCAGGTACAGTGAAAAACTTGCTTTGTGTGCTATCCAGCAAGTCTATCCCTGCACACTGAGCAGAATAAAACACAGTGCAGTGAATAGGTTACACAGAGAGATCAGTTTGATCAGAGTCAGGGCAACATATTGCTGGTGTGAGATTTGTTCAGTCAACTGATAACAAAGCTCTCAGAAAGACAGCAAAACTGGTTTGTTTTGATTTACTGAGTTGGACAGGTTCAAACAAAGCAAGACCCAAAGGAAGGTGGTAGTGTGGAAGCAGGGAAATGTAAAGATCAGTTGGTCCAGCAGAGAAGCATCTGAACCGTGATGCATGCGAGACAGATGAGAGCAAAGTGTTGGGTGACCCTTCAGAAAAATGACAAGCTAGTCATTCCAAACACTAAAAATAAAATAGGACAAATTCAGCTGAATTTTACCCAAGTAAAATATCAAGAGCCGCACAGGAGATACAAAACAAAGTAATGATCTTGCTAAACTGCAGGTGAGTTATAAGCCTAAAACTAAGGGGCCTGTTCCCTGGGAAACTATTGCCTCCCACTACACATGGTACACAGCAAAAAAAATCTCAATATATTCTTACTTTCGGAGAAAATATATTCTCTTCAAATTCTTAATCATTCTCAAGTCATTCAGAAGCCTGCAAATGTCTGCGAGATTTCCTAGGATAGAACAGCCACTCTCAACAGGGGCCCTACAGCCCCCACCGGAGGCCAAAGCCCATTTAAGATAAAGCCTTGTTTTCTTTTCACCTCCTGTGAGAAATATTTTTCATGTAGTCGGTAGAAGTACGAATGAATAAACCAAAACTTGACAGCTTCACAGGGAAGGGGGTCCATAAACTTTGAGCAGAGTTCTTGGTGTGGGGCGGGATTCAGAGCAGATAAAAGGTTGCCATTGGCTGTCCTAGATTATAAAAGGGTATATTTAAAGATGTTGCTTCTACTTTTTGAGAGATAGCGTCAACAATGGAATCAATACAGGGCATTAGTAAAATCTAACAGGGAATTCCAGGTAACCCAGAATTTGCTAAGAATGTACAAAACTACACGTTAGCTCTTGAAGAAGATGCAGGATCAGACCTGTGCCATATTTACAGCAAAAAAAAGCCATTTGGCCAAAAATGTTTTTGTTTATCTATTCCAACCTGGGATTTCAGTTGAATAAAAGAGAATAACCACAGATCTAAACTCACTGTAGAGGGCAGAATCCCGGGAGAAGGGGTCCGTCTTGTAGGGCTGAGGAGAATTTTGATGAAGGGTTTGAAGAAGGAAGGGCTCAAGCCCGAAACATTGGTCATGTATATATAAATCTTTGCTATGTAAAGGGCGCTGAGTTTATCAAGCATTGTTTTTACTTCAACCACGTCTGCAGACTTCTGTGTTTTACTTCTAGTTGCGACCAGCTCTCCTCCAACCGTTCCCATTGTCTCCTTCCTTTACTATCACCCTCCAGCATCTGTCTTCCCTCCATCAAGCTGCTTCAGTTTCCCTTTTTTTTGTTCTTGTTGCCTGCTTCCACCGGATACTCAACAGTCTCCAACTCCACCCCTTTTTACCAACTGGACCACCTCTAAAATCCACCCCCCCCCGCCTTTCCAGTTTGTACCTTCTCGACCTCTCATCCCTGATACAGTATCTCCACCCCAAAAGTTGACTACTCTTTCCCTTTAACCAGCCGGGTTTCTCCAGCATTTGTGCTTTTACTTCATCCATGGGGGCTGCAGACTTGCATGTTTTGCCTCTATTTTTTTTAATTCCTTCCCCTCCCCAACAGAGATTGTTCAATCCGGTGATTTCAAAATAAATCATCCATCTTACAGAATTCAGAGTTTTTCAGGCACCGGAAATTACAAACACTGGAATCTGAAGCTAAACATAAGCTGTTGAAGGAACTCAGCATCAGTGGGAGAAAGACAGACTCCGTTGCAGGCCGGAACCCTTCCTCGAGGCTGGAGAAGTGGAGAGGCCAGAGCAACTTGATGAAGGGCTCAGCCCGGGGTAGGGAATGGTGATGAATCCTGGCTGAAATAAAGTGTGCAATCACAGCATCCGCAGACTTTGTTCAACTTCAATGTGAAGATGGCCGCGTGGGAGGAGTAGTACAGTACAATTGGTGATGCACGACTGACAAAGGCAGGTGTCAAACAGAGAGAAGCAAGAAGGGCGAAGGGGTCAGCTGTAGGAAGATGACTCATTGAGAAGGAATGGGAAGACAAAGGCTGCCAGCGCTTGAATCGGACAAGCACCTTTTTTTTTTAAAAAGATTGCCACAATAATCTGCTCCTGGTGGCAACCTTAAGCAGCATCAAAGTGAATGAATTCCACTGATTTTTTTTTTAATGACTGCTTTTGTTTAATTCCCAGAGGAATTAAGATTGTAAGACCTTGGATTTTACTTAAGAAAGGAATGAATTTAATAGCAAATACCAAGAATGCTATTTTCTCAAATGTTAATAAATGTTTTGCATACTCTTTCAATTTGAAAATCTGGGATTCATCCAGTTTAATTCCTGACGATAATGAACCAGCCTCTCACAGCTGCCCTTCCCTGTCACAGTTCAATGCTTCTTCAACTCCCTGACTTCCGTCACCTCACCCCGGGCAGTTGCCTCTTCAGCGATCTGGTGCCTACACCTTGGATTCATTTCCGAAACTTCTCTCTGTGCTGCATCGGTACCTTTGAGCAAGCTCGCGGTTGCTGCTATCCATATCACTTCCTTTGCTCTGATAACACGCCTGTCGTTTTGCTGTCTTTACAGCTGCCACCATCATTCAAGAGTTGCAAGGTGATGTTTCCACTCTATAAAACTCGGGTCCCACCAAACAATCTTAGAGAAATTCAGCAGGTCAAACAGCATTCTTTATATTGCAAAGATAAAGATACCTAACCAACGTTTTGGGCTTGAGCCCTTCATCAAGGTATGAGAAACATATAGGCAGGCATGGTATGGGGGGAGTGGTAGAAGAGGCAGGGGGGAGCACAGGCAAAAGGTAATTGGTGGATTAATGAGGGAGAGCACAGAAAACAGAGGGAGAGGGCATAGCTGTGAATGGAGAGGGATGGAGAGCTGGAGGAAAAAGAACAAAGGAATAGGAAAAAGAAAGAGAGAGAGAGAGAGAGAGAGAGAGAGAGAGAAAACGGGGAGTGATCTAGCAGAAACCAGAGAAGTCGATATTAATGCCTTCCCATTGGAGAATGCCCAGACAGAATATTATGTGATGCTCCTTCAATCATGGGTGGCTCTGGTTTAGCAGTGCATGAGGCCATCGTGGACAGACAGAAGTGGGGGGCAGAATTGAAACAGTTGGCCACTTGGAAAATTATCAGTTCTGGTTGCCAGATTACAGGAAGGATGCGGAAGCTATGGAGAGGGTGCAGAAGAGATTTACCAGGATGTCGTCTGGATTGGAGAACATCTCTTATGAGGCAAGGTTAACAGAGCTAGGGGTGAAGGAGGATAAGAAGTGGCTTAATATAATACAAGATTATGAGAGCTCACAGTTCGGCGGGCAGCAACCTCCTTTGAAGACCGCAGAGCCCACCTCACTGACAAAAGACAAAGGAGGAAAAACCCAACACCCAACCCCAACCCACCAATTTTCCGCTGCAACTGTGTCTGCCTGTCCCGCATCGGACTTGTCAGCCACAATCGAGCCTGCAGCTGACGTGGACTTTTACCCCCTCCATAAATCTTCGTCCGCGAAGCCAAGCCAAGAAAAAATGAGAGCTACAGATAAAGTAGACAGCCAACACCTTTGACCCCAGGGCAAGAGACACCCGTACAAGGCGAGGAGAGGAAAGATTATTTTTTATTATTTTAGACATACAGCACATTTTGGCCCACGAGACCGTGCTGCTGAATTACACCCGATTAACCTACAACCCCCAGTACATTTCAAATGGTGGAAGAAAACCAGACACCCTGGGGAAAACCCACGGAGAGAATGTACAAACTCCTAACTGAGATTCGAACCCCAGTACCAATCACTTGTGTTGTATTCAGCGTCACACTAACCACTACACCAACCGTGCTGCCCCAGGAGAGAGGTCACGGGTTCAGTTTTTATCTTTACACAGAGTGGTGGGTGCCTGGAATGCATTGCCAGGGGCAGTGGAAGGAGCTACAATAAGGACATTTAATCAGTCAGAGTTCATTTGTCATTTTTAAAACTAAAACAGCCAAACAAAATGAGCTTGACGTCCTGTTTTGCGGAAACTGCCAAAATGTTTGGCCTGGAAGTCAGCCTGAAGAAAACTGAGGTCCTCCATCAGCCAGCTCCCCACCATGACTACCAGCCCCCCCCACATCTCCATCGGGCACACAAAACTCAAAACGGTCAACCAGTTTACCTATCTCGGCTGCACCATTTCATCGGATGCAAGGATCGACAACGAGATAGACAACAGACTCGCCAAGGCAAATAGCGCCTTTGGAAGACTTCACAAAAGAGTCTGGAAAAACAACCAACTGAAAAACCTCACAAAGATAAGCGTATACAGAGCCGTTGTCATACCCACACTCCTGTTCGGCTCCGAATCATGGGTCCTCTACCGGCATCACCTACAGCTCCTAAAACGCTTCCACCAGCGTTGTCTCCGCTCCACCCTCAACATTCATTGGAGCGACTTCATCCCTAACATCAAAGTATTCGAGATGGCAGAGGCCGACAGCATCGAATCCACGCTGTTGAAGATCCAACTACGCTGGTTAGGTCACGTCTCCAGAATGGAGGACCATCGCCTTCCCAAGATCGTGTTATATGGCGAGCTCTCCACTGGCCATCGTGTCAGAGGTGCACCAAAGAAGAGGTACAAGGACTGCCTAAAGAAATCTCTTGGTGCCTGCCACATTGACCACTGCCAGTGGGCTGATATCGCCTCAAACCGTGCATCTTGGCGCCTCACAGTTCGGCGGGCAGCAACCTCCTTTGAAGAAGACCGCAGAGCCCACCTCACTGACAAAAGACAAAGGAGGAAAAACCCAATACCCAACCCCAACCAACCAATTTTCCCCTGCAACCGTGTCTGCCTGTCCCGCATCGGACTTGTCAGCCACAAACGAGCCTGCAGCTGACGTGGACATTTACCCCCTCCATAAATCTTCGTCCGCGAGGCCAAGCCAAAGAAAAAGAAGATACAGAAGACCAAACATAGGAGCAGGCAAAATGGCACCGTAGCAAGGCAGCCATCACAAACCACGGCCGCCATCTTATCCCAGCCACCCAATTACAATTTTAACCCTTACAAATTAACAACATAAAAAACAGTGAATGGAACACGTTTATAGACCGAGACCAGTCCGTGGGCTCAGTAAGACAGGATGGTCTTATGTCAATATCAGCACAAAGTGACTCCTGGCCATTTTCCCCTGCCCAGAGGTTGCTGCCCTCTGAGGTTGACGACCACTACCTGGCCGCAGATGGTACGGAGAGTCTCCAGCCTATTTTTTCCAGGGAAACCCCCTCAGTCAACAGTTCCTTGGAGCTTTGGCCTCTGCACCTACTGCCGCAATGCCCCGCACTCCCAGACGATATGCCCGCCGTGGGTGCACATGCCAGTATTGGAGCAGCCCACCACTCCAGACTCTAGGACTTCCTCCTTGACTCTTCACCATTCTTCCAGCCCGGCACAGCACCCTGCCAGTAACGCAGTTGGCCCTACAACTGCATCCAGCCATGACGCTGCTGGATGCTGGCCTGCTGATTCCAGCCTTGAGGTAGCGTCGACTCCAGCCTCCACCACCGACTCCGCTCACCACATCCCCGTCCCCACCACAGCGGGGTTCGTCCATGACCACCAGGCCACAACAAGCTCTCCACTGACAGCACCCGCCGCTCGGGTCAGACTTTGGCGTCTTTCAAGAGGTCTGCTTCCTTCAGGATGTCTCCAGCATTGCCTTTCCTGTTCCCCATCATTGCAGACTCCATCATCAATCTATTTTAATGTTCTCTCACAGCACCTACTTAGGTAAATATAACACCTATGACAGGAGTGGCTACAGTCATGCCACCATCTTGAAATGAGAATTTAAAAGACTCTTAGACAGGCACATCGATGCAAGAAAAATAGAGGACTGTGGGTGTGAGGTAGGGAAGCTTAGTTTGTTGAGCACGTTTATATCGGGTGGCACAACATCGAAGGGACTGAACTGTGCTGTAATGTTCTATAGCCAACATGTATACACATACATTATATATGCGCATACATACGCATGCACTGTATATACTCATCAAATTTTCTGGGTCACTTTTTTAAATGTTAAATTTAATGGATTCGACTATTAATGTTACATTTGAGGGGCTGAAATTCACACTGGAATCCAAAATACTACATCATAGCAGAAGCCCAAATGACCTCAAAATGAATAAAGAACAAAAACACAATGAATTCAAGTAATTATACAGACTATTTGCTCTTTGTCCTGTGAGCCTGTGCTCATAAAGTCAAGGATCTTGAGCCAATTGACAGCTTTTCCACCACCTTTAAAAAGTGGGCACATGAAAGGCACTTTTCCACATGGAAATCAAAGAGATAAATTGCCACTGATTACAAAGCAAAATAGTTCAGATGCGGGAACTCCGAAAGAATGTACAGGAAATTGCTCAGCAGGTCACTTTTGATGTGTCTTTAAAGTACGTGGAGCTGCAGTGTGGGGGAAATGCAGGAATTAATTGGCACATTAATTGTAGAGTTCCAAAAGTTTAAAAAATGTGAACTTGATCCTCTGTTGCCAGACCCTCTTTAATGAATGTTTCGTTTATGGTTGTTTCACATCTTCTTTTGATCAAAATATTTCACTTCAAGATACAAGGTGGCAGACCAGTGAGGGGCTCTGCGGCTGAAGAGCACACGTGCGGCAGACTAAAGGCAATTTTGTGTCATGTTACATCTGCTTTATTACATGACAGTGAAAGAATCTTGAACATCTAGGTGTGAGTGGTGGGACCCAATTAAGCAGCTAACTGATGGGACCCTTCGCCTGTGGAATGAAGATCCTGCTGCTATCCCACGTGGAGCATCGTGAACTGGCATCATGGAGACAGGAGACTGGAACCTGGAGCAAAAGTAAAACAAGCTGCCAGAGGCAGTCATCTGAGGTAGGCAGGCCAACATTCTCTCATACCTTGGCTCAAGCCAGAAACGTTGGTTCTGCGTTTTTACATCAAAGACACTGTGTTGACCTGCTGAGCTTCTCCAGCATTGTGTGTTTTTAAACTTCAACCACGGTGTCTACAGACTTCCATGATTTATTTCTCTCTGCATTCTCTCCCCATTTACATTTGATTCCTTTCATTTTAATCTTCTGGTCAAAATGGACAATTTTCCCACATTATCCCATTTGCCATATCCTTGCCCACCCAAACTTTCATCTTTGTAAACTGCTACATCCTCTCCACAACTTAAATCAACACGTATTCACAGATTCAAGGCAAATAACTTTTAGCTGGCCAAATGATTGTTTCATGCCTTTAGTGAGATCAACACAGTGAAAAAGCTGTTGGAAAATAGGCACGTCGAGGCCATCTACTGGACACCAGAAACAAGTGAACGATCTGTGGTGCTGCAAAGACGATATCTTTGGGGTAGATCGGGGTGGCCAAATTTGCTTAATGTAAGAGCCACTTCAGATGCTTGAGAGCAATAAGACATGAAAATATATTACATACTCTTGCATGCGCATTTTGGTACAATTATATAAATATTAAGAAGGACATGTACATAAAAATATTTATTCATATATGTAGTTTTGAAATTGCTAACGTATTCATTTTGATAATCAAAAAATGCATATACCATATATACTTGTGTGATAGTTGAATTTTGTGGACCAATTTTAACTATTTCCCACATACTACTTTTTAACCACAGTAAGTACCTGTTGTTGCTTGGGGCATCAGGAGCTCAGATTGCCGGGACTGGGTAGTAGGTCTGCATTCGGGGGGTGTCAGGAGCTCGGATGGGTGGGCCGGAGGCTGGGATCAGGTGGTAGTTTGCGTTCTGGGTATCAGGAGCTCTGGTGGCCAGGACCAGATGGAAAGTCTGAGTTCGGGTGTCGGAAGCTCAGATGGGCGGATGGCCGGAGTCTAGGCAAGAGTCCACGAACAGGGTATAGGGAGCTCGGATGGGCAGGTGTCCGCGGTCAGGGCATCGGGAGCTTGGATGGGTGGATGGCCATGGTCTAGGCAAGAGTTCGTGGTCAATGTGTTGGGAACTCAGATAGGTGGGCGGCCAGGGTCTAGACGAGAGTCCGCGGACAGGGTGTAGGGAGCTAGGATGGCCAGGTGGCCAGGGTCTAGGTGAGAATCCACAGTCAGGGTGTCGGGACCTCAGATAGGTGGGTGGCGAGAGTCCGTGGTCAAGATATTGAGAGCTCCAGAGGGTGGGTGGGATTTAAGCGCGAGTCCTTGGACGGGGCTTGGAAGCTCCAGAGGGTGGGCTTACACTCCACTAATTTCACTGCCCGCAACAGACCCACAATCACACGATAACAATCCACATCTACTAACACTACCATTGTGAGTACCAGCTCACGATTCCTGTCTCAGCCAACATTTTCCAATAGCCGAACATTGTATGTCAGAGAGCTGCATGTGGCTCGCGCATGTGGCTCGCGACCCATGGTTTGGCCACCCCTGGGGTAGAGATTTGTCTACACAAATGCAGCCAGCATCCTCTGTACACTGTACCCGTTCATTAATTCAATGGTAGACATTGTAACTAAATATAAAGCAAAGCATATTAGGGACCCCCAATTTGCTTTGGACAGCAACCACTCATTCATGCAAAAAAAAATAATTTGCACAAGCTCGAGCAGCATCGGTGGCAAGGAATTGTCAACATTTCGGGTCGTAACACTGCATCAAAATGCTGACAAATCTTTCCCGCCACCCAAAGATGCTGCTGCGTCTGACGAGTTCCTCCAGCAGTTTGATTCATTTTGCTCCAGATCCCAGCCCCTCTTCTGTCTCAAAGACGACTTCCTGAACTTTTTAGACCGTCGACCCCTTCAGGGTCTATGTGACCCCTCATCGACGCCTAGGCATGGAATCTCAGCACTGGACAGTATGGGGGGCAAGGGTTTGGCTGGATGGGAGGGGCTGGATGGGGGTCACTGGGTAGCATGGCCAAACGTCCAATTTTAGGCCGGACAGTCCGGCTTTTGGGCCCTCTGTCCTCCGCCCAGCTTGACCTCGAGCTGGAGGTTAATTTGTCCTCCAGTTGGTGGTGTTGGCCCTACTCCACCAAATGGAGGACAAATTAAGGGGTAGAAAGGGCACTTACCTGTTAAATGCAGCATCCTGGGGTCCACAGGCTGTGCACGCCCATCTGGCGAATGCACGATGATGGGGGGAACATGACGGTGATGCTCGAAGTGCCAGATGCACATGAGCGATGAGGGGGAAGCATGACAGTGACACACAAAGGTTCATGGTGCTACAGAGTTCTGTGTTGTGCAATGGCTTATGTGTTGTGCGGTTTTATGTTAAAAAGTGACAGTTTGCCTTAGAGACCCAAGGTGAAGGTGGACTGCTGAGAGAGTGGGAGACAGACTGAGCATGTGCAGAAAATGATCTGGAAATTTCTGGACTTGGACGATAAATCACCACTGGGGGGGGTGCTATGGAGTGGAAGGAGGCCCAAAACATGACTCATGGTCTGGTGGACAATTTAGAATGTTGGGATTTCAAAAAAGGATGAACATTCCGAAGGCAGCCAGAAGGATCCGGACCAAGCCATGGTTCCTCTCTCTGCAACCAACACAAGACAACTTCCAATTTTGTGCTCTCTCTCTCTCTCTCTATCAAAGATCTTTTGGTTTCAGTTTACCAAACAAACAAAATTTTGTTTATGATCTTTGCTTCAGTTGAGATCGAAGTTTTGTGAGTCTTGTGTGTTTTGTGTTTGTTTTTTGTTTAAGTTTTTCTGTGGGCTGGTTGGAAATATAACTTAGACTTTAATTACATATGTTATATTTAGGCTGGGGAATTTATTAGTTTTACACTGTTATAGAGATTTGCATAGTATCCAGTGGGCATTGTTATAAAAGGAGGATTTTGAATTAAAGTTTGAAGGTGAATTTTTTGTTAATAAAGTAATTGTTCATCTTTACCCCTGTGTGATATGTTTTCTTTGTGGTTGCTGGTTTGATCTTGTAACAATGGTAAGTAAGCCTCCCCCTCCCTGTGCTAGACAAGGGTAGTAGAGAGTCGCTATTTTAATATGACACCTCCCTCCCCCACGTTATTGACCCTATTTCGACCCACTGGCATTTATCAACCCCCTGTATGGTCCCACCGACCCCTGGGGGTCGATATCGACCACTTTGGAGGTCCCTATCTTAACCTTTTACTTTATCTTGCATCCCACAAAAGGACATTTCTATCCAATAACAGAAAACACGTAGCACAACAGGAGGCCATTCCACCTTTCTCCTCTGGGCTAACCCCTTGGAAGAATCTTCCATTTAGTCCCACTTCCCTGCTCCAATTAAACAGCCAATTACATTTTAAAAGTACTTTAGATCACAAGACATAGGAGCAGAAATAGGCTATTTTGTGTATCGAATCTGCTCCACCATTTAACAGAAGAGAGGGACTTTGGGATCCAAATCCATTGCTCTCTCAAGGTCACTGTGCGGGTTGATAGGATAGTTAACAAGGCCTATGGGGTGCTGGGCTTCATTCATTGGGGATTGAGTTCAGGAGTCGTAAGGCAATGTGGAAGCTCTATAAATCTATGGTGTTCCGTGTAGATTGATCAGCAGATTAATCTACCCAGCGTTTTTAGTTTTACAACCATAAATTCCAATTTGTAGCATTTGCTTGTAAAAACCATCCACCATCTGCAGTCCATGGCTTCACATGACCCTGATTGGGAGGCTAAACAGGTCCTACACCTTGTCCAAGGGTGACCTGCAGGCTATTGGACAGAGCGCCTTACACCTCCCTTTGCTGAGCAATTGCGCAGCACCTACACCTAATGCTGAAACATTAGGGGCATTTAAGAGACTCTGAGACAGGCACACAGATGAAAGAAAAATAGAGGATTATAAGATACGGAGGGTTGAATTTTTTTTTGGGGGGGGGTAGGTGTATATAGGTCAGCACAACATTGTAGGCCAAAGGCCCTGTCCTGTGCTGTTATGTTCGATGTCAACATGAGCTCATTCCCACTCCGCCCCACTCCCCATACAGAGAAATTATTTTTTGATGTACATCCACTAATCTTTCCGAGAATAACTTTCTGCATAAAAATACTCTCCTCCTCCCCCTACTGGTTTTTTTGTGAACTACAATGATCTCCTCTGACTCCTATTACGACTGCGAGTGGAAGACCTTCTCCACTTATTTGCTATCACAAGGCACTTTGTAATTCAGCTCACCTCTTTAAATCTGCAGTTTAACTTGGAGCTGGATTTTCATTTTTAATTTCTTTATCAGTTCCGCTGTTCATTCAACGATAGTTTTGTTTATCCGTTCAATGCCCTCGATTGTTTTTGAAATGAGATTCAGAATAAAATTTGCATTTCTTAAGTAGTGCATACTGCACGGTGCAAATATTGGAGAGAAGTCAAGCTTATTAGCCAGGCTTAATAAGAGAAGAAAGATTGGTTTTAATTACAGAGCATATATCACATACCAGGTCACACCACCACAGTACTTCAGCAATTTGGTCACACACTGCAATTTCAGAAATGCGAGTTCACTTCTGCACAGCAACATCACACAAAGCATATTTGGATACGTGTAATCTATATTGGTGACATTGGATAAGAGATAACTACAGTAAAATACCCATTATCTGGCACCTGGGATAGGGAGATGCCAGAAAAGTGTATTTTCTGGTTGTTTGGTGACATTGGATAAGAGATAACTACAGTAAAATACCCATTATCTGGCACCTGGGATAGGGAGATGCCAGAAAAGTGTATTTTCTGGTTGTTTGGTGACATTGGATAAGAGATAACTACAGTAAAATACCCATTATCTGGCACCTGGGATAGGGAGATGCCAGAAAAGTGTATTTTCTGGTTGTTTGGTGACATTGGATAAGAGATAACTACAGTAAAATACCCATTATCTGGCACCTGGGATAGGGAGATGCCAGAAAAGTGTATTTTCTGGTTGTTTGGTGACATTGGATAAGAGATAACTACAGTAAAATACCCATTATCTGGCACCTGGGATAGGGAGATGCCAGAAAAGTGTATTTTCTGGTTGTTTGAGAATTACTCTCACAATGCCTAACTAATACACCTCCATTAAGAATAAAGTTTAAAACACAAAAACACAAACACAAAATACTATACTGTATTTACCCTGAACAAACTTTACTTACTAAATATAGAAGCCTTAAAGCATTTTACTTTATTTTCAGTCACATACTTTGAAAACATTAAATCTTCGCTGCATCTGCAGGTTCCTCCCCCTCTACGAAGCTGCCAGAAAGACTAACAATAATATTATAGATAATTAACCCCCTCCCCCCCCCCCCACCCCCGCCAGTTTACAGATAAAACCCCTGACCAGGGTGACTCAGCAGGGATAAGGAGGCACTTTTCGAGTCACCCCAACAGCGAGCGGCATCGGCCAGCACTTCATCCTGGGCGATGCCGTTGCTGTATCACAGACGTTTATTCAAACAGCTGCTATAAGCAAAGCACGACCAAGGCCCTCCACTGGCTGAGTATTTGCTCCCATCTTCACCAATGGTTTACCTATTACTTCAGAGAACATTTACTTTTACAATTTTAAACTTTTTAAAAATTTTATTCTTTTTTTTTAATTTTCCTCATTTTTTTTATGCCGGTTGCTTGAATTCTGGATGCCAAGGGTTTTACTGTATTAGGATATTAAGGAGAACCCTTCTGTTATTTTTTTTTGCAAACATATCAGGGAATTGTTTCCATCCACTCAATAAAGCAAATGAGAACTCAAATAAATGTTTCAACCAAAGAAAACATTTGTCACAAATGTGACATTTCTTTAGTACTACATTAAATCTCCAGTGGACATTTTGAGCTGAAGCCTCTGGAGCGAGGCTTCAGCTCAAACTCAGACCGAGCCAAGGGTTAACAGTGCTACTGCACCTAAACATGAGAGTCTACAGACGCTGCAACTGCTGTTCAGAAATGAGAAAGTCTCCACTGCCAACTTAAAACCTCCACATGAGCTGACTTTTGCAAATGATCTCATTCCAGCCTTGGACAATAAAACACTGACAAAAGAGCCAAACACCAGCAGTGAAATGAGAGTAATTGCCCTTGGCATTAAACCAGCATTGGATAGAGTATAGCAACACTGACCTCAGATAAACTGGATAAATGCTGGAGCAACTCAGCCAGTCTTGCAGCATCCATCGGAGGTAAATATATTTTACCAGCATTTCGGGCCTGAGCTCTTCTTCAAGGTATAAGCCTCCTCAGAATACAAACTGAAGAATGGCAGGGGGGTGGAGTCCAGACCAACAAAAGATGTTAATTGGATATGATAAGAGGAGAGGTGAGAATTGATTTCGACTCTGTGAAGAGATGGAGAATAAAGGGGGGAGGGAGAGAGAGAGATGGCGGAACAGCGACAGGGGAAGATGATTGGGGCGGGGGGGGGGGGGGTTCTAAAGAAAACGGCGAAGTCAATGCCATCCAGATGGAGGGAAACCAGACGGAAGATGGTGTTGTTCCTGCAATTTACAGATGGTTTCAGTCTGGCATGGACATGGACAGCAAAGGAATGGGTTGGAAAATTGAAATGTGTGGCCACTGGGACATCCACGCTATTGTGGCAGACAGAGCCAAGGTGCTCAACAAAGCGATCTCCAAGTCTGTACCCTGTTTCTCCAATGCATAGGAGAGTATTGTGACAGAATATACAGAGGTGTTTGGGAGATAAGTTGGGAAAGGTTTGCTAGAGCAGATCACACACAAACACCTTAAAACAAAGAATTTTTGCAAGAGCTTTTGCAGAGTGCTCAAAGACTTCAATAATGGAGTGTTGTTTGCAGAAGGCAACAAATGTAACAACAGGCAGTAGCAACTCTGGAAAAAGAGAATTTACTGTCTGGAAGGTCATGTGATCTTTGCAGGCAGAGAGGGAAAAGAGCAGGCTCTGCTCTCAGAGTTGGAGGGAGAGAGAGAGAGAGAGAGAGAGAGAGAGAGAGAGAGAGAGAGAGAGAGAGAGAGACACAGACTTCGGTTCCAGAGGGTCAAGCTGGCAAGCTTTGGAAGGCGGCCTAGTCAAAAGAGAGGACTGCCTGTCCGGTGTTTCCCTTGGAATAGGAGAGAGAGAAAGGAAATCTGTAGTGATCTGAAAGAAAGAGGTCATCATCTGGAGAACCCTGAAGGGGCAAGTTTTGTCAGCAAGACACCGGAGTGACTGATTAAAAAGGAATCAGTTGTGGATGTCCTGGTACAAGAAAAACTCTCTCTCCGAAAACCAACAAGAACCCTTCTGAGTGGTAACCATTTACCTGTTAAGCATCAAAAGCTGATGAACTTTATTAATGTTAACTTCTGCGCACAGTACAAGAATTGCCTGCAACCAGTGAGATTGGACTGTGAACCAAACAACTTTGCTGAACTTACACACACACACACACACACACACACGCTTAGAATTAGAAGGGGGTTAAGTAGGTTTAAGTGAGTCAGTGGTGCATGTCTGTCACTGCTGGGTTTTGGGGTCCTCTGGACTCGTAACAGTATGTAGTCTACTTTATATCCTCCAATATAGAGGAATGTAGTGGGAACCTGGGATAAAGCCTCCATTGGTGAAAACATACCTATCGGAAAGTAAGATGGTTGCGGGGGTTGGAAGTCAATCATCTCACCCATAGAACATCTCTGTTGGAGCTCATCAGGGGAAAGTCCAAGTCCCTCCTGTGCATCAATGACCTTCCTTCGGTTAGAAGATCTAAAGTAGGGATATTCACTGATGGTTCACACAACATTCAGTGCCATTTGTCAGTCCTCAGAAAATGAAGCAGTCCAATCCAATACAGGATCATAAGACCCTGAAGCAGAAATAGGCTATTCAGCCCATCAAGTCTGGCCTACCATTTAATTATGAACTGATCCATTTTCTCTCAGCCCAACTGCCCGGCCTTCTCCCCATAACCATTGATGCCCTGGCTAATCAAGAATCTATCAATCTCTACCCTGAATGCACTAAATAGCCTGGCTTCCACAAATGCCTGTGGCAACAAATTCCACAGATTCACCAACCTCTGGCTGAAGAAATTCTTCCGCATCTCTAAGAGGACGCCCTTCAATCATGAAGTTGTGCCCTAGGCTCTCTCACTATGAGAAACAACCTTTTTAACATCTACTCTGTCCATACCTTTCAACATTCAAAATGTTTCAATGAGATTCCCCCCCCCCCCCATTCACCTAAATTCCAATGAGAACGGGCCAAGCACTGACAAATGCTCCTCATGTGACCACCCTTTTATTCCCAGAATCAACAAGACTGAAAGAATGCAGAGGAGATTTACAAGGATGTTGCCAGGACTTGAGGAACTGAGTTAGAGGGAAAGGTTAAACAGATTAAGACTTTATTCACTGGAGTATAGAAGAACGAGGAGAGATTTGATCAAGGTATACAAAACTACAAGAGGTATAGGTACAGTAAATCCAAGTAGGCTTTTTCCAATGAGCTTAGGAGAGATAAAAACTGGAGGACAAGGGTTAAGGGTAAAAGGGAAAAAAATATACTTTAAATTTCAACCTATAGCATGGTAACAGGTCATTTTGGCCCACAAGTCCGTGCCACCCATTTTTACACCCAATTAACCTACAACCTACGTTTTGAAGGGTGGGAGGAAACTGGAGCCACTGGGGAAAACCCACGCAGGCACAGGGAGAACGTACAAACTCCTTACAGACAGCACGGGTTTCAAACCCCAATCATTGGTGCTCTAAAGGCGTTGCTCTAACCACTACGCTAATGGTGCAGCACAGACTAGAAGGGCCAAAGGGATTGTTTCTGTGCTGTAATATTCTAAGGTTCTATTCCTCATGTTGAGATAACAAACAGAATTAGTAATAAGCATGCTGGAGAGATGAAGCAAACACAAAATAAGTAATATACACTGGGGATCGATAGCATTCATTCCAGAGTATCAATACAGGGAAGAAAGGAGCTCCACAGAACAATGATTCTCATTATAAGAACTACCAGACACTGCATCCTTATAGATTGAAAACAAGGCAGCACATTGTTCATTTTCAAAGGACAGAAAAAAGACTCAGCATTCCAATTATTTTTTAAAAAATCCTGAATGCAATGATTGAATCAATTAACATGTCTTCTTTGGCTTGGCTTCGCGAACGAAGATTTATGGAGGGGTATGTCCACGTCTGCTGCAGGCTCGTTGGTGACTGACAAGTCCGATGCGGGATAGGCAGGCACGGTTGCAGCGGTTGCAAGGGAAAATTGGTGGGTTGGGTGTTGGGTATTTCCTCCTTTGTCTTTTGTCAGTGAGGTGGGCTCTGTGGTCTTCTTCAAAGGAGGCTGCTGCCCGCCGAACTGTGAGGCACCAAGATGCACGGTTGGAGGTGAGATCAGCCCACTGGCAGTGGTTAATGTGGCAGGCACCAAGAGATTTCTTTAAGCAGTCCTTGTACCTCTTCTTTGGTGCACCTCTGTCTCGGTGGCCAGTGGAGAGCTCGCCATAAAACACGATCTTGGGAAGGCGATGGTCCTCCATTCTGGAGACGTGACCCACCCAGGGTGACCCAATTAACATGTACTAACTCAGGAAATATCAATGCACAAGACACAGAATAAAAATTATTATCGTAGAAAGCAATGTAAACAAATTGCATCCAGCTGAGGGGGAAATTGATTTGCGAGGTCAGAAAACACAAGGTGATTCGAATAAAATACGGGTGGGGTGGGAAAACAAAAACTTTATTGAGAGTATGTGTACTCCACAGAGCTGATGAAGCCAAAAGATCCTTTCAGATGTTAAGACACTGACGACCCAAGCAAGTCACTGAAATTGTCACAATATTTTAGCAACATATCCAAAGAGTAAAACCATAGTGTAACATGGCGATTGCAAAATTCTTAATGGTGCAACAGACTGCAACATTTTCAGATATAAAATTGAAAAAATGAAATATCATAAAGTGTAACAAAAATATTGAAATTTGTTTGCAACTATTTACAACTTTCACACCAGAGGGAGCTCTCTGTACCTGTCTTTGACACTACAGATGGTCTGTGACATACATCCGAGTTTTGTTCTAACCAACTGGTTGGATCTCGATATGGACGCAAGTCTAGGCACGTTACTCTGGCCCGACGTGCTCTTAAACAGACTTCGTCTGAGGCCCAGCCTGCCTGGCACTGTAAAGACCCGTTGTCCACCACCACTGCCACCTGGACTGCGCTCACCTCCCCCCACCTCGAACACCAGGTCCGTTGCTGCCTTCTTGACCCAAAAACTGAACACTTTTAGTGGAAGCGGAGTCTCTGCGCCCTCCCGTGGCCGTCGCCACGTTGGTCTTTCAAAATAAACAGTGTCTGGATCCATAGGAACTGACGTGTAATTTTTATATCTAAATTTTTTTTTAAATTTATACAGTAATTTTTTTCAGACGTAAGTCGCATCGGTTGTAAGTAGGGGACCACCTGTATATCCAAAGGTCTTCTATTAAACGTATTAGTAAAATGATTTTATTCCCAATCTCCTCCTTGTGGCCTCTCTGATTGGATCTCTCCTATTCGACACCTTTCATGGATTATTATATTTTCTCTTTCCTGCTATTGTGGATTTACAGGTTGTTCAATAAGCAGAACACCACTGCGCGCCAGAGACCCGGGTTCGAATCCAGCTCTATCTGTAAGGACTTTGTACGTTTTCCCAGTGTCTGTGAGGATTTCCCCCACCTATATTCCAGTTTCCTCCCACCTTTCAAAATTGTACAGGGGTTGTAGGTAAATTGGTGTATTTGAGGAGCACAGGCTCGTGGGCCAGAAGGGTCTGTTACCGTGCTGTATGTCTAAGTTTTTTTAAAAATAATTATTGTTGTTATATCTTGTGTTTCTGTTGTGGCTGCAGCAAGAATTAGGAATTTTGTGCATTTGTGCAGGGTACTCGTGTGTATGACAATAAACTCTCGTCGTCTTCTCCAGTCAAAAAATTATCAAATCCATATTTTTTGGACCAACCAGATATTGTGGGTATTCTGAAGTGAGCGACATCCCTTCTGACCAAAGCCTTTCCAAGTCACGGTTATATTGAATGCTTATCAAAGGAAAAGCAGCTCCAAAAAATACAAGTTCAATCACAAACTAATGTAAAATGCGAGAGTCTGCAGACACTGTGATTGAAATAAAAATACAAATGCTGGAGAAACTCAGCAAATCAAGAATACTTTAAATAGTAAAGATAACCAACGTGTCGGTGTGCCCTTCATCAAGGTATTGAAGGGCTCAAGCCCGAATCGTTGTCTATCTTTACTATTTAAAGTATTCTTGATTTGCTGAGTTTCTCCAGCATTTGAGTTTCATTTCAATGCAGATCTAATGCCAGTTTGAATGACTTCATGCACCTCCTGAATATTCATTACCTCCACCTGCTGCTATGCACCATCTGCAAGACCACAAAACAACTAGTCAAGCCTCTCCAACAGCGTCGCCCAAATGTGTGGCTTCCACAACTAGAAAATACAAACTCAGTAACAGCATAAGGTGTCTCCTCCTATGCGTATCAAGTCATTAGAAACACAGATATGCAGGAGGAGCTCAGCAGCATTCATAGGAGGGAAAGACATATAAGTGATGTTTTGGGGCCTGAGCCCTTCTTCAAGGTATGAAGAACACATACCTTGAAGAAGGGCTCAGGTCTGAACATCAGTTATAGATCTTTCCCTCATATGGACGCTGTGAGACCTGCTGAGTTCCTCCAACATTTCTGTGTTTTTACAATCACAGACTTTTGTGCTTCACTGTACTAAGTCATAACCTATTTTTGACTTTAAATGTCTCACACTTTTTCCCATTGTCCCGGTTTAAACACTGGATTCTGGAAATACCTCATTGCAAGAACTGCACCAATGAAACAACTAGCCACCAGGGAATTTAGGAACAAGTGTTACATGTAAACTTTGGCAAGTAATGCTCAGATTCCAGGGAAGAATAAAATTGTCTGGATTATTGATCCAGCATTCCAAGCACTTCTAACACTATCTGTGTACAACATTACTGCATAGAAACAGGCACTTCTGCCTATCTAGTCCGTGCTGAGCTATTATTCCACGAGAGACATAAACTCTATGCAGTACAGGTGCAATCCTCCACACCTCTCCCATCCATGTATCTATCCAATCTTCTCTTAAACGTTCCAACTGTGTCACAATGCTCTGGTAATCTATTTAGTCCAATCTATGCTGCAATACATTCTTGGTTGAATGGAGTTCCATTAATATATGTAGTATACATTGAGTCACTGGAAGAAATAGTGATCTATGCACAATGCCCTTAGATTGGCATGGTTCAACATCATGTAATAAGATGGTCTAAGAAACTCTGAGAACTCTTGATTTGGATATTAATTAAATTAAATCAACGATAGGTCAATATTATCCCTTAAATAACAAGTGTTTAATTCGAGTTTCCAATTGATTGATGAAGTCCCTATATGACACATTAATTAACATCAATGCCATCTCATTTAGATAATTTCATATTAACACAGGTGGTTGATACAGAGTGGGACAGCTGGCTGTGTTTGGACATCATTAATAATGTAGCAAAAGCTTTGCTGTCCAATTGATAGGAACATTTACACAAAGGAAATTCATCAAGTGGAAACTTTAAAAAATTTTTAAAGTTAGACTTTTAAAGTAAGAGGCCCTCTGGCCCACAAGCCCAGGACACCCAAATACCACGCTTTGAAGGGTGGGAGAAAACTGGAGCGCCCAGAGGAAACCCATGCAGACACAGGGAGAATGTACAAACTCCTTACAGACAGTGTCAGATTCAAACCCGGGTCACTAGTGTTGCATTGCGCTAACCGTGATGGCAACCATGCCTTTCAATGGTTAACTTTAATTTTGGTAGACATCATCTTTTTGAACATTGAACACACAGCTGAATGTACCCAATGGCAAGGGTCTTAATCTTTTCAAATCCAGTTCCATTTTCCAGAACCATTTTAGACAGTGCTCCACTGCTTTTTGGTATAGGTGTGGTGGAATATCTCCCTGGCAAAGTGCTTCTTTTATCCCATTTCTGATTTTTCCATTTGTCTATTTACCATTGGATTGGTCTGGAAAAAGCAGCAAAAGGTTCATGTATTTATTTCCCAACAGCATCAATCTCCAGACAACTAATGGGGTAAGCACAGACAGACAGCACACTTACCTCTGTTCACTTTCGGTGTCATTTGGTGTCAACCGAATGACATCGGTCGTTATCTCCACCTTGCGCACACTACCGAAGAAATCCGTGATGAGAACATCGCTGGGGTTCCTTTGAAACAGGTCAGTCCTGTGCCCCGGGGTAGAAACACACCGGCTGGTGGGGCAGACTTTGAACTGGAAGACAACAGAAACCATCAGTAATGGGAGGGGGAGAAAGAATTCCTTGCAAATTAGAATAAAATACGAGTTTTCAAAGACTGACAAGTGCACAGGATAGGAAGCCCACTGTTGGCCCTTATTTGTGTGGCAATTATATGTCAATATTCCTTTTAGCAAAGTAATGCCACTATATTTAGGAAAAGGGCTATTGAACCCATACGGCCATTCAGTTTGGCCAACCATGCCTCAATACATTCTCCTTTGTATTTGCTTCCATGAACCAAAGGTCATGGTTCAAATCCCATTTTCAGAGAAGATTAAAGCCCAGACTCACAGCATCAGTGCAAAGAAAATGCTAACTTTTAAATTAACCATTGAACCAAAAACCTGCCTGGTGTGGACAAGGACAAAATGAATCTCACGGCTTGGTGCAAAGAACAATGGGATCATCCCTCTCACCCAGTGACCATTTTATCCATCAATTAATGTCACAGAAACGGACTTGCTTGGTGTGTTCACTCAACCATTGTGATCGCTGGACGCAATTCCTTTTTCACTTCAAGTAAATTGCTTAATAAGCTGCAAAGTGCTTTCATGCACAATATGAATTCAAATACTAAACGTCAGTCATTTCTGGGTTTAAAACCAGAGCTTCCAGGCTCTTCCAACCAATAGTATCCAAGCTCTCACTTGGAATGCATTGTTATCAATGGAGAGGAACAGTCTGGCAGTTCCAAAGGCTTTGAACATCAAGAAGACTGTGCCATTATTTCAAGAATGGAATCAATTAAAGCCCCAACCAACATTCCCTCATGTACTACCCCCCCCCCCCCCCCCACCAAGACCACTCGTAAATTGGAAGAACAACACTTGATCTTCTGCCTGGCATTAACATCGATATCTCTGATTTCTGCTAAACTACTCTTGTGACAGAGTATTTAGAGGTGGTTTGGGATGATTGTTAGAGCAGGTCGCACACACACATTTTAAACCAGAACTTTTGCAAAGTGCTATTTTGAAAAACGGCAACACGGTAGCAACATACAGCAGAAGCTTGTCTGGAAGAGCATGTGATCGCAGGCAGAGGTAGAGCAGCTTTGCTCTCAGAGAGGGAGGGAGTGAGTGAGAGAGAGAGAGGAGAGACAGAAACTTTGGTTCCAGAGGGCCAAGCTGGCAAACTTTGGAAGACTGCCTGGCCAAAAAAGAAGACTGGCTGTCTGAAAGGAACTCTGTGGTGACCTGAAAGAAAGAGGATCATCTGGAGAACCCTGAGGGAGGCAAGTTTCGTCAGCAAGACTGATTAAAAAGGAATCAGGTGCAGATGTCCTGGAACAAAGAAATCTCTCTCTGAAGACCAACAAGAACCCTCCTGAGTGGTAACCATTTGCCTGTTAAGCACCAAAGCCTGGTGAACTTCTGTGCACAGTACAAGAATTGCCTGCAACCAGTGAGATTGGACTGTGAACCAAAGAACTTTTTACACTTATATACACATTACACACACATGAGCTTAGAATTAGAGGGGGGGGGTTAAGTAAGTTGATAGTAATAAGTTAAGGTTTGATTCTGTTTTCATGTGCAAAGATAATTAAAAGCAACTTTTGTTTAAGTTATCCTTTGTCATGGTGCATATCTATTGCTGCTGGGTTTTAGGGTCCTCTGGACTCCGTAACACTCTCCATTCTCTCTCCCTCCCCTTTGCCTTCTTTCCCTTAGCTCTCCACCCCCTTCCCTCTCCATTCATAGAGCCATCCCACCTCCTCCTATTTGCTGCTCTGCCCTCCCTCCCTTATCTACCCCTAACCTCCTGCCTTTGGATTTGTGTTCCTCCCCCTACACCTCACTTCCCCCCACCCCCCACCATTTTGCTCAGATGCCTGCCGACATTTTTCCGTACCTTGATGTAGGGCTCATAAAGGACATTATTTGACCTGCTGATTTTCTCCAGCATTGTGTTTTTACACCAACATTCCCTCACTCAGTACAGGTGAATCAGCCCCTGCTGTTCCAATGGCCCAGTAATGCAAGACAATTATCAAGGCAATAAATTACAGAACAATATTTTGTGATTTCAAAACATTTAAATGCAGGATTATTGAACTTTTAATTGCTTCTTTTTTTTAAAAAAAGTCTACTTATTATAACTTACTAATCAATAAAGGGACCAGTGCCACACTGATCCATTGAAGCAAAGATACTTTGATCTTTGATTCAGTTAATACCAAAACTATGCCTCTTTGAAAGGACAATCTAAATGCTCACACATACCTTTTTATCCAAAGTATAAAGCAAACCTTACAACAGTCATCTTCCCTTTAGAAGCGAGGGTTTGTGTGTGAGCACGTACATTAAGTGTCAAGGACAAAAATGAGTCTTTGTTTCCTCCTACGCAGGTGCCCAACCAACCTCTCACCTGAACAGCAGTTACCTTGACGAACAAATAGACAGTAACCAGCGAGGGCAAACAAGAAACAGGGG
Organism: Narcine bancroftii; assembly: GCF_036971445.1. Classification (NCBI taxonomy): domain Eukaryota; kingdom Metazoa; phylum Chordata; class Chondrichthyes; order Torpediniformes; family Narcinidae; genus Narcine; species Narcine bancroftii. The sequence goes on from NC_091473.1 coordinate 143,303,089, forward strand.
TCCTTCTTGGGTTAAGGATATGAGTTTCTTTATTAAACTAGAGAAAATCAAATACACACTAAAAGGATCCATTGGAAAACTTTGTCCTTTATGGTTTTCTTTTACCTCTCTGAATTACGAGTGCTTTTAGAGAAAAGGACCAACTGTGAAACAGTTGTCCCATTACCATCGGTAAATACATCAATGATACTGTCAGCAAAGGTACCAAGATGGTCAGGGGGGTGGGGAGCCAGGCAAGTATCTGAGGGTGAACACTTATGTCTATGTGTGATGGTTTTTCGGTTTAAAAAAAAAGAAAATAGGAACACAATGTACAATGTGTAGAGAGTTGTTTATTGATGCTCAATAAGTTTAATTTGAAAAAAGAGCAGACTAAAAAGCAAGAAGAAGAAAAAAGTCACGATACCAGGGAATCGCACAGAGGAGCAAAGCCATTCAGTTCATCTTTCTCCTGGATCTGCCAGTTTCTTAATAACTCCAACATTACAGGAGTTAAAAAAAACAGTCGGGGCTCAAAAAATGGCACTTTCCATTCAAGCCGAATTGCCACACCAGCCAAAATCTTCCCTCAAAAGTTGGCATGAAAACACTTGGCTGACTCTCAGTAATTCTTCGACCAGAATTAATGAGTAGACATTATACCCTCTTACAACCATGAATGTTGCACTATTGCCAAAATAAGATGAGCTTTAATATTGCTACATTCATGTCCTTGGGAGCATCAAAAACAGCGAGAGAAATAGTAAACTATGCAGATACCGTACACATCGTTGTATAGGACAATCAGCAAAATTTAAAATTTTCACCTTAGAAATCAGGCTCATTCTATAAGCTAGGTCTCAATTATTTGCTTGAGGACAAAGTCGTAACACCACCACCACCATCTTCTTGCTGGCTCCGAAGCAATCTCGTGCATGCCCTGTTAGTTATTTACAAAGTCTCAGCCCTCCTCAGTGGGGTCCGTCTGCCCAGTTCAACTGCTGTCAGCTCTGTGCAGGCTTTAAGCAGCCTGTTACAGGAGCCAGCGGGTTTATTTTAAAATATCCAAATAAAATTTAAACCTTTAAATGATAATTTGTCATGAAAATATTGATTTGCTTCTCACACCATCCACTGGTCAGCGTGAAGTGCTGCATTTGGGGTGGCGTCTTGTTCAAAAGGTATCGCTCAAAACCAACATTTTAGGTGGAAATTCCAGGAGTCGTCCTATTCGGAGTCATCCTGTACAAAGGAATATGCAGTGAATTAAGAAAAACAAAAAAAATCGGCGATGGCATTGTGCAAGAGAATGTTAACCAGGACTCCAATTAATATAGACACAGGAATATTTAAAACTATTAAAGGAACTGACAAGACCAATGGAAAGCACAAAGGGCTAAATGATTACACCCAGTTGTTCTGACATCCACCATCATAATGTGCTTTGAGAGGCTGATCACGGCTCACTTCAACCCCAGCCTCGATCAATTTGCTCACTGGCCAAACACGTGCAATGCAGACACCTTCTCCCTGGCCCTTCACTCATCCCTGAGTCATCTGGTCACCAAGGTCACCAACGTCCGGCATCTGCAGCAGCCATTTTCAACCTTTTTTTTTGGCTATGGTCCCCTTAGGATTCTGCACAACGTTTATGGGTGTTGTTTTCGTGCCAGTTTTTGAGGGAAGATTTTGGCTGGTGCGGCAATTCAGCTCGAATGGAAAGCAACATTTTTTGGTTGGTAGGTCTCAAAGGCAAGGACTCTGGGCAGTTTTTGTAGTGAAGGATTTTATTTACATACACACATGCGCACAGTTTACAGCAGCCATTAAAAAGTAATAAAGAACATGGGAAAAGTAGCATGGGAACACACACATACACACATACAATGAACTGGTACATACAACAACCAAGGGAAAATCACTACAATCCATCACCCCTTGACTCAGTGCAGGCACAGCTCTATGCTACAAGAGACACTAATTAAATGCTCCCAACCCTTTTAACAGCGCACATCTTTCCAATGGTTTCTCCAGTGCCCTTCCAAATTTCTAGGCCTGGAGTGAAGCAGGGTGGACACAAGCTAGCAAAGAGAGAGAACAAAGAACACATGGAACCTTGGTAGTGCTGGAGGGTCCAGCCTAGGTCATTAGCAGAGTCCAATGGCTCAGTGCCAGGAGGGTTAATCCAATTACCACAGCCAATGGCCCAAGGCCAAGTACAGGCAGGCTGGAGAGTCCAGACCAGGTAATTTACAAGGTACCAACGGCAAGGTGTGCACTAATGGGTGGGGCGGGACCAAACCTTGACTGGCAGCTGGTATGCCCTCCGACTAGGTAGGGGGCAGTGCTGTCATGTGACAATCACAACCCTTCCCAATACAATGGGCCACTTTCCCTGTGAAGCAATCAAATTTAGGTTTCTTCCGTACTTCTCTCCTACTGACTACACAATAAAAAGCGCAATATTTATGTTGCACAAGGCGAAAAGAAAACAAGGCTTTTGTTTAAATGTATTGTGGCCCCAGGGGGAAGAGGGGGCCTAGGTACCGCATTGAGAATGACTGGTCAACAGCAATGGCTTCAATACCATAATCACAAGATATAGGAGCAAAAGTAGGCCAATCAACCCATCATAATCGCAGAAAACCCATCCCCAAACTTTAACATCTTGGCCTCAGCACCAAAATCCATGACTTCCTGTTGTTACGGGCCCAGAGGACCCCAAAACCCAGCAGCAATAGATATTCACCATGACAAGTGGTTACTTAAACATGCGTTACTTTTAATTTTCTTTAAACATAAAAACAGGATCAAACTTATTACTATTAACTTAACCCAACTTAACAGCCTTCTAATTCTAAATACACGTGTATATAATGTGTATAAGTTCAGAAAAGTTCTTTGATTCACAGTCCAATCTCACTTCTCGCTCCTCCAAGTACCAGGGGTTGTAGGTCAATTGGGTGTAATTGGGGCAGCATGGGCTCATGGCTGAAAGGGCCTGTACCATACTGTATGTCTAAATTTTTTTAAAGTTAAATTTAAAGACTAAGATAGAAGAGGTAAAATTACACATTTAAAGGGGGGGGGGGAGGGAAGGAACACCTTGGTGATGGAAGGACAGGGAGGTGGAGAGAAAGGTAAAGGGATGTCCAGGTTTTTCTTGTTCACACAAATCTAATCAAATTACCTCCCAATAAATCTAGTTTTAATTATCAGTAACATTTTGGAAGGAGTTATTGACAAGTGGCAGTTACTCTCCAATAGCCAGTGGAAGTTACAGCAAACTAAGGGATAAATCTCTTAAAGCAATGATTATCAACCTTTTTCTACTCACATCCCACTTTAAATCATCCCTTACGATCCACAGAGCACCTCTGGTATCGGTGTCCTAAAACCACTATCCTAAAGCAACTAAAGGGTGGCATGGTTAGTGTAGTGGTTAGAACATCGCTATTGCATCATCAGGGACCCGGGTTTGAATCCTGCACTGTGAGGGGTTTGTACAGGGGTGCAGTGCTGCCGGAGTTTGTCAGAGCCCCACTCCAACACCTCAGGGAACAGGTCCATGCACCTCATGGGGCCTCGTCGCAGTTTTTGGTTAGCTCTGGCGCCTAAAAAATTAGCACTGCACCCCTGAGTCTGTACATTCTCTCCATGACTGCATGGGTTTCCTCCAAGTGGTCCGGTTTCCTCCCATGTTCCAAAGACATAGTGTTAGTAGGTTAAAGAATCACATGAATGGATTTGGGTGGTGCGAGCTTGTAGGACAAAAGAGCCTGTGGCCGAGCTGCATCTCTAAATAAATTTTTAAAACTCAGAGAGAAAAATATACAAGGAGAGATCCCAAACAGACCAGCTAAAGCTAACCTAGCTTATAAGAGGCAGAAATATGGCCTTTCGAGGATGCTACCCACAGTAACAGATGTTGGTAGCTAAATTACAATCACTTAGATATTAACAATGGAACAACACGTCTAACCCATTCGTGAACCTAGAGGTGCTAGAACCCAGAGGAATGAAAGTAGGAAGTACTTCTTCAGACAGTGATTGAAACCTTCCCAAAATATTGCTCAGTATGATCGAAAATTTCAGATTAATTTGCAAGAGTGACAATACTTCAAGTTGACCGTGGAGCTCTCTTGGTCCATTTAGACAGGATAACAATTTAATGCAGGTTTTTTTTTCCATTCCGCCTTCTATCCTGTGCATTCCTCCTCCCATAGATGTGAGAATGGTTTATCTGAGAGGGATTTGCAGAGCAGACTCAATGGGCTGAGTGGCCTATTTCTGTTCCTTTATCTCGTGATCCCGTGCATTCCTCCTTCCATTCCACACGTCCTCTTTCTCATTCCACACTTCACCGGATGTTTACTTATTGAATGCACTATTTTCAATAAATTACACTGAGAAAACCAGTTTCTTCAAGGGAAATTGAAAATTCATGCCCCAAAACTTAACAGAGGCTTGGGTGAAGGATGAAAGGTGACTTAATGGAGATATAGAGGATTATGAGGGGCTTAGATAGGGTGGACAGCCAGCATTTAATACCAGAGGACAGCTGTTTAAGGTGAGTGGAAAAGAGGTAAGGAAAGATGGGTGGAGGATGGTACAGTAGGGACATTCAGAAGCCTCTTAGATACATGAATGTCGGAAAAATAGCGAGCTACGGGTACGAGGTAGGAAAATAATAGATCACTGTGGAGTAGGTTTACATAGGCCGGCATAACTTCATGGGTTGAAGGACCTGTACTGTGCTGTAATGTTCTATGAAACAGCAAGATGCAAAATTATTTCTGCACATGACACCTTCCTCAGTCAATCCCCATCGCTGCTGCTCAACCCTCCCACCCATGTAAACTAGCTGGCAAATTAGATTGCTTTCACTTTCAGGTGCACTTTTAGACCATTTTTCCGTGTTAAGTCAATCTCTTTTATCCTTGAATTTCTCAGGAAAGAAGGTTTTGCCCAATCAGAAATAATATGTGCCAGTTTTTAAAAGGACAAAGGAGCCCAAAAATAACTTGCATTTACATATCGCTGCTGCATGAAACAAATGCATTAGGGATTAGTTGTTGTTAAGAACACACAGTGATGGCTTTTATTTCACTGTGTGCTTTTTCTACTAAAATGTAGGTCATTTTAAGAAGAACGAAACTGCACTCAGTCTGAGCTCTGAAGCTTCCTGCTGGGAGAATTAAGTCTTCTCTTTCATCAGATATATCACTTTGTCAAGACAGTCCAGCATTGTACTTTTGGAGGACAGCAGGTGGGTATTTAGTCACTAAGCAACACCCAATTTGATGGCATTGATATAGCAATGCTACTGCAGATTCCTGGAATAATATTCAATTCACAAAATGTTCCTCTAGTTAATGAGAAGTCATCTGATACCTATGGCAGGCAGCAATTTTGCTGCCTTGTCTGGACAATGTAGATTCAGCTTGAATTTTGAACATTTGAGCACACAATCTACTTCAGGCGCAGTATTGAAGTACGGCTGCACTGTTGGAGATGGTGCCTTTTGGACGAGATGCAAAACCAAGGCTTTGTTTATCTGTTCAAGTGAAATTATTAATTTAAAAGAAATGGAAATAAAGTCTCAGACTCATAGAGCTGTACAGGCCCCACAGCCCAACTCGTCCATGCCAACTGGCACGTGGAGCTCATTCCATTTGCCTGCATTTTGCCCATTTCCTTCTCAACCCTTCCATATATCTGTGGAAATGGACCCACTTCTATTGCTTCATCTTGCAGCTCGTTCCAGATACAGACTACCCTCCAAATCAAAAAGATGTCCTACAGGTCTTTCTTAAATCCTTCCCCTCCCATCTAAAGCCTATGCCTTCTTGTTCTAGAATAGTGGTTCTCAACTTCCCCCCACCCCCCCCAACACTCTTACAACCTTAAATAATCCCTTATTAACCACAGAGACCTATGGTAATTGTTCCTGAACCTGGTGGTGCGAGTCTTGTGGCACCTAGACCTCTTTCCTGACAGTAGCAGCGAGAACAGAGTGTGTGCTAGGTGGTGTGGATCCCTGATGATTGCTGCTGCTCTCCGACGGCAGCGTTCCCTGTAGATGTTCTTGACGATGGAGAGGGTTTTTAACCTGGGCTATGTCCACTACCTTTACCTGGAGTATTGTGTGCAGTTTTGGTCACCTTATCTAAGGAAAGATGTTCTAGCAATGGAGGGAGTGCAGAGGCGATTCACCAGGCTGATATCTGGAATGGCAGGAATGACTTATGAGGAAAGATTGCACAAATTGAGATTGTACTCGCTGGAGTTTAGAAGATTGAGAGGGGATCTCATAGAGACATATAAAATTCTGGCAGGACTGGACAGAATGGATGCAGATGGGATGTTTCCAAAGATGGGAAAATCCAGAACCCGGGGCCATGGTTTGAGGATAATAGGCAAACCATTTAGGACTGAGATGAGGAGGAATTTCTTGACCCAGAGGGTGGTGAATCTGTGGAATTCATTGCCACAGAGGGCAGTAGAGGCAGGTTCATTAAATCTATTTAAGAGGGAATTAGATCTATTTCTTCAGTATAAGGGTATTAAAGGTTACGGAGAGAAGGCGGGGACGGGGTACTGAACTTTAAGATCAGCCATGATCTCGTTGAATGGCGGAGCAGGCTCTAAGGGTCGAATGACCTACTCCTGCTCCTATCTTCTATGTTTCTATGTTTTGTAGTGAACCTTACCTTGTAATGAACACTACCTGTGTCCACTAGATTCCTTCAGCAAAGTCTCCAGCAGAACCCAAAAAAACAAAACTACATCTGAGAAGGAAACATTTGCCAAGCTCTAGACAAAAAAAATCTCTGGAATACATCATAGAGGCATAGGACATTTCATCCATTGTGCTTTGAATGATTTGATTGAACATATATACCTCTCCAGTTCTCTATTCCTCAGTAGAATTTACTACTACTCTCCACCCCAAAACACACTTGTCAGACATTTATGAGCTACTTTGCTATCCAAACAGAAAAAAAGGAATAGGCTGCCCAGCCCTTCAAACCTGTTCTCCTGTTCAGTCAGATCACACCTGATTTTTAATCTTGTCCACATTCAACCTCCATAGCCCTTAATATCCAAAATTCTAAATGATGTCAACATTATCTCCAGTCAATAGCTGAGCAATCAGACTTAAATATAAGCATTGGTGATCAAAACTCGCCCAATTTATGTCAGGACTGTATTTCAAACACAATAAATGTAAGATACAGATTGGTGCAATATAATTTTTGGCACCAGCTACATCTCACACCACAAAAATAAATGAATTTAAATCAGACATTTCGGATCAATGCTTTAGGTGCCGTGAGAAGATAGGACTTTTTTTTGCATTCAACATGGGCATGTTCCAAGGTAAGACTCTTTTGGGTCGATCTGGGGAAACTCAGAGCAAATTACAGGAATTCAATTTCCACAGAACCCAAAATTATTCTTATTGGGGAATATTGCTGGTATAAGAGGTTGACTCAACATCAAACAATATTTATTCTGGCAGTGGCCAGAAAATGTAGAGCAATCACTTGAAAGAATGATTCACATCTTGGTATAGCCTGTTGGAATGCAGAAATGCATTGTTGGGTTCCCCTTGAGAAGATTACCTAGAACCTAAGAAATAAGTATGACATGTTCTTAAAAATATGGCAGCCATATCTACAAAATGTAGGTGCAAATCTTTAATGGTGCCCACGAGGCCTGTGCTAACGTCTCCTCAAGATCCAGGTAAATCGTGAAAGTGTTAAACTTGTGGGATAGGCAATGGATCCCCAACAGCCCCTCTTTCGCTCTTTCCTTTTCTCTCTCTTTTCTTCTCTTCACCCCTTCATTTATATACTTTATTTAAAATTTAAATCCACAAAATAAACATTTATAATATTTCAAATTCAATCCTAATGCAAAAAGATAGAAAATGAGGTAAGATAGAAGAAACCCTCTACTACCTACCCCCCACCCTCCTCCCACAAACATAAGAGAAAAAGAAAAAGAACAGGATAAGAGAACAACAACAGGAGTATTTCACTTTTCAATATCTTATGGAGACCTATAAGAGAAAGGGAACGTTTGAGATTCTTTTTCTTTCTTTTTCAATCTTTTTATTATTATTATAATTTATAAACACATACAGTTCAAGAGATTCATTTAAATATGTATACCCTCATTTTATAAATAAGGCCACCATATTTTCCAAAATATATGGTATTTATCTCTTAAATTATGTAATTTTCTCAAGTGGAATCCAACTCGGAACCTCGGTGTGCCATCTATCCAGTCCCAAATCAATATCCAACTTCCAAGCCTTTCTTTTATTAACTTTTCAGGGGAACGTGGGGGTTGGGTGAGGTGGGGGATTATAGCCATCATGTATCATAGATCATTATTTTTACTCTGTATTCATTTTTTCTTTGTTTTCGTTGATTGCATGTTTGGCTTTAAAAACATAAATAAAATATTCAAAAAATATAGCAGAGTATAGAGAGCACACCAGAGGAATTAATATAAAGTAAGAACTAAGTCTGCAGGCACCATGGTTAGCACACAAATGTTGGAGAAACTCAGCAGGTCAACAGTGTACTTTATATTGCAAAGATAAAGATATATAACCAATATTTCGGGCTTAAGCCCTTCAACAAAGTTGATGAAGGACTCAAGCCTGAAACGCTGGTTATGTATCTTTATCTTTGCAACTGATTGACCAGCTGAGTTTCTGCACCATTGTGTTTTTTCTTAGACTAATACAGAGTCAGATCCCCCTGACTAAAGACATTTCTGCTCATCTCAACGCAAAGTCGCACTCTCTTAAAGTCCCTTGGTTCAGGACTCCAGGACAGTGGAAATGGTCTCTCAGAATTCGCCCTGACAATTTGTTTCACTATCAGCCTGTACAGATTCTAATCCTGTGACCCCATTGAAAACATGGGGTCCCCCTCCCACCTGCAGTTCCAATATCAGAATTCGTGGAAAAAGAGGTCATGCATGTAGACACGTGATGGAGTAGTGGCCGGTAGGAGAATACCAGCCCTCTCCAGAAAAGAAGAAATAAAGTGGAAAAAATGCAAAGCTCAAGAAACACAAAGCACAACAAATAAAAGATAAAGGTGTGGAGCAAAGAAAGAAAATGGCACCAAAGAAGGAAAAACCAAAAACAACGGGAAAAAAAGAAGGAAAGACGCCGGAAGAGAAAGGAGAAGGCCTTACCTGCATGAAGAGGCGGGGACCCGCCGTGGACAGAGGAGCCCACTCCCCAAGGTTAGTCGAGACCCCGCAGGGTCGTGACCTCCTGACCGCAGGACTGCAAAAATGGCTCATTGAGCCAAACAGAAGTGCGGAATGCACACACCAAGGAAAAGAAAAACACCGACGGGAGGGGGGCCCAGCTGTGGAATGAACCTACACAATGCAACCAGCTGAGAGATGCCCGACAGCAGGCCTCTCAGCTGGAAGAAGAGGAAAGCAACGGGATAGGGAGTGATAAGAAAGAAAAACAGCAACAGGAGGCCCAACAGATAACTAGCCCAGAAAAAGAGGACCAACAACAAGAAGCCATGCAAAAAAACACCCAACAAACTGAGACAAGCAGCTCAACAAGAAAGTAGGAAGAGACACAGATACAAGGAAGAGAAGTAGAAGACACAAACCCAAGAGCAGACACAGCTCTGCATAGAGGAATAGATGGTAAAATAGATGGACAGTATATAGATTTTTTAAAATTTCAAGAACAAATGAGACATTAAAAGAATGGTTGACATTAGAATTTACTGAAATGGAAAGAAAAATGAAAAGTTCAGAAGAAAAAGTGAGTTGAATAGGACTGGTCATAACAGATGTTGGGAAAGGATTAGAAAATGTGGAAAAACGTGTAATGGCTGTAGAAATGGAAGTGAATGAACTAAGAAGAAAATGGGAAGACAGTGAAAAAAAAGTTAAAGAAACACAAGATGGATATAATGGAAAACTATAGTAGGCGAAACAATATAAAGTTAGTGGGCCTTAAGGAAGATGAAGAAGGCAAAGATATGAAAGAATTTATAAAAGAATGGATCCCAAAAGTCCTGGGAAGGCCAGAAATACAGGAAGGAATTGAAATAGAAAGGGCACACAGAACATTAGCCCTGAAACCAGTCACAACAAAAACCAAGATTTGTTTTAGTAGAATTTCTGAGATACACGACAAGAGAAAATATATTGGAGAAGGCAATGAATAAAATTAGAGAAGACAAAAAACCATTGGAATACAAGGGTCAAAAAATATTTTTTTTACTCAGACATAAGTTTTGAGCTCCTAAAGAAGAGGAAGGAGTTTAATATAGCAAAATCGATCCTATGGAAAAAAGGCTATAAATTTATAAGATATCCAGCTGTGCTTAAAATAGTTATCCCGGGGGAGCAAAACAGACTGTTCTCGGATCGGGAGGAAGCACGAGAATTTGCAGAACATCTGCAAGACAGAAAGAGAGATGAAGAGATGTAACAAGAGTGAAGAACAATGACAAACTACATATAAAGATGTAAAAATAAGAACTAAAGAAGGGAAAGAAAAGGGAAGTAAGGGAGAGTGGGGGGGAAAGGAGGGGGAAAAAGAGAAGAAACGAGGGGGAGCTTTGTTGTAATGTGAAGATAAAAGTCTTTTCTGGAGGGGGTTGGGTGGGAGAGAATAACAGTCACTGCGAAATCAGTTGACGCTTGCGAGCGGGTTCACAATCCGAATGGAGAGGGGAGTTGTGGTTGCATGGCAAGGGACAAGGGGCAACTCAGAGAAGGGGGGGGAACACTTGGGGTTAAGGGAATTCTAGATTTGGGAGTTGTTGAAGTATTTTATGTTTTAGAAGTGTTGTCATACATTGAGTTCAAAAAGGGAAAACTGAGAGATGAAAATGGGGAAAAGGGGAAAGATGGTTCTGAGGAAGCGGAAATGAGGTGTAAACAGAGTATGAGATGGCCATGTTGAACTATATGACTATAAATATTAATGGAATACATAAACAAATCAAAAAAAAAAGAGGCTATTAAATTTATTGAAAAAAGAAAAAATAGATATAGCATTTGTGCAGGAAATGCATCTAAGTGAAGTGGAACATAATAAATTAAAGAGAGAATCGATAGGACATGTAACAGCAGCATCATATAATTCAAAACCCAGAGGTGTAGCTATATTAATCAATAAAAATGTACCAATCAAAATATGAGGAGGAAATAATAATATGTAATGATATATTCAGAATTTTGAAATATATATGCACCTAATGAAGAGGATCAAAAGTATATGCAAGATATTTTTTTGAAGATTGTAGCCAAATTTATGGTTATATCAATGCAGGAAATGCAACTTTTGGATATATGGAGGAGGCAACACCCAAAGGAGAAGGAATACTCGTATTATTCGAGTAGACATAAAAAATACTCAAGGATTGACCTGTTTCTGTTGTCAGCCCATATCCAAGGGAGAGTTAGGAATACAGAATATAAATCTGGATTGTTATCAGATCACTCACCCCTGTTATTAGCAATAGAGCTGGAGGACATCCCACCGGGAATGTATTGATGTAGATTTAACTCCATGTGACTTAAAAGACAGGAATTTAAGAGAATTTATTGAATGCCAAATTAAAATGTACTTTGAAATAAATACGGAATCAGCGAAAGGCAAGTTTATATTATGGGATGCAATGAAAGCCTTCATTAGAGGGCAGATAATAAGTGATGTAACTAAGATGAAAAAGGACTACAATCGGGAAATAGAACAGTTGGAAAGCAAAATAGCAAGTACAGAAAAAGAACTAGCAACAAGGGAAGATACAACAAAAAGAAGAGAATTGATGGACAAAAAAATAAAATATGAAACATTACAAACGTACAAGGTGAAGAACATAATGAAAATAAAGCAGAACACAAGGACACAAGGACATTGTAGACTTTCTGCTAAACCTTGGAGTGCCATTAGTTCTAACCCTAACCCTAGCAGAGCTAGGAGAAAAAACGGACAAAATACTAGCCTGGCAACTTAAAACAGAACAATCTAAAAGAACTGTATTGGCAACAAGGAAAAAGGACAAAAAAATTACATATAACCCAACAGAGATCAATTTAAGGAATTCTATGAACAATTATACTGAACTGAGACCGAAGGGAAAGAAGACAAAATAGATGAGTTTTTAGCTAAAATTGAACTACCAAAATTGCAAGAAGAGGAGCAAAACAAAATGAAAAGAGGTCATGCATTTAAATAGCAATGTCAGCACATTCCCTTGTGTTTTACAGTTCATAATGCATTGTGGCGATATTACAGAGCTGGAAACAATGCAGACAAATTGCGCACAGCAAAGTCACAACCTCACCAGTCTTTTCTTTTTAAAAAAGACGACCATATTTGATGGTAGATAGCACCCCACTTTTTATCCAAAAAGATTGCCTCAAAAACCACCTTTATGCGAAGGTGACATTTTGGGCACCAAAATATAAACATAGTGGAAACTTTCCTCCACAAGATGGCAATAGAAGGAAACCACTCAAACTATTCACCCAGCTTCAAGAAGCCCGCAGAGGTGCTGCGGCAACTTCATGGGCCATCTTCCCTCAGGTGGCCCGTGCTTTCCAGAGTTGCTGCTGTCGCTCACTTCCCCTGGTGAGAAAGTCTGCTTGCCCGATCATTCGCTCTCTCCCTCCCTCCCCCCCCCCTCCCACAGTGCTTTGAGGGGAGCCTGGGCCTCAATGATCAGGCTTTGTTCACTGAGCATGGCCCCTGAGCAAATTAAATGAAGCGTGGAGGTGGGTGGCCGCTCGCTCTCTGCCACCCATCCCCCCCCCCCTTCCATTCAATAGGTTCAGGGAGCCATGCTCATTGAACAAAGGCTCTGCATGGAGCCTGATCACCAAGGTCCAGCGGACCCCTCAAAACAATCGATCTATCGTCTGCTTCCCATGACAGTGGGCCTCTGGGCCTCGACTTCTCTTCCTTCTGCACCCCTGGGTCCTGCCAATCAATTGGCATTTGTACAGTGGGGGGGGGGGTGATGGGGAAAGCACCCTGAGCCTCGGCGTGCGGGGGGGTAGGAGGATGTATTGCTGCTGTTACTCATGTGCGAGGAGGCTTTGGCCGCTCGGCCACGCAAGGCTGGAGTGTTTCCATCGAGGTGATTGAAAGTAAATACACTAAAACAAATTTTTCCTGAAATCTCACCCTAAAAATGGGGAGGGGGTTCTTATATGCCAGTAGGTCCTACACGCCATCAAATATGGTAGCTATTCTATTCAGCTCCAGCAACTGAGGCTCCATCCTGACTGTCTGAATGGAGATTGCTCCTTCTCACACTGACTACGAGGGTTTCCTCCAGATGCTTCCTCTCACATCAAGTCAGTAGATTACATTAAATTATCCCTCACATGTAGGTCACCGAGAGGTTGATGGGCACATGGGGAGATTAAAAACAAATGGGTGCACGCTGGTCTGTGCAGATCTGTGAGCCTGTATGGGATTATTAACAGCATTATTCTTCAAATTAAGTAAAGGAATATGTTACAACAATCCAGGAGGGAAAATGGAATCGATTCAATGTCTCATTCAAAAAGGCCGCATCCCTGATACCACGTCAGAATACCACCCAAGTGTCAAAGAGCTGATGGGATCAAGACTCTGGTGTGAAACTAGAACCACAGATAATGACAAGGGGAAAAACGTGCATTCTACTCAGTGATGGCCAATGTCTTCAGAGGCAAACCCCAAATGAGTCTCCCAATATTATGGCTACTTACCAGGTCAGACATGCTGTTCTGGCTGGCTGGGCGAATGTCCTCCAAAAACTCAAGAAGATAGTAGGTGTATCTGTCCATCAGATGTACCCCAATAGCAAGATCAGGCTGGTGCTATTTGAACGGAAGATAAAATATTAAGTAATCCATGGCAGAAAGAAATTAATATTCTATCAGTATTAGAGAGGATAAATTAATAATCCTTCAAAAAATATTTGGACTCGCCCCAAACTGTTCTCCACAGAATATACCTGATGAATTTTCAAGCCTCTCGTGAGAACAACTGCTGGAATCAGCTACAAATCATGTTGCACACCTTCTATTCTTAGCATTTTAATTCCCATCCTTATCAATTTTGCAATCGCTCTTCCAACAGGAGGCAGAGAAATCCGAAACAGGTAACAGATATCTGACCTCGGCTGTTGGTGACCCGAGGTGAGGAACCCACCCAGGCTGAGGGTTGCTGGCGACTGCGGTCAAGGGACTCGCACCAAGCTGTGGACTGCCGGAAACTGGCTGAAGGGGCACCAGGTACTGGAACCGGGATGCAAGAGAGGGGGCTCAAGGGTTCTTAATCGTATCGGAGGTTCCAATCTGGAACTCGGGTTGTTGACGATTCGGAATGGACCTTGTGTGGCTGCGGAAGTGCTGGCGGCAAATCCGCAGACTCACGGTGACTCTGAGGACCATCTCTTTTGCTTTACTTTCTCTGACCGTAAGAGGCACTTGGGGCAATTTCTGCCGATGGTGAATTTGTCTGCCTTAAAGCAGACAAAAGACAATTTTGTGTAACATGTTGCTTTTTATTATATGACAATAAATTCTTGAATTACAGCACTGAAGCCATGCCTTCATTTTGAAGCTAAGTTGTGGAATTTCCTTGTTAAACATCTGTTTACAGAAGCTTGTTGGAAGGCTGGTAAAATGGTGCAAGAACAACCTGAGTCTCAACATGGACAAGACCATATAACCATATAACCACTTACAGCACAGAACAGGCCAGTTCGGCCCTACTAGTCCATGCCGTAGCAAATCCCCACCCTCCTAGTCCCACTGACCAGCACCCGGTCCATACCCCTCTAGTCCCCTCCTATCCATGTAACGATCCAGTCTTTCCTTAAATGTAACCAATGATCCCACCTCGACCACGTCTGCTGGAAGCTCATTCCACATCCCCAACACCCTCTGCGTAAAGAAATTTCCCCTCATGTTCCCCTTATAATTTTCCCCCTTCAATCTTAAACCATGTCCTCTAGTTTGAATCTCCCCCTTTCTTAATTGAAAAAGCCTTTCCACATTTACTCTGTCTGTCCCTTTTAAAATCTTAAACACCTCTATCAAGACCCCTCTCAATCTTCTATGCTCCAGAGAAAAAAGCCCCAGTCTGCACAACCTTTCCCTGTAACTCAGACCCTGAATTCCTGTCAACATTCTCGTGAACCTTCTCTGCACTCTCTCTAGGAGATGATTGTGGATTTCAGGAGGATGAAGGTTGATCATCCTCCACTGCACATTAAACTTTCTATCATGGAGAGAGTGGAGAGTACAAAATTCCTTGGGGTGCATATAAAGGATGACCTATCCTGGTCCCACACACCTTCGTATGAGTCAGGAAGGTAAAGTAGTGCCGACACTTCTTACGGAGGCTGAGGAGGGTATGGTTACCGGCCCACATCTTGACATTTTACAGTAGGATTATTGAGAGTGTCCTTTCTGGCCGCATCACTGCATGGTACAGTTGCATCAAACCAAAAGTCATACATAAGATCATCAAAACATCCAAGAAGATCACTGGGGTCACCCTCTCCTCTATTGACTAAATTTACCAGCACCGTTGCTTAAATGGGGGTCAAAGAATCCTAGAAGATCCTTTCCATCCAGCACACAGTATCTTTGACCCACTACCATCAAGAAGGAAATACAGGAGCATCAAAGACTCGAATGCGGGCTGGGATATAGCTTCTTCACACAGGCTGTGAAATTGATGAACAGTATCCTGTAACCAAATAAATCATCGCAAAACATTTAAATATATTTATTTTAAAATATATAGCTGTGCATATGTCTGATTATCATGTTCTGTGTATGTGTGTGCACCATGGTCCAGAGAAAGACTATTTTGTCGGGTTGTATTTGTGCAGATTCAGATTTATTGTCAGAGTACATACATGACATCACATGAAACCCTGAGATTCCTTTCCCCGCGGGCCAGGCAGAATCACCAATTATTGGTAGTGCAAAAAAAATTGCACTCAATGTGCACATGTAAACAAATAAAGAAATGTAAATAAACTGACTGTGACAAAGAGAAAAAAAACAATAAAATGTAAGAGTCCTTAAGTGAGTCTCTGAGTTTGTCCTTGAGGAGTCTGATGGTGCAGGGGGAGCAGCTATTCCTGAACCTGGTGGTGTGAGTCGTGTGGCACCTAGATCTCTTTCCTGTTGGCAGGAGCGAGAACAGAGCGTGCAGTGGGTGATGTAGACATTTGATGATTGCTGCTACTTTCCGAAAGCAGCATTCCCTGTAGATGTTCTCAATGGTAGGGAGGTTTTTTTTACCCGTGACGCCCTGGACTGTGCCCAATACCTTTTGCAAGGCTTTTTACTGGGGGGGGTATTGGTGTCCCAATACCAGATAGTGATACAGCCGGTCAGCACTTTTTCCACCACACATCTGTAGAAATTTGCCAGGCTTTCCAATGGCATGGCAAACCTCCTGAAGTAGAGGCGCTGACATGCTTTCTTCATTATGCCATTGGTGTGTTGGGTCCAGGAAAGATTCTCCGAGATAGTGACTCCCAAGAACTTAAATTTGCTCACCCTCTCCACCTCTGATCTCCCAGTGATACACCTCTGATTTTCCTTTCCTGAAGTCAACAATCAGCTCCTTGATTTTGGCGACATTGAGTGCAAGGTTGTTGGTGCATCATTCAGGCAATTTTCAATTGCCATCCTGTATGCTGACTCATTGCCCCTTTTTACACAACCCACTTACTGTGGTATCGTCAGTGAACAATGGTGGTGTTGCTGTCGTATCAAGTCACACAGTCATAGGTGAGTAGAACAGGGGGCGAATAAAACACAGCCCTGTGGCGCTCCCGTATTGACAGAGATTGTGGAAATCTGTATCATGCAAAATTTACATCACTTTGCTTTTAAAGTGCCAAAGTGTCTTTCAAAACACTCAAGATGTTCCCCACATTCTTGACCAATCCTGTTTATGGAATCTACATTCAGTACCACAACAGTAATGAAAAGTACTACAAAAGCAAAAGCATGGAATGAAAAACAAATGACCTTCATGATTACATGGAAGAAAACAAAGATTTGCTGAGTTAGAGCATGTGTTGGCCTTTAATCTTTTATTACTGATTTTACTTACGTTGTCCTACCATTATCAAACCAGGCATCCTGCAATTTATTTTCAATAAACCGAATGTATCTGATTTTGCCAAACACTAAACTGCAACAATAATGATAACATGGCAGGGACAGACGTCTCAGGATCAGAAATGTCGAGCATACAAAGAGACCCTTATGAACCCTGCCCCCTCCCCGAATAACTATTTCCGACGATTTGTTGCCAAAGATTTTTAAACTTGTTAATACATCCTCAAACTGCGCCCATCACTCACTCATCCAATTTAAGGTTGTGCACAGGGCACACACGTCCAAAGATAAATTGGCACGTCTATTTCCAGATGTCAACCCTCATGGCGAGAGATGTGGCAAAGGGGTGGCATTGCTGGTTCATTTATTTTGGTTTTGCCTGGCATTGGAATCTTATTGGAAATAAATTTTCAATACTTTGTCTCCAATTTTAGCTGTTAACAAACATCCGAATCAATTACGGCTCTATTTGGAGTGGTGTTGTTGCATTCACGGTGTTTATGGTGAGATCTATTCTACTTCACCTCCCTACGTCCAGTGGATGTGCCAACCTTTAGCTTGTTTAAATTTAGAGATTAAATGCGCTATATCTGATACAGACATTAAGTTTGATAGAATGTGGTGCCCGTTTATGAATTTTTTCCATGGATTTTAAACCAGCTTTAAAACGACAAGTTTTATTATTGTTTTTCCCTTCGTGTTAACTATTTTCATTTCTGTTACTGAATGTTATTGTTTTAAGGCATCCCAACTTCTAATTTTTAGTTTTTAATTTTCAATTTTCAACTATTACGTTAGGGGGTTAGATAATTTAGTTCAGGATTAGTTAGTTTAGAAAAAATATATTTTCTACTGTTTTTATTATTTGAATAATGGAGCCACAGGGATCAATTGCTGTTTGTTTATGATGTATTTCCGCACAAAGATTAGCGTATACAGACCCGATCTCATACCCACACTCCTGTTCGGCTCCGAATCATGGGTCCTCTACCGGCATCACCTACGGCTCCTAGAACGCTTCCACCAGCGTTGTCTCCGCTCCATCCTCAACATTCATTGGAGCGACTTCATCACCAACATCAAAGTACTTGAGATGACAGAGGCCGACAGCATCGAATCCACGCTGCTGAAGATCCAATTGCGCTGGGTAGGTCACGTCTCCAGAATGGAGGACCATCGCCTTCCCAAGATCGCGTTATATGGTGAGCTCTCCACTGGCCACCGAGACAGAGGTGCACCAAAGAAGAGGTACAAGGACTGCTTAAAGAAATCTCTTGGTGCCTGCCACATTCACCATCGCCAGTGGGCTGATATCGCCTCCAACCATGCATCTTGGCACCTCACAGTTCGGCGGGCAGCAACCTCCTTTGAAGAAGACCGCTGAGCCCACCTCACTGACAAAAGACAAAGGAGGAAAAACCCAACACCCAACCCCAACCAACCAATTTTCCTTTGCAACCGCTGCAACCGTGTCTGCCTGTCCCGCATCGGACTTGTCAGCCACAGACGAGCCTGCGGCTGGCGTGGACATTTACCCCTCCATAAATCTTCGTCCGCAAAGCCAAGCCAAAGAAAAAATAAATTTCCGTTTGATTTATAATCTGTAACCTCACATTCTAGATACTGGGTTTTTTTGTGCTTAAACTTAATAAAAAGATTGGAAAGAGATTTTGCCAAACACTGTACAAGAACAGAATACACTGTGAATCAAAAATAATTTTTTCTTACAAATTCAAGCTGCAACTAAAGCCTACCTCTTTAATCAAGATTCTGATCACCTACCCACAAGTTCCCTGTGCCTTGACATCCACAATCTTGGAACTGGGTGGTAGTGAAGGTTGGTACAATAGGGACATTCAAAAGACTCTTAGATAGGCACATGGAAGTAAGACAAATACAGGGTTATGGGTATGAAGTAGGGACGGGTTAGATTGCTGTGGAGTGAAGCACGAAAGTGATTTGTTGCTTAGCTGACGACGTTGAACAAACACAAAAGTCTGAAGACCACCATAAATTTGAGGAGCAACATCTGATTTTCCAACTGGGTGGTCTCCACCAGATCGCATTAACATCGACTTCCACGGATTCTGTGAGCCGACTCCCCCTTCCTCCCTCTGTCTTCTTCCCTCCAACGCTCCACTTTCCCTCTCCATTCACAAATCCATTTCCCCTCTCCTTGTTTCCCCTCCCCTATCACCTTCTGTTTGTGGAACCGTGCTCCTCCCCCCCCCCCATCATTTTGTTTGGGCACCTGCCTACATTTTGCTCATACCTTGATGAAGGGTTCAAACCTGGAACGTTGGTTATGTATATTTATCTTTGGTATTTAAAGTACATGGTTTGACCTGCTGAGATTCTCCAGCTTTGTGTTTTTACTTTGACTGTTACGGAGTAGGTTCATATAGGCCACACAACATCAAGGCCGAAGGGCCTGTACTGTGTGGTACAATACTGTCTTCTCTAACATTTTGGGTTTTTTTTTACTTCAACCACAGTGTCTACAGATTTTCATGATTCACTGTGTTGTACTAAAAGGTGGTGGAATCCAATTCTAATATTTACTTGAAAAAGTTGAACTCCAGGATGAAGTTATTATCGACAAAAAGATTCTGTACAGGATTAAAGTACACTTTCAAAGAACCAGCAGAAGCAGGCACAATTGGGGTAGTGGTTAGCGCAACACCCTTACAGCGCCAGCGACCCGGGGTTCGAATCCCGTTCTGTCTGTAAGGAGTTTGTACATTCTCCCTATGTCTGCCTGGGTTTTCCCTGGGAGCTCCAGTTTCCTCCCTCAAAATGTATTGGGTGTAATTGGGCGGAGCTCCAGTTTCCTCTCTCAAAATGTATAAGGCGGCACGGATTCATGGGCCGAAATGGCCTATTACCGTGCTGTATGTCTAAATTTAAATTTTAAAAAAGCAGAATGGCACAAGTGGCCTCCTTTTCTGCAGGATTCTATAATGACAAACATTGAAAAGGTTCTGCTTTTGCTCTTCAGATCAAAGTTTGCATTTTTTTTTTAAATCCTTATTTTTATGCCCATTGTCAATCAGTCATGTACTTAACTGAGCTACAAACTTACTGAAAGGGAGTCCTCCCCAACCTGGCTGCTGGCCAGAGCCATGATGTTCGGGGAATAGAACTTTTCGTACATGGAAGCCCCCTGGCATGTGTCAATGACGTAGAGCAGTTCGTGGTACCTGCAGAAACAAATATTCATCAGTCTTGCTTGATGCCACATTTCAATCCACACACCACCAGAGCCACTGAAGGCTCCCCAAGGCTCACACTACTGATGCAAAGGAGGATAACAGCTGCCAGCATTTTCAATAATGGAGCTTGGATACTTCACTACCTCTGGACGATCCACATCACTTTACAGCTTTGCAATTGCATTAACAGTTGCAATCTAGAAAACACAGCAATCAAATTACCTTGCAGCAAGGTCCATCAAACTGCATTAGATGTGTTTTCCACATCCACCTAGGAACCTTGATCAGTAAGCCCAAAAGTGCTCAAATTTAGGTGGCGGGTCAAAAGGAATGTGTGATACCAATAGAGCACATCAGTGCCCCTGCAGTCGTGGGGGAGAACAATGCCCAATTTAACACCGCTGAGAAAACACTGCAGGTGGCTAACCAGCAAGGTTCTGTCAATCAAAGTCAGTCATTGGGGAGAAAACAAATCACAGGTTGCCTGCCAGCATTGCCTGCGAGCTCAGTGCCCTCCAGGTCAGCCAAGCAGCAGAATTACTCCTACGTCAATCCAAGCAGCAGTTTCTTGTTCAGCAGTCAGCACTCCCAATCTTTTACCTTCTCTTTTGCCACATCTGTTCAAAAGCATCTCCAAGCTCCACATTTGTAATTTCCTCAGAATCCTGGAATTTTAGGAATCCATTTCCACCATGTCCTTTAAAGAAAATAAAAAATACATTCACGAAAACACCTCTGGCAGTAGACAAAATTCTTGATCCTTGGTAAGAAGGTTGCAAGAGCAATTCAACACACCAAAACAGCTATGGGAGTATAACTGGAGCAACAGTAAGGCAGATTCACATAGAAAAATAGATGGAGGAGGAGGCCATTTGGCCCTTCAAGCCTACACCGCCATTCAATATGATCATGGCTGATCAGTACTTGGTTCCTGCCTTCTCCCCATACTCCTTGATCCCCTTAGCCACAAGGGCCAAATCTAACCTACGCTTAAATATTGACAAGGAACCGGCCTCAACTTCTTCCTGTGGCAAAGAATTCCACAGATCTACCACCCTCTGAGAGAAGAAGTTTTTCCTCATCTCAGTCCTAAAAAACTTCCCCCTTATCCTTAATCCTTAAACTGTGACCCCTGGTTCTGGTTTTTCCCAGCACTGGAAACAACCTACCTGCATCTAGTCTGTCTAATCCCTTAAGAATTTTATGTTTTTCTATAAGATCTCCCCTCAATCTTCTAAATTCCAGAGAATACAAGCCTAGTCTATCCAACCTTTCTTCAACAGGAAAAATAGAGTTGAATGGAGGAAAACCAGCCAAGACTTTAGAACTTTAAAAAATAAAAGAGAATACTGAAATAAGCAGAGGAATCTGACAGCAATGGGAAAGAAAGCTTGCTTTAAAAGGTCTCAACATCAGTACCCCTCGAGGATCACAAACGGCAGCCTCATATCGGGGAAGATGGTGGAGCTCGCCCAATGTGTCCAGAGGCAGGGAAAAAGAAGTCAGGATTGCCTGCCTGAGACTCTGAAAGCAGCGGAACACGCACGCCAATGGCTCGGGAAAAAGTGCAGACGCCGCAGGAGTGGTGGCAACTCAGGCACTACAGGGTGAGCCCCGCATGCAAAGGGAAAGAAAGGTGAAAGGCAACATTGGCATCGGGAGCGGCAGTGGGGGGAGGGAAGGCACGGGAGACAATGATCCAGTGCCAAAAGATGGAGGGGGGGCAGGGAAAAGGCACAGGCAGCACCACGAAAGCGACCCCTACCCACAGAGTGGGGTGAACTTCGCAGAGGGCTATGGTGACACGGCAGCGGCACAGGCGATCTCGAGCAACGCGGAGGAGGGTGACCTTGTCGTCGTTGACAGAGAAGAAAAGCAGGTCTGAAAGAAAGAACTAGAAACTTCTATGAGGGATGATGAAAGATATGGTGGAGGCATCTAAAAACAGAATAAAGAAAGTTTTAAAGGATTTATCAAAGGAAGTGGGAGAAATTAAGAGAGCTGTGGGAGAATTGTCAGGGACAGTTACCATGATAGAAGAAAGGATGGAAGATAACATAGAAAGACTGGAAATAGAGAAGAGAAAAATGAGGGAAAGATTATATATATTAGAAAATTTAAGCAAAATAAAGAACATAAGAATAGTAAGGGTAAAAGTGGAGGGAGAGGGAAAAGACCCAACAACATTTTTTAAAAATTGGATCCTGAAGACACTGGGGAAAAAGAGAATGGGGGGGGGGGGGCTTCCGTTAGAGGGGGCCCATCTATCCCCTCTCCTGAATATAAAGGGAGGAGGGTTAAAAAAAAAGAAAATATTTGTTGTGAGCTCCGGAGTGACCGAATGGGTAGTTAAGTGAGAAGATGGGTGCCATGCACACACTCCAAGATGAGAAGGGAAGTGGTGCCATAAGTTCTTGTGCTGGTGCCATGCGGAAAAGAAGAACTAGAAATGAGGGAAAAGATGTACGGATAATTTGTCGTTTGTTTTTTTTAACCTCTTGTTTTAGTTTTCCAGGATTTATTTTGAGGGTGATCGGCAGAACCAACAGGACGAAAAAGAGGGAATCTGGAGAAAGAATATCAGGGCAATGGAGGAAACAGTTACGTTTCTGAGCTTTAATGTCAATGGTTTAAATGGATTGGTGAAAAGGAAGTGAGTTTGACACACATTAAAAAAATCCAGGTGGATATGGCCTTTTCACAAGAGACCCATCTCACAAACAAAGGGGTCGGATAGGGCATGTGAAACTGTCCTCCTTTAACTCTAAGGGTAGGAGGGGAGTAGCAATTTTAACAGGGGAAAATGTTCCAGTCAGGTTGAAAGACACAGTCATTGACCCAGCAGGAAGATTGAAAGTAACTTTCAAATATATTCAGAAGCATGGACGCTAATGAATATATATATATATATATATATAAATACCCCTGATTTTGACAATGAAAAGTTTATACAAAATGTCTTTTTACATTTGGAAGAATGGCAGGAAAATGTCTTGATTGGAGGGGATTTTAATCCGGCATTGGATAAATCAGCGAAAAAAGTGACAAGACCCAGGGCGGCAAAAACAACTCTCATGAAGGAGTTAAATCTGGTGGACACTTGGAGACATTGTCATCTGAGAGAAGGATTACTCCTTCTACTCGAAACAACATGATTCTTACACCAGAATTGACTTATTTCTAGATTTGGCCCAGCTAGAGGGCAGAATTGTAGAAACTGAATAAACTGCAAGGCTATTATCAGATCATTCACCTTTAACTTTAACTACTGTCATGCCAGACAAGCAAAATACGGTGTACAGGTAGCACATTAAACCATTGATATTGAAAAAGCCATAATTCTGTAGTTTCATTAGAGCTCAAATAGAAATATTTTGCAAGGCAAACTGTACCTCTACTGTCAACAAATTTATATTATGGGATACACTAAAAGCTTATCTGAGAGGACAAATAATTGGATACACTAAAGGCATTAGTGGGGAAGGAGGAGTGGACGAGGAAGTTAATGTCTCCCAAGTGTAAAAATAACAGCAACAGCTTACCAAAACAGATTAGAAAAGAGAGTGAACAAAGAATGACTGGAGGATCTCAGGTGGTCAAACAGCATCCATGGGTAGAAATGATCAGTTATCCATTATCAAGACCCATTATCAAGACAAGAGTCCGGCATCTGAATCAGAGTTTCTCTCTTGAAAAGAGCGTGCTCTGAAAACAATTATTCAGCTGACACACTCTGGATTGCTAACAGAGAACATTTCGACCCCACCACTGGCATACCCACCCGTCATGTAGATGAGTATGTTACTTCTGTCATCAGAAAGCAGACGCTTGGATCGGGGAGTACTAGGAGGCAGTCGGCCTGTTAATACCCGCAGAAAGTTTTCAACAGTAACCTGAGAATAAAGCACAAATATCAGTAGCCTGAGAATAAAGCACAAATAAATAAGACCAACATTTCCCATGCTCTCGAGGTCAACATCCTGCTTTTAAGCAACATTGCCAGGAGTGAGCCATTTCATTGAAACCTTCTGAATATTGAGTTGTTTCCAGTCCAGGACCAGAGAGCACAGCCTCAGGATAAAAGAACAGAGATGAGGAGAAATTTCTTCCTCCAAAGTAGGGGAAGGATGACCCTGTGGAATTTGCTACCACAGACAATGGTGGAGGCTGTCATTGAGCATACTTAAAGAGGAGATTGATAAGGTTCTTGATTCGTAAGAGTGTCAAAAGATTACAAGAATGTAGCTGAGAAGAAATGATATATCAGCCATGATTCGAATGGCAAAGCAGACTTGATGGGCCCAATGGCCTTACCCTGTTCCAACGTCTCATGGAGTTGAGTCCTATGATTTATTTTCATATTATTTATGGGAATACAACCACTGCTGCAATTTCAGATTTAGACATACAGCAAGGTAACCGGCCATTTCGGCACACAAGCCCATGCCGCCGAATTACACCCAAAACTCCTTACAGACAGCCCTGGATTCAAACCCCAATCAGGTCACGATTGCTGGCGCTGTAAATGCGTTGTGCTAACCGCTATGCCAACCGTCCCACCCTTTGGGTGTCTCTCAATTGCTATTTAAACTATTAAGACAAAGGTTTGTGGAAACTCAAAAGCTGAAAAATGGACATTTCTGTTCACGAGATGTAACATTAGTGTTTATTAATTGTCCCTGAATAAAGGAAATGATTACCAATAATCCGCATAGATGAATCTGAATTCAGAGGTGGGCCAAACTGGGTCTCTGATGGACTTTTGTTAACTTACAATACCACACATACAAGAAATGGAAAAAAAGGAGTTCCCCAATGCCATTAATGTAGACACACTCTCCCATATCAAGGAGCCACATAATCGTTTTGGGTTTATACATTTTCTGATTAAAAATACAGGCCAACTTGAGAAGGGCTGCAGTCAAATCTGAGGAACAATTCTCCACTCTCCTAAGGCGATTGTAATTACTCCACGACTCCCACTGATACCCATTATTGTGAATGCAGCCCACTGCTGAAAAGAACTGAGGGGAAGGAATTTTCCAAACACTTGGGTTAGTGTAGCAGGTAGCGCAACTCCGTTACAGTGCTAGAGACCAAGACCAGGCTTCAAATCCGGCGCTGTCTGTAAAGAGTTTGGATTTTCTCCCCGTCTGTGTGGGTTTCCTCCAGGTACTCCAGTTTCCTCCCGCCCTTCAGAAACATAAATTAATTGGTTGTACTTAGGTGGCATGGGCTCGTGGGCCAAAAGGGCCTGTTATCATACTGCACATCTAATTTAAATAAATAAATAGAACACTACAGCACAGTGCAGGCCCTTCGGCCCTCTGTGTCATGCTGACCTATATATTCCTACCAAAAGAATTATTCAAGATAGACTTTCAAAGAAGTACAAGAACAGAAGATATTTGATCCAACAGATCATGTGACCTGCTTTCAATAGAATTAAATGGAGAAGGTATCAAGAAACAACAGAATGGTTTGAGTGATGGGACTGGGTTAATTGAAACTCTATAGAAGGGAATTTCCAAATTGATCAATTGATGGTGAAGAGTTGAAGAGAACAAAGTACTTGGTTAATTGAGGTCTGACAGGAAACTATGGCAGGAGCAGATAGCCTGATTGGATTATGGAAGTATCGGGAGATTTTTTTTTATTTTTTTTAAATGAAATAGAATGAACTTCAAAGCAGGCCCACAAAAATACGACTAGGTTCACTTCTGGTTCCCCAAAGAAGAAAGATCAATGTCTTAGATATTGCCCCACTTTGTTCCAAAAAAGCATCATCGATTATCAAATGAGCAACGTCGTTCCACACAGAGTCACAACACAACGAGCTCTCTGACCTCATAGCCTCGGTAGTCAACCTCGACACTATCTCCATACACGTTCAGCTCCATGTTCCTGTGACTGAAGATGGTGGCGGGCTTTGGGTTTCGTGGGTTGCAGGCCATGTCATCTGCGAGCATCAACACAATGTGACTGAAAGAAAAACAGGTCAGCATCCAAAGTCAGTATCTAATGCCCACAAATAGAATCCATCTCCAGTATACATTCAACCACTGTACATTTTCTTCACCTATTGCCTGCATGGTACCAAGTGGCACAACATTTCAGCCATGCACAGGTGATTCAGGTGTTGTCACTGGTGGTAACAGCAGAGGCTAGGATTTGGAATATCACGAGTAAATCACGAGTAAATCACGACCGCAGAAAGTTCACGGTCCTACTTCACAGTAACTAACGCATTGTCAGGCTGCAGCCCGATTCATGAGATGTTAAATCAAATTTCCTTTAATAAAATATTTATCAACGCAATTACAGCCAGAGCTAGCTACCAGGTTTCTAATCCATCACTGTCTATAAGGAGTTTTGTATGCTCTCCACGTGTCTGCTGGGTTTCCTCTGGGAGTTTCAGTTTCTTCCCACCCTTTAAAACATAGAGCAGTTGTTGGGTAATTGGGTGGCATGAGTTCATGGGCCAGAAGGGCCTGTTACCATGCTGCATGCCCAATTTGAAAATATTTCATTCAATGATAAACAATTATATGACCATTATTGTCACAACAGATGCTGCAGCAAAGACTTTTACTGACATCTTTGAAAGATTAAAATAGTCTCAACATAGAATTTGCTGTCAGCAAGTGCATTTATTCAGAAATGCAGCCAGCGTTACACAGCGCAGAAACAGGTCCTTCAGCCCATCTCCTCAAGTTGCCAAGCTGAGCTCATCCCATTTGCTAGTGTTTGGCCCATATCCCTCCCAACCTTTTCTATCCACGCATCCAACTAAATGTCTTTTCAATTGTAATTGTACCTGGTTTGATTACCTCCTCTGTAGGTGAAAGGAAAAGCCAACAGCAGTACCGTCAAGCCTCTATTTTGTCTCCTTCCATATAACTCCAGGAGGTGTTGGCACAGCTTTCGGTACAGTTTTTCTTACCTATCAGGGATCCCCAACCTCTTGACGCTCCTGTAGATTGACAATGCATTGGCCACATGCCGATAATTGAACCAGAATCTAGATGTACACACCTTGGGAGCAAGAATCAGAGGAATTAACAAGCATCAAAAGGGATCCACTGGCTTCTGACAAGACACAAAAAAAACACAATGCCCTGCAGCAACTCTTTTCATTAAAACAGAACTATCAGGAAGAATTTCATTTAATCGACGACGTTGACTCGTCTTGAAGAGTCAGAGCAAAGATACAGGCCCTTCAGACCATCATACCGATACCAACCACTGACACCAACACTTGATCCACAGCGTTCTGGAGACCGCAGACGCTGACCATCTGGAGGAACAAACTGCAGGAGAAACTTAGTGGGTCAACCAGCCATCAGCAGGAGGCAAAGAATGGTCAATGTTGCAGGCCAGAACCCTCCAGCACATGGAGGGGATCGCCCGAAACATTCCTTACCCGTCTTTGATGCTGCTCCATCAATTGAGTTTCTCCAGCAGATTGTCCACAGCATTCGATACCTTGAGGTGTTCATCCAGAGACTTGGTAGATGGTCTGAGAGTACCTACCACCACCAAGCAACGTGTTCCAGACTCTGAGTAAAATTTCTACCTGAGGTGCCCTCCAACGTCCCTGCCTCACCTTAAACCTATGCTCTCTTGGTCTTGGAGACCTCTGCCACTGGGAAAAGTTTCTTACTGTCTACCTGTGACTCTAATAATAATCAAGATTCCTCTGCTTCAAGGAAACTAAACACAGCCTATCCCGTCTCTCCTCATACGGAGATGGTCCATGTCAGGTAATATTCTAGATAAAGGGTTCAACCCAGAACCATGATGGCCATTCCTACCCATGGATCCAGTTCTCCAGCACTGCTCAAGATTCTGGGGAATCACGGACACTCAGTGACTCGGGGGGGGTCCTCTCTTTTGCTTTTCTTTCTCTGACCGTAAGAGGTGCCTCGGCAATTTCTGCCGACGGCGAATCTCTCTGTCTTACGGCAAGTTCCTGTAAATAATGCACTTTTTTATTACATGACAATAAAGGAATCTTGAAGGTACACAGGAGGCAAAAGAGTTTCCATCCTTTGTTCTGGTGCTGCTCCCGAGTTTGATGCCACATTGAGGGGGTTGATTAAATCCCATACGAGACCAGACAATTTAAAACATTGGCAGAAAATAAATCAGGGAACTGGGCGAGTTTGGATCTTTCAGATGGCGTTGAGTTGGATAAACACACCAAGACAGAAAGTGGCAAAGTTGACAACAGATTCAAACATATTTTATATTTTAAAATTTGAAACAAGGTACTGTATAATGCTGCCAAGCCTTTGCTGAATCTTCTACCACTGCTTTAAGTTTTCTAGTAGTTTATGCAATCTCACCAGCACAGCCCAATTGTTTGTGTGGCCACTTCTGAAGAACTCTTTTACTCGAACCTGCAGAAATGAGAAAGAAATTTGTATTAGGAAATAGTCAAAGTTCCATTGCAAATAGAAAGCTAAGCATTCATTACCAGTGGTTTTTGGTACGTTCACTCATCTGCCACCAACGATCACATGATCTAACGAAATTAGCATTCAGGCTGCAGCCAGAGTGAACCATAAAGACCACTCATCCTCTCGCAATGGCATTCTACCACCTTGACACCCACATGGAATCCAGTCCCATCAAACCTAGACGGTCGTGGAGTAGGTCAACACATCGTGTGCAGCAATGATCGTCCACGTTCCATTTTTAAGATGGTTGCCCTGTGAAGAGATGAGAAGGAAGACTGGGAATATCTACTGGACTTTAACAGGGATGAGAGCTGATCCGTATTACCAAGGTGTTTGTCAAACTCCAACAAGGCTGGTTTAATCAGAAAAGTAAATTCCGAGGAAACCAAGAGAAGGTTGCGGGTTAGTTTCAAAAATGACCCCGAAGGAAAAGGTAAAGGGAGAATTGGTGACAGAAGTTTAGTGAATACGGTAGGGATTCACAGGGCTCTGGGTTGAAAGCCTTGCTTTTTGTGATAATGTAAAAGGACAGGGATTGAAATGGGCACATTAAATCGGCAGATGGTTGACAGTGAGAAAGAAAGTTCTTGTCTTCAGGAAGATTATAATCGGATAAGCAAGCAGACAAAAACAAAATCAGAAACTGAATTCAATCCACAGAATTTCAAGGGAATAGATTAGAAGGAAAAGAAAAAAGACATGGGAGAAAAAATAATAAATAAAATAAAAGCCACAAATGCACATCAAAACTGAAAATTGGACTCCAGAAGTACCCAAACACTTTACTGTTCTGGTCACCAGAGAAATGATTTGGTTTACGAAGGACGCATCAGAGATTTAAATGGATGCTGTTGGCATCAGAAAACTAGCTCGGTAGGCCAAGGATTTTATTTTAAGAATATAGAAGGTTATTTAATCGAGTGTATAGAATAGAAACTTCATCTAATTGAACAAGGAGGACTTATTTTCCTTTGTACCATAAGTAATGGACATAATTCTAGTGTAATTTATAGCTGGAAGTTTGAAATGCATCATCAGAAGGCAGGTCTAAGCAAAAACCTTTTAAAATTACACAGCTGAGCACATGAAGTCTTAGCCTGCAAGGCTAAAAACCAAGAGCTGAGCTACAGGAGGAGCATCAATAGCCTGTCTGTTCCAGATATTTCTAAGATTCCGAATGATTTCATTAAAAGATGTGAGAGTAAAGGAGGAACATACGGGGATGATTTACAGTGAGTAAAATTTCTACCTCAGCTGCCCTCTAATGACCCTGTCTCACCTTAAACCTATGCCCTCTTGGTCTTAGAGACTTCTGCCATTGGAAAAAGTTTCTTAAGTCAACTCAACCTGTCCCCCTCATAATATTTTTACAAAGAGTTAAGGACTATGGTTCCAGATATCACCGCAAACCCTGGAGGAACTCAGCGGGTGACATAGAATCCTTGGAGGGAAATAGTCAGCGGTTCAGGTCAAGACCCTGCTTCAGGACTGAAAGATGGAGGTCAGGCAGTATTGAAGGGAGAGGGGTTGGGCCAGTGACTGATAGAGGAACCAAGAAGGGGAGTAAGATGATGCACACATGGTGCCAGGCTGGGTGGAGTTGGGAGACAGTGATAGATGGAAGCAGACAAAGGGAGAAAGAAAACAGAGTCTAGTTGGAGCCAGGAGGAGAGAGAGGAGGGTGAATTTCGAGACAACTGCTGAAGGAAGGAGCTAGGATGACGCAAGTATGGGAGCCTGCAGGGACATTGGATATGGTGAGAAGGGTGCGTGCACGGCGGGTGGGAAGGGTGCGTGGACGGCGGGTGGGAAGGGTGCGTGGACGGCGGGTGGGAAGGGTGCGTGGACGGCGGGTGGGAAGGGTGCGTGGACGGCGGGTGGGAAGGGTGCGTGGACGGCGGGTGGGAAGGGTGCGTGGACGGCGGGTGGGAAGGGTGCGTGGACGGCGGGTGGGAAGGGTGCGTGGACGGCGGGTGGGAAGGGTGCGTGGACGGCGGGTGGGAAGGGTGCGTGGACGGCGGGAGGGAAGGGTGCGTGGAAGGCGGGTGGGAAGGGTGCGTGGACGGCGGGTGGGAAGGGTGCGTGGACGGCGGGTGGGAAGGGTGCGTGGACAGCGGGTAGGAAGGGTGAGTAGATGGGGGTGGGAAGGGTGCGTGGATGGCAGGTGGGAAGGGTGCGTTGACGGTGGGTGGGAAGGGTGCGTGGACGGCGGGTGGGAAGGGTGCGTGGACGGCGGGTGGGAAGGGTGCGTGGACAGCAGGTGGGAAGGGTGCGTGGACGGCGGGTGGGAAGGGTGCGTGGACGGCGGGTGGGAAGGGTGAGAAGATGGGGGTGGGAATGGTGCGTGGACGGCGGGTGGGAAGGGTGCGTTGACGGCGGGTGGGAAGGGTGCGTGGACGGCGGGTGGGAAGGGTGCGTGGACAGCGGGTGGGAAGGGTGCATGGACGGCGGGTGGGAAGGGTGCGTGGACGGCGGGTGGGAAGGGTGCGTGGACGGCGGGTGGGAAGGGTGCGTGGATGGCAGGTGGGAAGGGTGTGTGGACGGTGGGTGGAGGAAGAAGGTGGACAAGGAGATGAAAAGAAAGGGGGCATGTGAGAAGACCTATATGGGATAATGTTGGGATGTAGAATACCGAAGTGAAATACAAGGTGCTGATCATCAATATTCTACCTGGGTAGTCTACCACACAATAATATCAACATTGAATTCCCCAATTTCATGTACCTACATCCCCCTCCTTCCCTTTCTCTCCTTCTCATCCATCTAGGTCATCCATTCATTCCAACCCCATCCCAGCCCAACCAGTTCTTTCTCCCTTCTCCACCTACTTATCCGCAACGCACCTCTCCCACTGTATCCTCTCCCCCACTCTTCCAATTAGGCCACCATGCCTCCCTTATAAAGTTCTGCTGATCTCCATCTGGCTTCCCCCCTCCCCCCCACCATACTTTTATTTTAATCCATTTTGTCTGCTTCAGCAGAACATGACCCAGTCCTCATCGAGGGGTCAGCAATGGATAGAGTCAAATCTTCAAATTCCTAGGAGTTGACATCTCCAAGGATCTGTCCTGGAGCCTCCACGTCGATGCAATCATGAAAAAGGCTCGCCAGCAGCTATACTTTGAGGTGTCTGAGGAGATTCTGTATGTCTCATAAACTTCTACAGGTGTACCGTGGTGAGCATTTTGGCTGGTCGCATCACTGACTGGTATGGAGATGCCAACGCTCAGGACAAGAAAAAACTCTAGAAAGTTGTTAACTCAGCCTGCGACATCACAGGCACCGCACTGACTCCATAGGGGACATCTGCAAGAGGCAGTGTCTTAAGAAGGCAGCTTCTATCCTCAAGGGATCACCACCACCCAGGCCATGCCCTCTTCACTATGCTACCATCAGGGAAAAGGTACAGAACCCTGAAGACGAGCACTCAGCGCCACAAGGACGACTTCTTTCCCGCTGCCATCAGATTCCTGAATGATCAATGAACCAAAGACACTGCAAAACTTTTTTTTAACTTTTTCTTAAACTATTTTTATTTATTTTGTAAGTTGGTTTGTATAAATGTTTACGCTATGTTGCTGCCACAAAACAACGGATTTTGTGACATGTTCGTGACAATAAATTCTGCTTCTACCTATTACCTGTCTCCCAACTCCACCCCTCCTGGTTCCATCTGTCCATCATCCCTCTCAATCCACCTATCACATACTGACCCCTACTTTTAATACTGCCTCTTTCCTCCCCTTTCTCAATCCTGGAGGTAGGTTTCGACCTCTCTCCACTGATGCTGCCAGACCTACCGAGTTCCTCCAGCAGTTTTGTTCGGGGTAAATGTCCACCATTTTAGACTGGGATTCTCCCCCCCCCCAGGATTAAAACTACAGTAAAACCCCTTTTATCCAGAATTCAAGCAACCAGCAAAAAGCAAGGTAAATAAATAAATATCAGAATAAATAAAAATATAAATAAAGTTTAAAACTGTAAAAGTAAATGTTCTCTGAAGTTTCACATAAACCTTTGGTGAAGGTGGGAGCAAATATTCAGCCAGCGGAGGGCCTTGGTCGGGCTTTGCTCGTAGCAGCTGTTTGAATAAAGTTGTGTGAATCAGCAATGGTGATGCCCAGGATGAAGAACTGGTTGATGCTGCACGCTGAAGGGGTGACTATCTTAAAGTGTCTCCTTATCCCTGATTGGTAAGAGTTTTTATTAGTATACTATATACTAATTAGTAAAGATTTATCATTAAATTTGAGAGGGGGGGTTTAATTATCTGGTGTAGCAGTCATGTAGCGGGACAAGTGGGTGCACAGCGCAGTATTGCAAACCGTCGCTGGCGCGGTTCTTCAACAGGCACGCGGAGCCATAAGACAGACAGCTGGGTACTCACCCATTTAATGGACTGCATGTGTGCGGTGCTGCGTGCCGACTAACGGCACGTTGGTTTAAGGAGTCTCCTGTCAGAAGGAGCGGGACACTCACAGGGCTTAATTTAAACCTGCCGCTCCCATGGATCAGCAGCAAAACTCATAGTGACGTCCCACCTTGTCCCGTAGAGCCTGGGACATGCAGTACATAAAAGAAGCCTTTAAAGTCTGAATAAAACAGTCTTGTGTTGACTAACCTGGTGTATGTGTATTGCTTTAGTAGCTCTACTGAAGTAGCTGCTACAATATAATGTTATTGTTCGGGTGGCTCTGTGGAGGGGGAGGAACCTGCAGATGCAGCGATGGTTAAATGTTTTCAAGGAATGTGACTGGAAATAAAGTAAAATGCTTTATATATTCATTCATATTTATGGTCAGAGTACATACATGACTTTTACATACAACCCTGAGATTCCTTTTTCCTGCAGATGCGGAAAAATTTCCACTAATTGGTAGTGCAAAAAATAAACTATACGCCATGCAAACATGTAAACAAATAAAGGAACTGTAAACAGATAATGAATGTAAACAAACTGACCGTGCAATACAGGGAAGTTTGTTCAGTGTAGTTTTGGCTTTCAAACTGTTTACTCTTAACATAGGTGTATTAGTTAGGCATTGCAAGACAGTCTCAACCAACCGGAAAACTTACTCATTCAGTCTCTACCAATCCCCACAGGTACTTGATACCAGGAGTTGTTTTTCTTGATCCTTTGGACCTCTGGTTGCTCAGCAAATATGCGTTCAAGACATATTTGGACATTTAAATTTTATTGAAGAAATCAGAGGATATATGGATCAGGTAGGAAACTGGACAAGATACAGAAGCAGTCATGTCCCTAATGATTTCCAGTTCAGGCTCAAATACACACATGGCCTGCTTCTATTTCTTCAGGACTCTACAATGGAGGCTTTCATCAATACACTTGAGAAACACTTCATTCGAGCAGAATTGATAAGTGAAACTGATTGTCTAAACAGGTTCCCTTCCATCTACTTGGAATAAAGTTATTGTAGCACACCTGCCAATACTGGCCACTCTAATCCTGCAAAATGTTTCAAGCCATGAGGGACAGGCAACTAAAGATTGGGTCATTAAGAAGGTGTTTTCAAGGCAGCAAAGAGTTTTGAGAAGAAATGCCCAGGTCTCTATTTATCAACTGCAGGATCTCATGATAAACTAATACCAAGATTGAATCAATAAAGCCATAAAATTCAAAATTCAATTTACAACATCAATAAATGTATTGAAAAGGTCCAACAAATAACTTAAAAATAATTGAGGGTCACTGCAGATGGCCCGAGATGTACATCATCAATTCCCAGAGCTTGATATTCTAATTTGAGGAGAGGATTCATTTCTCTGGTGATCCATTACCTTATTAATAATGATGGCAATTTAATTCACTCCAGCCAGCTGGGCTCCCTCCAGTAATTACCACCAATTGCGAAACCTCCTCGACAAATCCAATTAGGTTCTTATTAAAAATATCTCAAGAACTACGTTCTTTAATGAGTGAACTATTTTAAAACTCTTCACCACTATCCAAACCTCAATCCACAATTGAGTTATATCTTGATGGTGAGTGGGCTGACAACGAACCTTACATTCAGTGTGCTAAACATTATCAAGTTCACCCATTTTGAATTCTTCTGTAATCTGGGTGTCAAATCAATTCAATAACTGTACTTTTCTAAGTATGGTTTTTAAATATTCAACCATCTCCCTCACAATTCTTTGCTTCATTTTAGGCAGTCTCCTTTCACTCATTTGTATACCATATAATATCTTTGATACCATGCAAAAGTCCACCCCCAATTTATTGCCCAAAAATCTGGCACTTTACATGTATCGCGTGTAAAAGTCGATCCCACTATTTTTGGCCCTGGCTGTCTACCCATCAGAGCTCCCAACAACCTCCCACCAACTCTCACCTAGGCCCCGGCCTCCAACCGATCCGAGCTCCTGACGCCCTGACCGCAGACTCTCGCCTAAGCCCTGGCTGCCCTCCCAACACGGACTTACCTCCCGGTGCTGGCTGTCCACCCACCCGAGCTCCCGACACTCTGAACGCAGGTACTTACTGCAGTCAAAAGCCCCCTAAATTTTACCCTGAAAGCTGTTCCACAAAATTCAACTAGTAGGTTAGATGAGGTTTTAATAATTTATTTTTCTCTTTTTTGAATATTCCAAATTGAAGAGAAAGGCATCATTTGTTCAATATGTTAAACATTATGTTTTGCAATATATTGATGTTTCCACTTTTAGATTCTGGATTCTATTCTCCTCACATATTGTTTACACGTTTAATAAAATGAATGAAAAAGAAAGAAAATTCAACTATAACCCACATATATACAGTAGACTCTCTCATACAAGGCTAACAGGTAGAGGGAATGTCACCAATTTGATTTTGGTCCAGGATATGTCCATGAGTAGGTACAGCATAAAGCTACTGCAACCTTCTACACTATCCACAACACCTCCAACGTTGGATCATCTGCAAACTTACTGATCTACCCCTCCACTTCATCGTCCAAGTCATTTATAAAAATTACAAAGAGTGGGGTTCCCTGCGAACACCATTAATCATTGATCTCCATTCAGAATGCGTTCCATCTTAAGTTTATTGTCATCTGATTGCACAAGTACAACCTGACGAAGCTATGTTCTCCGGTCCTCGGTGCAAAACACACAGACACACCACCAGACGACAAAATAATACAAATGCAGAACAATTTTAAGCAGATTCCTTTCACTCATTTGCATACCGTATAATATTTGATACCATGCAAAAGTTGACCCCCAATTTATTGCCCAAAAATCTGGCATTTTACATGTGTCACATGTTTCGTGCAAATGAGAGTCTCAGATGGTTAGTGTGCGCAGTTCCTTTGGTCATACTACTACCACCCTCTGCCTTCTGCAGGCAAGCTAATTCCGAATCCAAGCAGCCAAAGATCCTTGGATTCCATGCCTCATGACTTAGTGAATAGCATGAATTATGAAACACTTCATCGAAATCCATATGCACCACATCCACTGCCCTACTTTCATCAATTCCTTTTGTTGACTCCTCAATAAAACTTAATTAGGCTCTTGAGGCATGACCTACCCCTCATAAAGCCCTGCTATCCTGAAGACTATGTGTCTCCAAATCCTGTCCCTAAGAATCTTTGATCACAGCTATGGACTAGGATAGGAGGAGGCACAATGGGAAAGTGTGTAATTAGGGAAAGGTTAATGACGATGGGATCAGGCAGGAACTAGGGAGAGTAAATTGGGAATAGATGTTGTCAGGGCAGAAATGTGGGGGATGTTTCGGCACCACTTGCACAGGGTTCTGGATAGGCTTGTCCCACTGAGACAGGGAAAAGATGGTAGGGTAACTAAACCATGACTGACAAGAAAGATGGGACAGGTAATCCAGAAGGAAAAGGCATAAGTTTTAGGCAGCAAAAGGCCAGGAAGGACCATTTAGAACTATGCGGTAATCAGAAAGGATTTGTGGAAAGGACATGGGAGAGTGTAAAGGGGGCACGAGAAGGCCTTGGTAAGTAGGATTAAGGTGTTCTGCATGTACATGAAGAACAGATGACAGAATGAGGATAGGACTGATTAGGAATAAAAAGGGGAACATGCCTGGAGGCAGAGGAGGCCCTTAATTGTTCACTGGGGAAAGGTAAATATGACATCGAACAGGATACCGTCCTGGAGCACATTGAGGTTTATAAACCTGAACAGCAGAATCTTTTTAAAGATATTCCAACAGCAAAGTCGGTACCAGATGGGATATACCCCAGGTTACAACAGGAAGCAAGGGGAAAGATTGTTTGGGCATTGTCAATGATCTTTGTGTCCTCCCTGACCACAGGAAGAGATACCAGAGGATTGGAGAATGGCAAAGAAAGATAAAGGGAAGAATACTGGGAATTATAGACCAGTGAATCTTACATCAGCGGTGAGCAGACACTGAGGGGAGTTTAGAATAGTCATAGCAGTTCAGTGACTCTTTGGAATTCACTGATCAAGGAAGCAGTACTGCAGGGGTGGCCAAAATACAGTTCCAGGGGTCAACCCATTTCTAAGTTGCCCAGGGTGAATTTTAAAAATAAAATGGATTATGGCCCGTTAGAACATAGTCTCGAACAATAAATTGCACTTCTTAGTTCCAACACTAGATGTCGCTGCCATTGTGAACAACTATTAAACCGTCCTCTGAAATGTTACTCATCAATGAAAACATTTCCTTCAAATTAAAAAAAAACGTTCACCTTTTAATGGATTAAACGTGGTGGAACTGAAAAGACAGAAAATAGAAAAGGGGTGCTGAAAATTTCAGACATGGTGGGAAAATGAATATTTTTTCATAGAAGACAAGGGGAAGTATGTTTGTTTGATTTGCAAGGAGCCAGTTAACTTTAATTGCCCATCTTTAATAGCCTGTCTACACATTTACACACAGGCATCATGATCATTAGAAAGTGGACACTTGGGCCATGATCTGCATCCACAGAGTTGTGGAGGAATCTTGGACACGGCCTTTTCCATTTCTTCATCTTCTCTTGTGACTTCTTTTTGCACCCACCTTTTCTTTTCACATCGCTTTTTATTCAAACTTTATTTAAAGATAGAAAAAACATAACATACAGTCCAATATTTACCCTAACCCTCCCACCCCTTTCAGCCAGCTCCCTCAAGGGGAGACAAAAATATAAATTATATATTTTAAAAATTCTAAACGTTAAGACCAATTCAAAGCATATATTCCAAATATGGAGACAATTTGCTAACAAAAAATGAATAATTATCATGTAAATTATTGGTATTTTTTTCCATAACAGTACAAGCTTTCAATTCATTTTGCCAACGTAGTATATTAATCTCTGTATTGTCTTTCCAAGTACTCGTGACACATTTACACGCTACTGATAACACCAAACGCACAAAAGCAATTTGAATTTTATCCAAACCTAATCCCCTCAATGAAATCAAATTAACCAACAAGAAAATCGTTGGGTCTAATGGTAATGTAAAGTTATACAATTTTTCCAAAACTTCTTTAATTCCTTGCCAGAATGGTTGAAATTTAACACAAGTCCAAACAGCATGTAAAAAAGTTCCAATACATGAATCACATCTAAAACATAAGCCTGAATTACTAAACCCATATTTTTTTCAGTTTCTCCGGAGTCATTGATGTAAAAAAAATTATAATTAACCATCCCATATCTTACATTAATCAATTTGATTACATTGTCCTGACACATATCTGCCCAATCATCTTCAGGAAAAATAAACACTAAATCACTCTCCTATTTAAGTTTAGATTTTTCCCAATCTGGTTTATCCATATTATCTTGTAGCAAATTGTACATAACCGAAATATAGCCCTTCTTTGGTACAGAGGAAATCAAAGACTCAAATCTCGACAAAATAGGTAAATTCATCTCTCTACCATAATTATTCTTTACCAAGGCTCTAAGTTGGTAATACACAAACAAAGAATTTACAGATATATGAAATCTCTCTCTCAATCGATTAAATTAAATAAATTGTCCCTCTTCAAAACAATCCTGTATTGTCTTTATACCCTTAAAATCCCAACTCTTTAAATAATTATTAAACATTGAAAGGGGAGTTAAAATCGATCATTAATTTTTTTGATCCCAAAACCTTATTTTTTGTTTAAATCCAGATCTTTAGCAAATGTTTCCATACCGGCAATTATATTTCTGTAAAAAATTCAAGTTCCAACGAAATATAAATGTATGTACATCGACCTCAGAAATACACGCCATTTCCACCTTAGCCCAGCAAGGAGGTTGATCTAAATCCATCAACCTGCTAATAAACTTCAACTGGGCCGCTTCATAATAATTTTGAAAATGTGGTAACTGAAGTCCACTTAACGCATATTTCCATGTAA
The DNA here is from genome assembly GCF_036971445.1 of Narcine bancroftii. NCBI lineage: Eukaryota > Metazoa > Chordata > Chondrichthyes > Torpediniformes > Narcinidae > Narcine > Narcine bancroftii. Next base: position 143,342,256 of record NC_091473.1, read on the forward strand.
GTTTACTCAATGCCACTCGAGCTAATTTACCTTTCCATAAAAACTCATGCACTACCTTATTTAAATCCTGAAAAAAACCTTTTGAAAGTAAACAAGGTATTGACTGAAATAAATATTGAATTTGGGGAAAAATATTAATTTTAATACAATTGACCCTACCAATCAAAGTTAATGGAAGATCTTTCCACTTATTCAAATCTGCTTTAATCCGTTTTAATATAGGCACATAATTTAACTGATACAATTACTGATAATTAACATCTACAAACACACCTAAATATTTAATTTTATTTGTCCACCATAATTTTTTTAATAATTTTAAATTCTGAATAATCTCCTATTCCAACTGGTAAAATTTCACTTTCATCCTAATTAACTTTATATCCTGACAGTTCTCCAAATTTCAACAAACACTGCTTCAATGCAACTGCTTCAATAACTGTTCCAGTTCCGTCAAATATATCAATACATCATCTGCAAATAAATTAATCTTATATTCTTCATTCATAGCCTTCATCCCTATAATTTCATCATTTTGCCTAATAGCCTGAGCTAATAGTTCAACAGCCAACGCAAATAAGGCTGGTGACAATGGACAGCCCTGCCGAGTTGAACGAGTCAACCTCAATGGTAAAGAAATCTGACCATTTGTCTCCACCCTAGCAATCAGATTCGTATATAAAACTTTAACCTAACCAATAAAAAAGGGCCAAATTTAAACTTTTCTAACACCTTAAATAAAAAATCCCACTCAACCCTATTAAAAGCCTTTTCTGCATCTAGTGCAACCACCATAGGATGGCTAGGCTGCTTTCGGTATGCATTGACCAAAGTAATTAATCGAAGAATATTATCTGATGCATTTCTTTTCTTAATAAAACCTGTTTGATCAGTATGTATCAACTTAGTATGTAAGTATGTAGCAAGCCTATTAGCTAATACCTTGGCTATAATTTTATAATCTACATTTAATAAAGAAATAGGTCTATATGAAGACATTTTTAATGGACCTCTATCTTTTTTTGGAATAACAGTTATTAAAGCACTTGAACAAGATTCTGGCAACTTCTGTTCTTTAATAACTTGTTTTAGCACATCTCCAAATGCATTAGATAAATCATCATTAAAAAATTTATAAAATTCCACAGGAAATCCATCATCCCCTGGGGTCTTTCCATTCGGCATTTCTTGTATAGCTTCCTTGATTTCAAAATCTGTAAATGGAGATTCCAATTCCTGAATATCTTTCTCATCTTATACCGGTAACCTTAATTTAGATAAATAAGATTCAATAGAACCATTATCCTGCTTCCCTTCAGAAGTATATAATTTTTGATATATGAATAAAACTGATCATTAATTTCCTGAGGCTTATAAGTAATTATTGAATTCTTTTTAACAGCATTAATAGTCCAAGATACCTGTTCAGCTTTCAATTGCCAAGCAAGTAAGTACCTTATGAGCTCTTTCACCCAACTCATAATAAGGTTGTTTAGTTTGATTAATTAAACGATCAAACTGATAAGTTTGTAAAGTATTATAGCGTAATTTCAATTTCGCTAATGCAGCTTTTTTGTCTTTGGTCACATCCTTCTGAACATCTTTCTCTAACTCAGCAATCTGATTTTCCAACATTAAACTTTCTACCATATGTTGTTTCTTAACTTTCGTAGAATATCTAATAACCTGTCCCCTCAAATAAGCTTTTAACACGTCCCATACTACAAAATGACTATCCACAGAATTAATATTCTCAGTCAAAAATAAAGAGATATGCTCTTTAACAAAAGTAACAAACTCTTTTTTTCAATAACATTGCATTAAACCTCCATCTATACGATGAACGTACCACTTCTGAACTTTCGCAGGAAAAAAGTAATAATGAGTGGTCTGATAGAACTCTACTTTTATATTCAGCTTGCACTGCTCCACCCTGTAGGTGTGCTGATACCAAAAAAAAATCAATTCTAGAAAACGCATCATGTCATGATGAATTTTTAAAAATCTTTCTCTGTAGGATTAACCTTTCTCCAAATATCTACCAAATTTAAATCTTTCATCAACGCTTTGATCTGAATTGCCATCTTTGATTTCCTTATACTCTTCAGGTTTCTGTCCAATGAAGGTTCCAAAACACAATTAAAATCTCCTCCAACTAAAACATTTTCATTAGCTTGAGTTAACAATAAAAAAGCTTCTAAAATAAACCGCTCATCATCTATATTAGGCGCATAAAGATTAAGCAAAGTCCAAGATTCAGCAAAAATTTTACAATTCACCCATAAAACTCTACCTACGTTTCCCTCTGAAGATTCCAATTCAAATGATAAATTTTTATGAATCAAAATCGCCACCCCTCTTGCCTTAGAATTAAAAGAAGAAAATAAACACATGTCCAACTCAATCTCTTTTCAATTTCAAATGTTCCTTTTTGATCAAACGTGTTTCTTGTAAAAAGGCAATATCAATTTTCATTTTTTTTATATTAGTCAATACTCTCTTTTGCTTAATTGGACTATTTAATCCCTGAACATTAAAAGTTGCAGAATTCAAAGTAGACATTTTTACTAACTACTAATATATTTCTTCTTCTTTGGCTTGGCTTCGCGGACGAAAATTTATGGAGGGGGTAAATGTCCACGTCAGCTGCAGGCTTGATTGTGGCTGACAAGTCCGATGCTGGACAGGCAGACACGGTTGCAGCGGTTGCAGGGGAAAATTGGTTGGTTGGGGTTGGGTGTTGGGTTTTTCCTCCTTTGTCTTTTGTCAGTGAGGTGGGCTCTGCGGTCTTCTTCAAAGGAGGTTGCTGCCCGCCGAACTGTGAGGCGCCAAGATGCACGGTTTGAGGCAATATCAGCCCACTGGCGGTGGTCAATGTGGCAGGCACCAAGAGATTTCTTTAGGCAGTCCTTGTACCTCTTCTTTGGTGCACCTCTGTCACGGTGGCCAGTGGAGAGCTCGCCATATAACACGATTTTGGGAAGGCGATGGTCCTCCATTCTGGAGACGTGACCCACCCAGCGCAGCTGGATCTTCAGCAGCGTGGACTCGATGCTGTCGGCCTCTGCCATCTCGAGTACTTCGAAGTTAGGGATGAAGTCGCTCCAATGAATGTTGAGGATGGAGCGGAGATAACGCTGGTGGAAGTGTTCTAGGAGCCGTAGGTGATGCCAGTAGTATATTTACACCCTATAAAATAACACTCCCCTTTATAATTCTTCAAAAACACAAAAAAACCCTCAATAAACAAAAAAAATGTTAAAAATACCCCAAAAATTATTTTAAAAACCACCCAAAGGTCGTAACACCCTAAAAATCTGGGTGTGGTAAACCCACTAGTGGTAGATGACAGTCAAAGCTTTCAGTGTCATCCACCCCCCCCCCCACCCTCCCAGCCAGATACATATTCATTATCTAATTAAGAACAATCAAATATAGTAAATATATTCAACCCAATGATTCCAAGCCCAATGACTGTTCCGGATCTTCAATGTCTAGAAGACTTCATGTCAGCTCTTCTTTCTTTCCATTCTTTCCATATCCGTTCCCATTTCCATTTCCCCTCCTCTTAGGAGATGATGGTGAAGACCGCCCATTTCTTCAGAATTCTGGCAATGAATTAGCAAAATCCAAGGCATTGTGATCATTCTCAAAAAATTGAGATTGAAAGTTTCCGTAAAAAACTTTCAAAATTGCAGGATAATGAAAAGCAAACTTATAGCCTTTTCAACATAAGACATCTTTAGCCGAATTAAATTCCCGTTGTCTTCTAATAAACTCTTAACTCAAATCGGCATTAAAAAAAACTATTAGTTTGAATCATCAATGGGGATTGACTGCCGCGCTTTCTGTACCGCCATTCATAAAATCATTTCTCTATCTTGATATTTCAAACAACGAATTAAGACCGCCCTTGGTGTTTGTCCTGGAAGTGGTTTTTTCCTCAACGCTCTATGGGCTGGATCCAGTTCAGTTCCAAACCTTGAGGAAAAAGCTCTTTACCCAGTACCTCTAGGATCCAATGCTTTAAAAATGTTATTGGATCAGAACCTTCAAAGTCCTCTAGAAGACCAACTATTTTCACATTATTTCTCCGGCTTTGATTTTCCAATGAAACAATCTTCTTCAATAAATCCCTTCTTTGAATCCCCCAATCTACAAAAGAACCTTCTACTTTTTCTATATTGTGTTCCACCTGATTTTGACATTCAGAAAAGACTGTTTTAATTTTTAAAAAATTATCTTGTACAATATCAACAGATTTTATACATCTATTGATATCACTCTTAACTACAGTCATTTCTTGCTTCATAGTTGACATTTCTTTACACAAAGTATTCATTTTTGTTTTCACCTCCATAAATCCTTGGGTCATTTGAGTTGACATTTGTTTTGACATATTATCCATTTGGAAAGCAATCCCTTCCAAAATAGTGAATACTGAGTCCAATCCAGATTCCATAGCCACTTTTTGAGGTCTACCTTCTTGAACTGCAGGCTCCTCCTCCTGGGCAAATTCCAATAAGGTAAGTTCCTCTTCTCCTTCAGTCACCATAGGTCCTTTGACTGTGCGGCTGCGGGTTTGGACACCCAATGCCGGCACCCCCACAGCCCACACTTTCTCCAAAGGGTCATGGACCCGGGATGCTCCGTGCATGCCCGGCAGAACCACCAGAGGCGCAGGAGCGTCCTCCAACGCTACTCTGCGTGTCCCCGGACCACCCAGCAATGTGGCAGGCTCACAGGCCCCTTTGTCGGTTGGGCCGCCCGCGCGCAAGGCTTCATGTGCACATGGGTTGGCTACGACCAAACTCACCAGAGTGCCGGTGCCATCTTGCGATTGCAGGATCGCCACTGAGGTCAAGCTTGAACAGACAGGAGTCCTCTGAGGCTTGGAGACTCCCAACAATGACTCCGTGAATTCAGCGGTGCAGGTAGGCCTCAGATCATCTACACTTTTATATGGCAATTTCTTCTGAAATTGAGTTTTAGGTTTCTTCACGTTGGTAGCCATGGTGAATCACTGTTATTCAAAAAACTATAAATATTATTTTTAACCACTTTTATACTTTTTAGAATTGGATATTTAATAATCCAGATGGGGAAAGGTGGAACACACGTCTTTCTTCTACGCCATCTTGCCATGCCCCCCCCCATTGCTTTTTGAATGAGAGTTTTATTGTATACATTTAAAGAGCAGCAGATACAGAAATCCCTACTGTCAATAAACTAATGGCAACAGTGAAACTGTTCAACAATGTCAGTTATTTTGATAGAAAATGAATTTTCAATAGGATAGGGGTATTCTGGTTTAAGAACACCATTTTCATTGCAGTTGTAACTGGTTAAAAACTGCTGGGTATAATATTGTTTGGCCTGACTCTTTATATTTTTCTGTATGTGACCCACAACCAAAAATGTTTTGCCATCCTGCAATAGAGGATACCTCATTTTATGTATTTATTACAGAGATAGATTTTTGAAGAGTAGGTGTTATATAAAGTGTTGTGAGGAACAGGCAGGTCAGTAGAGCTGAGCCCATGGCCAGATCAAACAATCTTATTGTGTGCAGAACCCATGTTCTTATGACTAAAGTTGTCATGAGCTCAGGTTAGATGCACAGCAAGGCCTTATCTGCAATATATCTTCAAATAGAGTAGCCCACTGAATACTCCCAAGCCAGATAAAGCTTCCAGGGCAGTTTCCACTTGAATCTGTCCAAAATCTGTGCGCCCAATCCGACTGCTGTTGGCTTTATTCAGACTTTAAATGGCCCATTAAAAGAGGTGGTTTGTTTTAAAATCCTGCGACCATGGAAATTTGGGCCTAAGACAGTGACAGCTGTGTACAGCAGCGGCCATGAGAGGTTGCAGACTCCGGGGAAGTGGAGGACTGGCGTAAGACACCAGAAAGACCACACTCTACTTGAAGGAGAAGCATTTAAGACCTCCCACAAAGGCTGCGGGTTGCAGGTGAAAGCAGTCAAGGGACTCACCCCAGGCTGTGGACTGCTGGAGACTGGCTGAAGGGGAACCAGGTATCGGAACCGAGATGCGAGAAGGTGCCGAGGGCACTGGCAACTTCCTAACTGGGTCAGAAGTTTGCATCTGAAGTTCAGGTTGTCAATGGCTTGGACTACAGACTGTGCGGCTGCAGAGACTGCAGGAGCACTAGAGGCAAATCTACGGACTCTCAGTAACTCTGGGAGGCTTCTCTTTTGCTTCCCTTTCTCCGACTGTTTCTGCCTTATGGCAGAAAAAAGGAAGTTTCGTGTAATATCACATGTTTTACTACATGACAATAAAATGTTAAAAATAAATCTCGAATAATGAGAAGATGCATTTTATTCTGTCTTTCAGTAAAAGGAATCCAATGATAATGAAAATACTATGTTCCATTGGAACCTTTCATCAGAGGGAAAAAATACAAAATACACATCAAATGAAAAAGTTTGAAAAATTCCTAGCCATGGTCTCTGTAATCAGACTATCCCAAGTAATAATTTTTTGCCTCTTTCTACAGCTGCTTTCTATACAATATAATCATTCACAAAAAGAAAGCAAGTAATCACACAGATCATGACTACAGAATCACGAAAAGCAGCTTTTGAACCTGTTGTGTCTATGTGACTCTTATCTTTTTAATCTCCTGTTGAAAATTATTACATAATCTACTCCATCAACCTTTCATACAATGCATTCCAGACCAGACAGAATACAAATTCCATGTTTCCTTCCAGTACAATTTGGAGGATGGGGAGGGGAGAGGGAGAGGGAGAGGAGATGGGGATGGGGATGGGGATAGGAGGGGGAGAGAGGGGATGGGGGGAGAGAGGGGATGGGGGGAGAGAGGGGATGGGGGGAGAGAGGGGATGGGGGGAGAGAGGGGATGGGGGGAGAGAGGGGATGGGGGGAGAGAGGGGATGGGGGGAGAGAGGGGATGGGGGGAGAGAGGGGATGGGGGAGAGAGGGGATGGGGGGAGAGAGGGGATGGGGGGAGAGAGGGGATGGGGGGAGAGAGGGGATGGGGGGAGAGAGGGGATGGGGGAGAGAGGGGATGGGGGAGAGAGGGGATGGGGGGAGAGAGGGGATGGGGGGAGAGAGGGGATGGGGGGAGAGAGGGGATGGGGGGAGAGAGGGGATGGGGGGAGAGAGGGGATGGGGGGAGAGAGGGGATGGGGGGAGAGAGGGGATGGGGGGAGAGAGGGGATGGGGGGAGAGAGGGGATGGGGGGAGAGAGGGGATGGGGGGAGAGAGGGGATGGGGGAGAGGGGATGGGGGAGAGAGGGGATGGGGGAGAGAGGGGATGGGGGGAGAGGGAATGGGGAGAGAGGGGAGGGGGGAGAGGGGAGGGGGGGAGGGGAGAGAGGGGAGGGGGGAGAGGGGAGGGGGGGAGGGGGGAGAGGGGGGAGGGGGGGAGGGGAGGGGGGGAGGGGAGGGGGGGAGGGGAGTGGGGGAGAGGGGAGGGGGGCGGATTAATTCGTTCCGGGCCCTCCCCATATTTCCGACAACTTCCAAAAGCAGCCCGTTTCCCCGGACACGGCCAAGTCCGATCACCAGACCCCGCCGAGCGCCCTTTACCTCCGCCTGCGCTTCAACCCGGCCCGTCAGCGCCATCAGCAGAAGCACCAAATTCCACAGGGCGAGAGGTAACCTCCCAGAGTGTCTGGGAGCCGCCATTGCAACCGGAAGTGCGTCCGGCCCTGCTGCGTCCGGCCCTGCTGCGTCCGGCCCTGCTGCGTCCGGCCCTGCTGCGTCCGGCCCTGCTGCGTCCGGCCCTGCTGCGTCCGGCCCTGCTGCGTCCGGCCCTGCTGCGTCCGGCCCTGCTGCGTCCGGCCCTGCTGCGTCCGGCCCTGCTGCGTCCGGCCCTGCTGCGTCCGGCCCTGCTGCGTCCGGCCCTGCTGCGTCCGGCCCTGCTGCGTCCGGCCCTGCTGCGTCCGGCCCTGCTGCGTCCGGCCCTGCTGCGTCCGGCCCTGCTGCGTCCGGCCAACTCCAGCCCCTCAAACAGAGGTTCCGCCCTGGCTGCCAACTTCCAGATGTTGATTCTCTTCTCACTTAGTTCCTTTCACAAAGGTTCAGATCAATAATTTTTCAAACAAAGAGTGTTGATTCCACTTTAATGTTTTGAAACTTGTGTTTTCAATTTTAAAGGACAACAATGCACCCAACATCTCTTTGGCTTGGCTTCGCGGACGAAGATTTATGGAGGGGTAAAAAGTCCACGTCAGCTGCAGGCTCGTTTGTGGCCGACAAGTCCAATGCGGGACAGGCAGACACGGTTGCACCGGTTGCAAGGGAAAATTGGTGGGTTGGGGTTGGGTGTTGGGTTTTTCCTCCTTTGCCTTTTGTCAGTGAGGTGGGCTCTGCGGTCTTCTTCAAAGGAGGTTGCTGCCCGCCGAACTGTGAGGCGCCAAGATGCACGGTTTGAGGCGATATCAGCCCAATGCTGGAGAAACTCAGCGGGTCAAACAGTGTATTTTTTTGTGCAAAGAGAAAGATACATAAACAGCGTCGCAAGCTTGAGCCCTTCATCAAGGTGTTAATTCACCACATCTTGATGAACGGCTCAAACCCAAAACATTGGTTACATCTTTATTTTTCCTACATAAAGTTTGCTCAGCTGTTTTGCCAGAAATATGCAGGGGGAATTGGCATTGGCAGGCCTCCGTACCCCATATCTGATAGTAGAAGCAGTACTGCTGGTTTGGGAGTGTCCACTTGTCTTTCTGATAGTTGTTGTGGCCTTGGCATTCTTTGCGTGCGTGGCCTAGCGACCTATTCCACCATGGAGCTGCTGTCCCTTTTCACTCTCTCGAGCACATCCGCCTGATTGTCAACTTTCTTGGGGTCGCTGACGTCCTCCCCCCACCCATTCACCCAACCTGCTCTCCAAACAAGGTCCCCACCTGTAATGTTGACCGCTACCTGTGTGGGGGGCGTGGCGGCCTGACACACTAAAAATGGGGGCTGAATGCGGCGATCGCTCGAGGGTAATGGCCTTTCTCCTAGGCTGACTGCCCGCGTGGTGAGAACATTGACCAATCAGCAACCAGAATGCCACTGACATCACTTGCACTGAGAACGGCAGGTAAACCGGGCCCAGCAGCGGGAAACTGGGCCTATTTGAGCATAGGCAGAGAGTGCAATAAACCAGTCTTGTCTATAATGCATCGAGTGTGTGTTGTTCTTCCGCTCTCTGCTGTCGTGCTCACTACATTGGTGACCCCGACCGGTCCAAACGGCATTTGGACCTGAAGATGACCAATCAGTCAATGCTCCACACAGTTTCCTTGAAACTGCTGACATTCTGACAGCCACTGGTATGGTTCGAGTAGGCCGAAACCCAGTTCCAGCTCTGACAGATCTCCGCCGATGTCATGAAGTACTACCACATGGTGAGCTCGCTTGACCAGGACACAGCAGCACGAGTTGTCAATTTCCTGAGGAAGCCTCCAGAACAAGGCTCTTAAAGAGCTTTTAACTCAAACTTGCAGGCTCTCATGTTGTGAGCACGCCACCTGACTGTTGCACATGGAAGGCCTGGGGGACAAGAGCGACAGGCTGGCCTTGGCCAAGCGGCACAAGCCTCGCCTGTCTTTTGAGCAGGTTTTTCTCGAGGATATCCAACTGCTGTTTGCCAACGAGGACTTCAGCGGCCCTAAGAAAGTTGCCACTCAGGCAGATGTGCTCGAGAGAGCGAAAAGGGACAGCAGCTCCATGGTAGAATAGGTCGCTAGGCCACGCACGCAAAGAATGCCAGGGCCACAACAACTATCAGAAAGACAAGTGGACACTCCCAAACCAGCAGTACTGCTTCTACTATCAGATATGGGGTACGGAGGCCTGCCAATGCCAATTCCCCCTGCATATTTCTGGGAAACACCATGGCCATTTGTCACTAGTGGCTACAGCGGTCGGCCAACAGGACAGCCTCCTCCACGACTGGGACTCCCTCTCAAGACGGCAGTTCCTGGTCGACATGGGTACTGAGGTTAGCGTACGACGTCCAGAATGGGAAGCTGGGTCCAGCCATGAGGGCATCGAACAGAAGCAGTAGAAGGACCTTCGCCACCTGTACCATCTCACTCTGCTCTGGCAATAACTAGTTCACATGGACTTTTACACTGGCGGTGGTGGCACAACCTCTCCTGGGAGCAGACTTCCTCTAGGCCCACCGTCTGCTAGTGAATGTCAAAGGGCGGCGTTCCCTGGATGAGGCCAGACCACCGGCCCCCCCAATCATGGTGTCCAAAAACAAATTCACACGCATCTTGGCCGAATTGCCTTCCATCGTGACACCTTGGCCAAGCCCAAGCATAGGGTATGGTACCACATCCTGACAGAGGGGACCCCCCCACCACACTCCATACCAGGGTGTGCTGCCTTCCTCCCGAGAAACTCTATCTCATGAAAGAGGAATTTTTTAAAAATGGAGGAACTGGGAATAGTGCGGTGGTCCAACAGTCCTTGGGCCTCCACCCCCCCCCCCCACATGTGGTACTAAAGGCAGCAGGAGGGTGGAGGCCATGAGGAGACTACTGCCACCTCAATGAAGCCACCATATCGGACAGGTATCCTGTATCACGTACGTATACAGGATTTCACTGCAAATCTACAAGGGGCATGAATATTTTCTAAGGTTGACCTCCTCTGGGGCTATCATCAAATACCGGTCCACCCCAATGACATCCCTAAACCTGCAGTCAAAACCCCATTTGTGCTGTTCGATTTTCTAAGAATGCCCTTCGGGCTCAAGAATTCAACTCACACCTTCCAGAGATTCATGGATGCAGTAGGCCAGGACCTCAGGTTTGAGTTTATTTACCTGAACGCATGGACGAGGTAGGCCAGGACCTTAGGTTTGCGTTCATTTACCTAGACGATATCCTGATGGCCAGTTGCCATTGCAAAGAACACGTGGCGCATCTCCGACAATTGTGCACTCGCCTGAGTGACACTCGCCTAACAATCAACCCGGCCAAATGTCAGTTCAGGCTAGAGACAATTGACTTCCTGGGCAACAGAATCAACAGTCACGGGGTGACATCTCTGCCTGAAAAAGGAGAGGCCATCAGACGTTTCACAAATCCTATATGGTGAAGAGCCTCCAGGAATTTGCCAGTATGATCAATTTTTACCACCACATCATGCGCCCCCTGTTTGCACTCATGGCAGGGAAACGAAAAGAGGAAACCTAGGACAAAGAAGCATCAGAGGCATTTCAACAAGAAAAATACCTACTGGCCACTGCTACGCTTCTGGGGAAACCTAGGACAGTTGCCCCGACAGCCCTCACTGTAGACACCTCCAATATGGCGGCCGGTGGCATGCTTGAACAGTTAATCGAAGAACATTGGAAGCCCCTGGTGTTTTTTTAGCAGAAACCTCTGTCCACCTCAACTCAAATACAGTGCCTTCAATCGCGAACTCTTGGTGCTGTACCTGGCGGTCCGACACTTCAGGTACTTTTTGGAGGGGAGGGACCCACCACAAACCACTAATCTTCACCTTCAACAAAGTATCGGACCCATGATCAGCCAGGCCACAAAGACACCTGCCCTATATCCAAGTTTACCAAACACCAAGAACACATAGCTGGCAAAATCAACGTAGTGGCTGACGCTCTGTCATGACTGCCGATTCCGGCCATCCAGACCCTATGTGGCCCTGGCCAAATCACAACAGATACACCCCGAGATTCTCGTGTACAAGACAGTGGTCTCAGGGTTCAGGCTAGAGGACGTCAACATCAGCCCAGACAATCAGGCACTCCAGACGTGTCGACTGGCAATTCCTGCCCCATCATACCAGCATCCTGGAGACGACAGGATTTCGAAGTGGTGCACAACCTGGGACATACAGCCATCAGAACAAACGTCAAGATGGTGGCCAGCAGGTTCGTCTGGCACAGCCTCCATAAGCAGGGGAGTCGATGGCCAAGAACTTCACATTCTGTGAGACATCAAAGGTGCAATCACGCACCAAAGCACCTCCCAAACCTCTGAACAAGCACGGCAAAGGTTCAGTCATAACCACATTGACATTGTAAGACCACTGCCAGTCTCCCAGGGGCAGTACCTTTTGACGATGGTCAACCACTCCACAAGGTGGCTAGAAGCGATTTCACTGGCAGAAACAACTTCCAGGCCCTGCGCCAGAGAATTGATCAATATCTGGGTGGCAAAGTTTGGGGTCCCAGAGCATATGACTTCTGATAGGGGTGCACAATTCTCATCGGGTCTCTGGGCAGCATTGGCCACCCTTCTGGGAACCCAACTCCACCACACAATGGCACATCAGCCCCAGGCCAACAGGTGAGTGGAGCAGTTCCACAGACACCTGAAGGCAGCTCTGATGGCTTGACTCAAGGGACCACATTGGACAGATGAGCTACCATGGTTCCTCCTGAGTATCCGCACAACACCAAAGGAGGATTTCAATGCCTCGGTGGTGAAAATGGTGTACGGCGCACCATTGGTTATACCAGAGGGGTTCTTGGCCACTGCCAAAGACCCAGAAGAACCACCAGCAGCAATTTTTGATAAGTTAAGGGAGTGACTAGGCACCTTAGACCCTGCCCCTGCCTCATGGCCAATCCAAGACACTCATCCCCAAGGACCTAAAGACACGTAAATACGTCTTTGTATGGCAGGGAGTGCACCGCTCGACCCTGCAATGACCATACGAGGGGCCCTACCAAGTGACCAGGCCCAACGGGTCCACATACATGCTGGATATTGATGGTCAGGAACTGACTTTCGCTATCGACTGCCTCAAGCCAGCGCACGGACACCAGCCAGCCAGTCGCTACACAGGCCCTGCGCTGCAGGGGCAGGCCATTAAAAGCAAGGCTCGGATTTCCAATTCGGTTGGGGAGTTGGCGGGGTCATGTAGCATCCTGTTACCTGGGAGGCAGCCCAACCACAAAATGGCGGTGGAATACAACGATTGCACAAGACCCACACAAGCTAATGGGTCAGAGAGTGCAATAAACCAGTCTTGTCTATAACTTCATCGAGTGTATGTCGTTCTTCCACTCTCTGTCGTAGCAATTCACTACAACTGTCCATTTTTCTCCATGGATGCTGCTCGACCTGCTGAGTGTTATGGGAAGGTGCATGCACGTGTGATGCCAGGTGCGCAGTGTCTTGTGGGGAGAGTTTCAGAGTGGCGCCATGTTCAAACAAAGACGTGCTTACAGCTCCCCTCCAGTGACGTTATTTCCAAAGGGGGAAATACACGACAAAGTGCCAATGAGGATAAACTCCGGGCGATGGGATCTGCAGGAGGTGAAAATTGAGTGGAAATAAAAGGGAACGATATCGGGCTACAGCAAGCAGAAGCACGGGCTCAGCAGCAGTAAAAAAGGAGAAGGAAAGAAACTCTAGAGGAGGACAACAATAAGTGAGAATAAATTCTGGATCTTCTTGTTACTGAATAATAAGTAGTTTAAATGATGGAAGGATGATTTAGAGAATATAAAGAAATGGAAAGCTGGGATGACCATGTAGATAGGTTCAATATGTACTGCATTGCCCATGATGTGAGGGATTCAGAAACCTGCAAGAGAAAACAAGCACTGTTTTTAAGTGAGGTGGGGAGCAGAACATACCCCAGTGGTTCTCCACCTTTTTCTTTCCACTCACATCCCACTTTATGTATTCCCTATGCCATCTGTGATTAATAAGGGATGGCTTAAGATGGGGTGTGAGTGGGAAGGGAAGGTTGAGAATCACTGCTCTAGACCCAATTGTTACTGTGTGGCAGCCCACCACCGCAGAGATCGAGCCGGCACATCGCGCAATAATAAACATCAGCGTAACACATTGTAACAATATCCCTTAACACAGTGAACCGGCACGGTTGAAAGCTGAAGCAGTACAAGACCAGCAGCCCTAAAATGGCGCTGTTCAAGCTGCCCAGCTAATATTCCCACCCGCTATTGTTATTCATGCAGCTAATGTCAGCCAATCAAACAAATGGTGGGAACTCCAATTCTATAAAAGGAGCCTTTCCAGCCTCAATAAATTTCCCACACTGCGAGTGTGTATGTTTCTTTGTAGCAGTCCGCTACAACTGAAATATTTTGCTTGAGAAAAATTGTCAATGGCCCATTTCCTTTGGCGTTATGAAACCGTGCACATAATTAGGGACAATTAAGACTGGTCTCAAACTTTTTCTTTCAACCCACATATCACCTTAAGCAATCACTTACTAATCACAGAGCAGAGGGATTACTTAAAGTGGTGCATGCATGGAAAGAAAAAGGTTGAGAACCACCGACATACAGTCTGATCAAGGCCCTATTGGCACTGCCAAAACCAGAGGAATTAGGGGATATGGGGAGAAGGCAGGTAGGTAGAGTTAGGTCATAAATTAGATCAGCCACGATCGTATTGAATGGCGGAGCAGGCTCGACGGGCCATTTTTTGGCCTACTCTTGTTCCTACTTCCTATGTTCCTATGTTCCTAAATACCAAGTCTTATGAAAAGTGATGTGACCGGGTTGGAGAGCATCCAACCCCAAAACCAGTGGTGATCGTGGAAAGCTGCAAATTCTACGCCCGAAAGCAAAAGACAGACGAAACGGTGAGTCAGTATTTTGCCCGAAGTGCGTAAGTTGTCGGTGATGTCGTCTTGGAAATTTTTTTGGACGTGGCCCTGAGAGGCATGTTTGTAATCGGTTTGGCTGACTGCCATGCCCAACGACAATTGTTGAGCAGGAAAAGTTTGGACATTAAGTCCATCTGTGAGATAGCATTGAGTGTTGAAGTGGCTGATCATAACATTGATATAATACAAGGGGAACACATGGAGAATGACAATGCTTCCGCTGTGGGAGGAGTAACCACAGCCCTGATAATTTTTATCACAACAGGAACAAGTCCTATTTATGTGACAAAGAGGGGCGCGTCAAAGTGTCCAAGACAGAAAGAAAATAGAGAAAAAGTGGGTCACCAAGGGAAAAAAAAACAGAAATTGAAGTATAATAAAAAAGAATCTTCCAGAATAAACCACAGGAGAATTGACAAAAGTTCCAGCAGGGAGCCAGAATAGCAAGGCAACTCTGAGGATGACAGAGTATTGGCAGTCTGTAGTGTAGTTGATCAGAGGTCAAAATTTTTGTTCATATTAAAGTTAACAATGAACTGGACCAGATGGAACTCGACACATGGGTGGCTGTGTCATTAATGACGAAAGGCAAGCTACAGCCAAAACTTGAAATTAAACAGTCGGACATAGCGCTAAAGACGTTTGAAGGAGAGAAAGTCAAAGTGCTGGAGAAATGTAAACATTGAGTATAAGGTACAGACAAAGGAAGGATGACCCCCTTTACATTGTAGACACAAAAGGACCCACCTTGTTTGGAAAGGATTGGTTGCCACACTGGATTGGAAGGAAATTGTTGCGGTGAAGAGTGTACAAACTGTGAGCAAAAAGAAATCAAAGCTGAACCAGGTGCTTCAGAAGTATCAGACAGTTTTTGAGAAGGACCTGGGAAAACCCCGGGGAGTCCTGGTTGTAGTGCCACTGAGAGCACTCCAGACCAGAGAGAGTACAACAATAAGAATTCAGTAAGAATAACACCTTAGTCTTTGGACTGATCTGGGGTTTTCGGGGGATCTAAGGTTTATATCAGGATTTGCGGGGCAGGAGCCAGTCCTTAGGATATCACACCAGTAGTGAATTCCCAGTTCACTAAACTGGTAAAATTGCAAATGGAACGGGAATCCAAACCGTTCTTTAAGTCACGGACAGAACCGTCCTCAGTGTAAAAAAAAAAGGAATTGAGACGGAGCTCAACAGATTAAAAAATGAAGGAATACTCGAGCAACTCCAGTACAGTGACTGGGCAGCTCCTGTTGAGCCGGTCAGAAAACCCAATGGTGAAATTTGAATTCGTGGGTCTAGAAGGTTACATTTAACCAAGCACTGCAAGTTCCCAGACACCCCATCCCAAGAGCAAATAATTATTTCAAGTTATGAATGGCGAGAAAAATTTCATGTAATTAGATCACAACCATATCAACAAGTCAAATTGGACCACGAATCCAGGAAGATTCTAGATTCTAGATTTTGTGGCTATCAACACTCGCGCAAATCCAAACAAACACAATCTCTTTCAACGATACTGTATAACATACAGAGTCTGTTCTTCCCCTGCCCCTCTCCCCTCCCTCCCGTACCCTAATGCAACAAAGAAAAGATTATATAAATTAAACAAATACACGTCACAAACCCTTAAAGGAACTTTAATAAAAACCCCAAAGTAACTTGAAATAAAAAAGATGAGGGACAAAATCCAAGAGCCCTTCACCTGCACCGCAACCCTCTTCATTGATCTCAATCGTTCCACTACTGGCAAGGATGGTTACATTTCCTTTATTCAGAAGGGGTAGAATTCTATCTGTGCCCCAATATGTTGTTGATAGGGTTGTCACACCCTAACAAATGTGTCATATTTCCTCCTTAAATTATACATGATTTTTTCCAGGGGAATACAACTCTGCATTTCCGTATTTAGTTGGGAGTCGGACTTCCATATGACTGCTTTGCACTTCCTGGCTACTGACAAGGCAACCTTCACAAACTGAATTTGGTATCTGGACAGTTTAAAACACACATCCATAACATTCTTCAGAAGGTACAATTCCGGATCCTGTGGAAAATCCACCTTAGTCATTTTTTTTTCAGAATGTCCCCCCAGGTCCTCCTGGAAGAATCACACCTTTGTGCACAGCCAGGTTGAATGGATAAAGGTTCCAATCTCCACAACTTGAGCACATTTCTGAGATTTCTGGTTTAGATTTATGTAGTTTTTGTGTGGTGTGAGGTACAGTTGATGTAGGAAATTGTATTGCACCAACCTGTACCTGGCATTAATAACTGCTGTCACGCTGTCCACACTCAGGTCTGACCAGCACCGCTCATGGATTGTTGTGCCCATGTCCATCTCCCATCTTTCCCTCAACTTGTGTGAGCCTGGCTTCAGGCCCTCACTTTGGAATAGGAGGTACATCATAGAGATGAACTTACTCCCCCTTCGATTAGAATCTCCATCCCACTACACATGGGCATAGATGCTCCCAAATTATCCTTTAAGAGAGATCTTAGCTGAAGATAGCAGAAGAAAGTTTTATTTGACAAATCATATTTATTACTCAGCTGTTCAAATGACATAAGATGTCCTTCCTCGATACACCTGATCCCCCTCTAGCTCCAGGTGTCCAGGATCTTATTATCTAGAGTCATGGGTATTAATCTGTCCTGGGTCAAGGGCACTTTAGGAGATATCCCCACCTTTATTCTGATACACTGATTTTTTTTTTGCCACATCTGAATTAATATGGGATTATCCATTTCCTTTGAAATCAATTTTCACCTGGGATTGTTCATTTATATTAAGATGCCATTTTGCAAGAACTAAATGTTGGATGTTCCCTGGATGACATCATCATAACACATTGGGATAACGCAGAACATCTAACAAACCTGGAAAAGGTCTCAGCTGGGTTGGAACTGCGTCAAGACAAGTGTGTATTTCTGGCACCTTCAGTAACATATTTGGGACTTACGATTGACTGTGATGGAATCAGGATGGATACAGTTGGCACTGAATCCACCTTCCCATCGAATCGAGACGAGTTGCAATCTTTTTCAGGTTTGGTTAACCATTATCAAAAGCACATCCCCAACATGTCAACACTGTGCAACCTGCTCCACCAATTGTTAAAAAAAAGACCAGGAATATGCTGAAACCAACAAAACTTTCAATCACTGCTGAACAATGTTCTTGTTCATTATAACCCAGACAAGGAAGTGACCCTGGCTGCTGAAGCTTCACCTGTTGGTTTAGATGTGATATTGTCACGTCATGGAAAAGGGAGAACAACCAGTTGTCGCATCGGTGCCAAAGGGGAGGGATCCACAGGCATTCCCCCCCCCCCCCCCGCCTCCCACAATGAGGTGCTGTGTCACCCCCACAATCCTGGCCATCCCAGGCTGTTAAACCCACTCCCAAGTCAATAGCTTCTAGATTGACACACCAGCAGCGACTCATCACCTGCCCCCCGGTGACTCGATGCAATAAAAAGAAAACCATCCGATTCCATGTCAGAGGGACAGCCTCAATGGCAGGAAGACTTTTGCAAGCAACTACCCCCCCCCCCCCCCCTGTCAACGGGTCAGATCCTGCCCCCTCTAACTCGCTAATGCCCCCCTATAACATATGTTCTGGCTCCGACCCTGACCCGTTGAATATGCTTCCCGCTCCTTGACAGCCTGTGAATGGATCTAGGTGCAAATGGAGAAGGAAGGACTAGCCATAATCTTTGGTCTTCAGCAGTTTCACCAATATCTATTTGATAGGAAGTTTAGTGGTGGTCAATAAACCATTGAGCTTGATCTTAGACCCTAAGAAAGGCATTCCTGTGTTAAAGGCAGCGAGAATTCAAAGATGGGCGATGGAGCTCGCCATGTATGATTACAACCTAAAGCATCATCCGGCAGACAAGGACCCCCATATGGATGCATTATCACGCTTATCTCTGCCTGAGACAGAAAAGGTGGAAGGGAACATTAATTAGATGGCAGAAACCATAGTGATCAACCAGGACCCACTTCACCTCTTGCCTATTACAGTGAAGGCCATCATTAAAGAGGTACGGAAAGAGGCTACACTGTCGAAGATTCTACATTTCACCTTGAATGGATGGCCAGAGGCTAACAGTATTACCCTCAAATTGAAAGCTTATCACACACGGTGAAACAAAATATCATTTGAAGAGGGTTGTCTGTTGTGGGGAACAAGAACAATTATCCCCAAGAAATGGCAAGAGGCCGTGCTAAAAGAGCTCCCCACTAACCATCCAGGAATGGTCTGGATAAAGGCACTGGCACACCTGCATGTCTGGTGGCCATCAATGGACAGTGACATTGAACAGTTGGCATGAAGATGTCACACCTCAGAATCAGAAATTATTGTCATAAACAAGTAACAAAATTTGTTATTTTGCAGCAACATCAAAATGCACACATACTGTAGAGCTCGTCGAAAGAACCAAAGACTTGTTGATCCAAACCAAGGCTTTTATTAGCAAAAGAGAGGAGCTCTTCACAGGTGGCCGACCAGGCCGGAATGATCCGACCTGGCTAGGGACACAACCCTTTAAGGCCCAGACAGTAGGCGTGGCTAAGCTCTCAGCCAATCGCTGTAAGCACAGTCATTACACTCTAGATACTGTAACTATATACATTGGTGATAGGTCTGTACTATCACATATACATATTATATCAATCTTATGACATCACTATAAAACATAAAATAAGAATAAGAATTAAAGTGCACGAAAAGTAAGGCGGTGTCTTTAGCTCATTGATTATTCAGGAGTCTGATGGCAGAGGGGAAGAAGATGTCCTTGTGCCGCTGAATGCTCGTCTTTAGGCTCCTGTACCTTTTCCCAAAGGTAGCAGAGTGAAGAGGGCGTGGCCTGGGTGGTGAGGGTCTTTGAGGATAGAGACTGCTTTTTAAAGACACTGCCTCATGTAGATGTCCTCAATGGAGTGAGGTCTGGTGCCTGTGATGTTGCAGGCTGAGTTAAGCCTCTCGAGTTTATTCTTGTCTTGAGGTTTGGTGCCTCCATATTATGCAGTGATGCAACCAGCCAGAATGCTCTCCACAGTCCACCTGTAGATGTTTACGAGAGTCTTCGGTGACATACCAAACCTTCTCAGATGCCTCACAAAGTCTAGCCGGTGGTGAGCCTTCTTTGTGATTACATCAACATGGAGGCTCCAGGACAGATCCTCGGAGATGTTGACACCCAGAAATTGGAAGTTCTTGACCCTCTCCATTACTGACCCTTCAATGAGGACTGGGTCATGTAACTTTACTTCCTCCTGAAGTCCACAATCATCTCCTTGGTTTTGACGATGTTGAGCGCAAGGTGGTTGTCGTTACATCATTCAATGAGCTGATCCGTCTCCTTCCTGGACCCTTCCTCATTGCTGTTTGTGATTCTGCCGACAACTGTGGTGTCTTCGGCAAACTTGGAGATGGCATTGAATTGTGCCTGGCCACACAGTCATGGGTGAATAACGAGTAGAGCAGTGGGCTAAGCCCCCATCCTTGGGGTGAGACTGCGTTGATGATCAGTGGGGAGATGTTGTTTCCAATTTATATTGACTGTGATCTTCTAATGAGAAAGTCAAGGATCCAGTTGCAGAGGTGGGTACAGAAATCTAGAGTTTCTACCTACTTGACCAGCACTGAGGGAATAATGGTATTGAAGGCTGAGTTGTAGTCGACGAGTTGCTGTTTTTGAGGTGATCCAGTCCTGAGTGAAGAGCTAGCGACATTGCATCTGCCATGGATTGAATGTAACAATAGGTGAATTGCAGGGTTCCAGATCTTTACTTAGGTATGTTTTAATTCTGGCCATGACCAGCCTCTCAAAGCATTTCATCACAGTTGAAGTTAGTCCTACTGGGCGGTAGTCATTAAGGCAGCTAACACTACTCTTCATGGGCATCGGGATGATTGATGCCCTTTTGAAGCTGGTGGGAACTTCTGATTGCCACCATCTGCCTAGAAATGCATCCAAAGGCACCCCAGGCCAAAGCTAACCCATGTAAATGGCCATCACAACCATGGCACCGAATTCACATTGATTTTGCTGGTCCGTTTATCGGGGAAAATTTCCTGATTATTGTTGATGCACCCTCCAAACGTGGTCAGCAACAATGGAGAAAACAATTGAGGAACTACAAGATGTGTTCACAGAGTATGGATTACCTGGTTTCAATCAATGGACCTCAATTTGTGTCAGATGCTTTCGGACAGTTTCTGTGAGGCAACACTATGTGCCACATATTATCTGCACCCTACCACCCTAGTACTAATGGGAAAGCAGAGCGCTTCCTGAAGACATTTAAAAGAGCAATGAAAGCAAAGAAATCATGAAAATATCATGGAACCATAAAAGTGCAGACTTTATTATCACAGCGCACTCCACTACAAAATGCAAGCTGGCAGAACTGACATTTGGGCACAGCGTGAGAACCCGACTTACTGCAGTGCACAGAATCTTCGGGCTTCATATTCAATAGTCGGCATCCCAGAGTAAGCCAGCAAGAGCTCTGGAGATTGGAGAAAGGGTACTATTAAGGATTATTGGGAGAATAAAGAAACATGGATAAGAGGCATGCTTCGAAAGAAACTATGTCCATGTTCATATTTGGTGGGGGACAAAATATGGAAACGACACATCATCTAATTAAGACCAGCCGAAACTTCATTTCTGCTCCAATGGCGGATGATCCGCTGGATGTTTCATTCTGGGTACAACCCGATGATGATGCCCTGAGCCCCGGTACCAGTGGCACAGGAGCAAGATGCTGGTCAAAAACCGGACAGACGTCTAGTAGAGCCAGCCAGCAAGGAAAAGTCATGCTCCAGCTTGGAGTTCCGCATTCCCAGGAAGATTTAAGAGAGAGAGAGATATCCTCCAGTAAAAGATTATGTGCAGTTACTTAAAGAGTTTGTCCAGTACATCTCTGTAATGGATTTGTGCTAATATTAATCTTTAAAATTAATTTGTAGAATTATATATTTTTTTAGTAAAGATAGCTTTTGTGTGGACAGGGCACATTTACATTTTACAGACACACCATTATACTCTGAGAGTCCTTTGAAATGGAACCTGGCAGAACTCAAAGATTGGTGGTCTGTGGATTCATTGTTCAGCCATAAGAATTAAGTGCTCAAGAAGAACTGCTGATTGCTAAAGGAGCCCATCTGTTTAAATACAATACTCTTTGCTTTCTTACTTATGTGGTTAGAATGTATTCAAACAAACAGGACCTTTTAATTGAATGGTCACAGACAGGTTGGAGTCTGTGGCTCAAGATTCACTTTTGAAGAACTTCAAAGACAGAAATGATGTCACGTCTCGTGTGATGAGATATTTCGGAGAAACATATTATTGAAAATGGACATTTTGAAACAAGAAGATGCCTGGTCATCCTGTAGGTAACACAGGATTGAAGGAGCTTGACCATCCTGTAACTAAGACAGGATTGAAATGCAGTAACAAAAAGGCTCCTTATGTTCTCCTTATGAAAAAGAGGAACACTGGAAAGTGGGTTTGAAGAATTTAGCCGCTTCACTGTTTCTTTGGAAAAGAGGGCAGATTCTTCGTGTGGAACACAGATTCCAAAATCTCCATGCAAGAGAGGGAAAATCAATCGTATGAAGAAACATTGCTCTGAGATCAATTCTACAAAAGAAATTTGTGAGTTTGAAAGAGGTCTGATGAGTTGATGTTTCAAAATAATTCATTATTGCTTTTGAGTAATAATTTAAAGAAATCTGATGCCTCATACTTACTCCAGAATTGCTTTTGAGCACAAAAGATTGAACTTTAAAATGATCTCTTCAGAATCAAGCTTGAATTGTAATGGTTTGGGTTTTAATATACACACATACACACTTACTTGCATATAGTGGAGTTAAGTAAAAAGTGTTATATTATTAATAATTAATAATAAAAATTATTGTTTTACCAATAATTGTCTTGGTTATTACCATTTCTGCTGGTTTCATTCATAACAATCTCAAAGGCTATGGGAGGAGGCGACTTTAAGACTTTTTTATGTTTCCAGTAATGCAGGATCTATAGTTACCATGACTGGTGGAAGTTACAGCTAAATTCTCTGTAGTGTTAACATCGTTAAATTCTATGTGGTGTCAGTATCATTAACTTTAACTTTATACCTATTTACCAGTAAGTACAAAACATTTGGAGGGGAAAAGTGTTCTGGGAATGTGCAGGCATACATGACATCAGGTACGCATTGCATTGTGGGGAGAGTTTCAGAGTGGCGCCATGTTTGAATAAAGAAAGATGTGCTTTGACCTCCTCTCCAGTGATGTTATTTCTAAAGGGGAATACACAACACTGAATCTCTCCAACTCCATTTAGTTTGCTCCAGTAACTCAAACCTGCTTTCCTCCAAGTTTACTGGTTGGAGGAAATTCTTATACTGTGCACAGAATTTAACATTTATAAAGTTCACCGGGCTTTGTTCCTTGAAAGGTAAATGGTTACCGCCCAGGAAGGTTCTTGTCGGTTTTCCACATATCTGCATGGGTTTGCTCTGGGTGTTCTGGTTTCATCCTACCCTCAAAAATGTACAGGGGTTGTAGGTTAATTGGTATATTTGGGCAGTATGGGTTCGAGGGACAGAAGAACCTGTTTCCATGCTGTATGTCTAAATTTTTCTTCAATTAAATAAGAGTTGGGATGTCATGTTTAAACAGGTCAAAACATTAGTTACACCACAATGAGTATAATAGGTACAACCCTAGTAGCCAGACTACAGGGAGGATGTGGTCATAATAGAGAGAGTTCAGAAGAGATTCACCAGGATGTTGCCTGAAAGGTAGGGCTGTAGTTATAAGGATGGATCGGATTGACTGAATTAATTCTCTAAGATGAAGGATGACCTTATTTGCAAAATTATGAGCAGCATGGAGCAGATAAATAACCAGAAACCTTTACCCAAAGCATTTGTGTGGTAAACCACCATTATACTATGATTGGCTACTTCCGGCTGGACCAATCCTACCCATAACCCTTTTGTATGCTCCCCATTCACCCTGCCATGATCAGTTGATGAGGATGGTTGTTGCTCCAGTCGAGAGTCAATAAAAGCCTATCAGTTTCACAACCTCAGTCTTTTGAGGCCATTGATGGTGCATCAATTTTATTGACTACAATTTTTCAAGAAAATGGAGCATTATCTGAAACTTGAGAGACTCAACATAGATCCTTGATTTTCTGATGCCCCGAACACATTTGAACTCTGGCTACGCTGCTTTGAGGTCTTCCTGACGGCGACCGCAAGCGTTGTTAACACGGATGATAGGGTGAAACTCCTCTTCTCACAAGTCAGACCCTTGGTCTTCCCAATGATCAATGACGCCAGATCGTATGCAGAAGCCATGGGTACACTGAAAGTTCAGTATCACAGAAGGGTGAATGAGGTCTATGCAAGGCACCTCCTGGCCATCAGGAACCAGCGACCTGGTGAGTCGAGCGCCGAGTATCTACATAGAAGAACTCATCCGGACGCCTATGTGGCCGGCATCCGCTCCAGATACAGAAGACAGCAACTTGTGGAACAGAAGGTACTCGACCTGCAAGGAGCAGTTGAATTAAACTGAGACACTGGAGGTGGCCCTCCAAAACTCGGACGACTACTCGACCGCCTCTTGGCCGCCACGAACGCAGCTATCTTGGGATGCAGATCGTCCCTTGCCGCAACCGACTGGTCGCAGACATCATTGTACTCCTCTAATCCCCCCACTCACCGTTTGCAGGGAACAGTTTCTAGACTGTCCTCTGTGCGCGACCTGTGGGCTCTCAACCCTCAGGCTCACTCCTCCACCACTGTTTTCAAATCTCACCCTTAACTGCAAACCGGTGGCCAACAGGAGCAGGCGATACTGTACCACAGACAGAGTGTTATTCAAGTCAGAAGTCCATCGTTTGTTGAGCGAGAGCATCATTGAGGTCAGCAATAGCCCCTGGTGAGCCCAGGTGGTTGTAGTAAAGAACAGGGAAAAGAACAGCATGATCATAGATTATAACCAGACCGTCAACCAATATATGCAGCTCAATGTGTACCCCCTTCCCACATATCCGATATGGTTAATAAGATTGTGCAATATCGGGTATTCTCCATGATCGACCTGAAATCGACCTATCATCAGCTCCCGATCCGCCTGGAGGACCGCCACTATAGTGCATTCTAGTCTCTACCACTACCTCTGGGACCCCTTCAGCATCACCAATGGGGAGATGGACTGCATGGTGGACCACTATAAATTTCAGGCCACCTTCCCATACCTCAATAATGTGACCATCTGCAGCCATGACCTGCAGGACCATGATGTCAACTTTTGAAAATTTCTCCGGACCGCAAAGCTCCTTAATCTTACTTATAACAAGGAGAAATGTGTGTCCCGGACAACCCGACTAGCTATTCTCAGCTGTGTGATTGAAAACAGTGTCACTGGTCCCGATCCTGACTGCATGCAACTTCTACTGGAGCTACCCCTTTCCCACACCCTCAGAGCCTTGAAGAAATGCCTGGGTTTCTCCTCACACTATGCTCAATGGGTCCCCAACTATGCGGACAAGGGTCACCCATTGGTCAAAGTCACCTTTTTCCCACCTGTCGGCAGAGGGCCATGCAGTTTTCGGCCGCATCAAGGACGACATCACCAAGGCGGTGATGCATGCTATAGATGAGTCCACGCCATTCCAGATGGAGTGCGATGCATCTGACTTCACTCTGGCTACCACACTCAACCAAGCGGGCAGACCTGTCTCCTTCTTCTCACGCACCCTACAAGGACCTGAAGTCCACCATTCCTCAGTTGAAAAGGAGGCCCAGGCCATCGTGGAGGCAGTACGCCATTGGAGCTGCTGCCTCACTGGCAAACGAATCACCTTCCTCACGGACCAGCGAGTGGTCGCCTTCTTGTTCAATAATAAGCAGAGGGGCAAAATCAAGAATGATAAAATCCTCAGGTAGAGAATCAAACCGCCCACCCTGATGATCCATTAATAATCACGAAAGGCTAATGTTGTGAAATTATCAGGCTTTTAATAACTAAAGACAGGAACAACCATCAACCTCACTGACTGATCGAAGCAAAGAGAAAAGGGAACATGCAAGGGGCTGTGGGTAGGGTCAGTCTCGGGAGGCATGTCCAGCTGGCAACAGCCAATCATGCCACAGCAGTGGTTTACCACATTCACCCCTCTTTTTAAGAATAGTCCTGCAGGGTGAGAAAAAAAGAGGTGAAACAATTATACATATATACATTTTACAGGTTAAGGCTATTGGGGGGGGGGGGGGGTTTCGTCTGCCACAGCAAGTGATGTGGCAATGGTTGGGGTGCTACCATAGCATCCTGAGCAAATTGTGAGATTGGCCTGTTAACAGTTTGTCAAGGGGTTGGTTACAGGTGGGGTGGTGGGTTGTGGAGCTGGTACATCGTTGGCAACAACAGTGGCATGGGTTAGGGAATGGCCAGCTGCAGGTTCCATGACCCCTAAAGTTGATTGGGAGGGGTTGTTTGTTGAAAGTCAGTGGTGGTCGGGGAGGCCCCCGATGGAGCAAGTCCCTGATGCAGACTTCCTCGGGAAAGCAAACATCTGTTTGTGAGGAGTGTTGTTGGTGGCCGCACATAAAATTGACTAGACATAGTGAAGAGTGTTTGAGAGGACTTCCTTCCTTTGGGAGATAGGGAGACCCCATGACCTCAGTGCCAGGAGTATGGTCTTCCATACTGTGGCTTTCTCCCTTTCTACTTGCCCATTACCCCTAGGATTGTAGCTGGTGGTCCTGCTCGTGGCAACGCCCCTGGCCTGTAGTTACTGCCACAACTCATCACTCATGAATGGTGTACCACGGTCACTCTGGATGAAGCCAGGATATCCAAAGAGAGTGAAGATATTCCAGCGAGCCTTGATTACTGTGGCCATGGTCATATCCGGGCATGGCATGGTGAAGGGCAAACGGGAGTATTCATCGATGATGGCAAGGAAGTAGACATTCTGGTTGGAGGTTGGAGGAGGGGAGGGGTTCCTTGAAATCAATGCTGAGGTGCTCGAAGGGGTGGGTAGCCTTGATCTGATATGCCTTTTCTGGCCAGTAGAAATGAAATTTACATTCGGCACAGACCTGGCAGTTTTTAGTCCTATGAGATGGTAAATTCCAAGATTTGATAAAATGGGAAAATCTAGTAACACCAGGGTGCCAAAGGTCATTGTGGAGAGCCTGCAGTCTCTCCATTTGAACTCTAGCACAATTTCCTCGGGACAGAGCATTCGGGGGCTCATTAAGTTTGCCGGGCTGGTAGAGAATGTCATAATTGTAAGTGGACAGCTTAATTCTCCACCTGAAGATCTTATCATTCTTGATTTCTCACCTTTGCTCATTATTAAACATGAATGCTACTGTTCGCTGATCTGTGAGGAGGGTGAACCATTTCCCGGTGAGGTGGTGCCTCCAGTTGTGTACAGCCTTCACGATGGCCTGGGCCTCCTTCTTGTCAGAGGAGCGGCGAATTTCTGGGCCTTGGAGGGTTTGTGAGAAAAAGGCAACAAGTCTGCCTGAGTGTGGCAGCCAAGGCAAAGTCAAATGCATCGCTCTACACTTAGAACGTTGTGGACTCATCTATGGCATGCATGGTTACCTGAGTGATGTCATCTTTGATACTGTTGAAGGCTGCTTGGGCTGACAGGGGAAACTTTGACCAATGGGTGAATCTTGTCCACATAGTTGGGAACCCATTGAGCATAGTATGAGAAGAACCCAAGGCATCTCTTCAGTGCTTTGAGGGTATGAGGGAGGGGTAGCTCCATCAGCAGACTCATGTGGTCTGTGTCGGGGCCAAAGACGCCGTTGTCGACCACCTAGCCAAGTATGGCTAGCCGTGCTGTCTGGAAAACATAATTATCCTCGCTCTTAGCAAGGTTCATGCATTTTGGTGCTCGGAGGAACTTGCGGAGATTCACATCATGATCCTGGTGGCCACAGGTCGTGGCCACAGATAGTAACATTATCTAGATATGGGAATGTGGCCTGTAGATTGTAGCCATCCACCATGCAGTCTAACTCCCGTTGGAAAACGGAAACACCATATGTGACACTAAAAGGGACCTGAAGAAAGTGGTAGAGGAGGCCATCCACCTCGAATGCCATACGGATCAGGAGTTGGTGATACGTTGACTTCAGGTTAATCATGGCGAATACCTGATATTATGCAATCTGATAGACCATATTGGCTATGCAGGGAAGGGGGTAAACGTCAAGCTGCATGTACCGGTTAATGGTCTGGCTGTAGTCTGTGACCACCCTATTCTTATTCCCATTCTACCTGGGCCCTCCAAGGGATATTACTGGCCTTGATGATACCCTCGCCCAGTAAGCACTGTACCTCTGTCTTAATGAACATCCTGTCAGCTGCACAGTACCGTCTACTCCTGGTGTCCACTGGCTTGCAATCGGGGGTGAGGTTGGCAAACAGTAGGGAGGGGTTGACCTTGAGGGTCGGGAGACCACATATCGTCTGCAGGGGGCCGTCTGTGAACTGTTGGTTGCAGGCGGTGAGGGGGAAGGGGCCCATCAAAGCGCAGAATGACTTTCTGAAGTTGGCACTGGAAATCCAGGACCAGTAGCAAGGGGGCAGAGAGTTGTGGCATAACAAGCAGTCTGAAGCTTTTGTACCGTACACCTCAACAGTGAGGCTCACTTCGAAGGACCCTATGGTGTCTGCTGTGTATGATTTGGATGCGAGTGATATCCTGTGTTTGGTGGATCATACTTTAAGGGCGAGTGGGGGGCGGGGGGTGAGTGGGGGGGCGGGGGCGAGTGGGGGGGCGGGTGGGGCGAGTGGGGGGGGGGTGGGGGCGAGTGGGGGGCGGGGGCGAGTGGGGAGGTGGGGGCGGGGGGCGAGTGGGGAGGTGGGGGCGGGGGGCGAGTGGGGAGGTGGGGGGCGAGTGGTGGGGCGAGTGGGGAGGTGGGGGCGGGGGGCGAGTGGGGAGGTGGGGGGCGAGTGGTGGGGCGAATGGGGAGGTGGGGGCGGGGGGGAGAGTGGGGAGGTGGGGGCGGGGGGCGAGTGGGGAGGTGGGGGCGGGGGCTAGTGGGAAGGTGGAGATGGGGTGAATGGAGAGGGTAGTGGATGGGGCAGTGGGGTCGTTTGGGATGGAGTGATGGGAGTAGTACGTGTGGAGCGGTGGGGAGGTGGAGGGGGTAATGGAGTGGATAGTGGGGGGATGATGGGGAGTAGTGGGGGGATAGTGGAGACGTAAGGGATAGTGGGATGGTGGTGGAGCAGTGGTAGATAGTGGGATGGTGGGGGGAGCAGTGGTGTGGAATAGTGTGGTGGTTGGGGGAGTGGTTGGAGATGAGCAGTGGGGGTGGTGGGGGTGGTGGGGGGAGAGGTGGGAGATAGTGGGATCATGGGGGGAGAGATAGGGGCTAGTGGGGTGGTGGGGGGAGCAGTGGGGGATAGTGGGATGGTGGGGGGAGCAGTGGTTGGGGATAGTGGGGTGGTTGGAGGAGCGGTGGGGGGAGAGGTGGGAGATAGTGGGATGGTGGGGAGTGCGTTGGAGGATAGTGGGGAGAGGTGGGAGATAGTCGGATGGTGGGTGAGAGATAGGGGATAGTGGGGTGGTAGGGGGAGCAGTGGGGGATAGTGGGATGGTGGGGGGGAGCAGTGGTGGGGGATAGTGGGTTGGTTGGGGGAGTGGTGGGGGATGAGCAGTGCGGTGTGGTGGGGGGAAGTGGTGAGAGATAATGGGATGGTGGAGGGAGCAGTAGGGGATAGTGGGGTAGTGGGGGGAGCGGTGGGAGATAGTGGGATGGTGGAGGTAATGGGGGAGTGGTGGGAGAGTGGGGGCTACTGAAGATGTTGGAGTTAGGTTGTGGTAGGTAGGAATTGGTGGGGGTTGGTTTGGAGTATTGGAGTGGGGGTTTGGGAGTTGGGGGTTAGAGGAGGTGGGTGTTTGGGGGGACAGGGGTGGGATTGTGGGGGTGTGGGATGGGGATTGTCAGAGGTGGGGCATTGGGGTGGTCAGGGAGGTAGTGGGGTGAGGGGTATTGGGGAATGGGGTTATTGGGGTTAGGTGGGGGTAGGTAGGGAGTATTGGGGAGTGGTGGGTTGGGAGTGGGAGATTAGAGGGGGTTGGGATTGTGGGGGTGGGAGATAGGGAGAGTCAGAGGTGAGGCATTGTTGGTGGGGAGAGGGGTGGTGTTGGGGGGGGGGAGGGGTGGTGGGAACAACCAGACCACATTTCAGGTCGGGACCCTTCATTGAGTGTTAATGAGATCAGGGCTTTTGAAGCGCAAGAGAATGCATGGTCTTGCAGAATGCAAAAACCCATCACCTCCTCAAACCAGCCTGACCTGCTTGAGTTCCTCTGGCAGTTAATGCTTGTTTTATTTTTGTTTTTGCTGGGGATTTGGATGGTGTTTTTGTTCTCAATGTGTTCCCTGGAGATGGGTGTGGATGGAAGCTGGTGTCAATGCGCAAGGAAGATATTGCTTCCTCAACATTTTTGGGTGCATTTTACGGATTTGGGCGAAAATCACCTTAAAATGTTCCTCTCACATACCATTTTTCAGATATAACCTTTTTTTGTGATTTCCTGCCATATTTTATGTCGACTAGAATGTTGCCCACAAAGCAAGCTGTTTTGGTCAGTGCAGGTGCTATGCAAATGTTGTCTTAGGCCTAAGCATGATTAATCAGGATAGATGCAGGCAGGCTATAAAAGCAGCTCATATATACAGATGCTGTGCATTACATTGAATGTATTGTTGATGTACATGTTCTTCAGGTAGCAGCTGTTCCTGAACCTGGTGGTGTGAGTCTTGTGGCGCCTATTACCTCTTTCCTGATGGCAGCAGTGTGTGCTGGGTGGTGTGGATCCTTGATGATTGCTGCTGCTCTCCAATGGCAGCGTTCCCTGTAGATGTTCTTGATAGTGGGGAGGGTTTTGTTTGTGTCCACTACCTTTTGGAGGGCTTTATGCGCAGGGGTATTTGGAGTCCACATGTGATGCTGTCAGTCTACCACACACCTGTAGAAATTTGCCAGGGTCTCTGGTGTCATACCAATTCTCCGCAAACTCTTGAGGTAGAGGCTCTGACATGCTTTCTACACAATGCCATGAGTATGTTGGGTCCAGGAAAGTAGTGACTCCCAAGAACTTAAATTTTCTCACCCAATGACTGGATCATTGGGTGAGCAAACTTTTGCCTTCAGGGAGATTCAGTCCAGCAGAAATGGCACATCAGTGACATTCTGTTGGCGAGTGTACGTTTAAGCTCAAAGTTGCAGCATGACTGCACTTATAAGAAAGTCTATGAGCTCTACTTCAGTTGTACAATTGGTGACTAAGAGAAACCCTAGGTACCTCACCTTTGTTGGGTAACATGTGCAGTCAACCTGAGAGCTTGGTTCAGCAACATTATGTGATTAGACATGTTAAATTCAATAAAGGTTAATTTAATGTTTTTCCATCTTCCTACATGATACTACAAATCTGAAATTATCTTTGTGTTCAACTTGAAGTTGTCTATCATAATCCCCTTTCACAGGAAGCTTCAAACCTTTTGAAGCAATTTGTTGTCCAGTGTAATTGGATGTGTCTAATCGATAACAGTGATGTTAGTTAATACGTGACTATTAGGATTATAAAGAGAAACCATCTGCTATTTTTTGTAATGGTGTCAGTGAATCATATCCATCCATTCAGTGAAGCAAATGAGAACTCAAAGAGAGAGTATTTCCAATTAAGTGACACTTGAGACTACATTTGATTTCCAGTGGACATCTGGTGCTAAAGCCTCTACAATGGGGCTTCAGCTTACGGGAACCAAACCTTTTGGGGAGGGGGGGGAAGTGTTTTCCAGTGTGTTTAATACCCATTCCCATGGAGTGGCCATTCCTGGCTGGGTCTAAATGCTGGACTTTCCCACACAACAGCCAAAATTTCTCCAGGGCTTTTAGTAGGCTTGCCAGCTGGTCTTGCTCGTGACACCACCATCCTGTGAAAGATTGAGGAAGGGTGGCTTGTCTGCATGACCCAGGTCCTGTGCATTGTGCTTGGGTGTGGGCTTGGTGTTGGTGAGTGAATGGAACAAAAATATTTGTATAGTATTGGACGGCTACCTCCGGGCATCACACATCACTCATGAGCCAAAATGTTCCGAGATGTGATGTGCAGATACTGTGGTTAGTTACAAGATAAAGAAGAGGCTTTGGTGCAAAGTGCCCATCGACTCAATTGCCTCTGATTTTCTCTCTCTTCCCCACCCTCCCCTACATCCGTCCATCATTCCCCCCCCCCCTTCACCCCTCCCTGGTTCACCAATCCATTACTGGCCCTGTCTCAGCCCTCCCAAACTCTCCTCCTTATACTGACGACCTCGCCACGATCTGCCGTGATGAAGGGTCTTGACCCGAAACATTGGCAATTCCTCCCCGCCTACCAACCCCGTCATCGATGCTGCTTAACTTGCTGAGTTCCTCCAGCAGATTTTGTTTCTGCTCCAGTTTCCAACATCTGCTGTCTCTTGAGCCATTTGTCTCTTCAGTCATTTTGTCAGGTGGACATAAACTCCCTTGTCTATTCCTTGAAATGGAGCAGGGATTTCTCCCCGATGAACTGCCCCAATATCATCAGTAAAAATTATTATTAGAACATTGCTCGTTGGAACTCCCTGTGTCCAAATGGGCCACAGTGGCTATAGTCCCACATTGACAGTAACATGTTTTCAGACGCTCCAACCCTGTGAGAAGCCCCATATCAATTTTGTCTTGTGTTGAAGATTGATTGTTCCTTGGCATAATTCCAGGTGGGTTGATCACAAACAAAACAAAGACAGAACAGGAAATTGCATCAGTCAAAATGAACAATCTACTGGAGAACAAATGAATTGTCAACTTTTCGGGCCGAGATTCTTCATCAAGTCTGAAAGTGGCCCCATCACCCTGGTCACAACTTCTTCCTACTGCTATCATTATACAGAAACCCAGCACCTCTAGATTCAAGAACAGTTTCCTTCCATTAGCTATCAGCCTGTTGAACTTTACCTTGATACACTAATCAGGGACTGCCCGACACCACAAAAGGACTCACTTTTTTTTGCATCTGGATAACTGTGAATGTTTATTATTGATTTCTTTGATATATTGTCTCCTTTTAATTCAAAACAGTATGCTATTGTAGGGTTTTGTTAGGGACGATTTTGTAGTTGATTATTTCACAAAGTACTTGTTCAGCTGCAGCAAGAAACAGAAAATAGGTGCAGGAGGAGGTCATTTGACCCTTCAAGCCTACATCCCCATTCAATATGATCATGGCTGATCAGTACCCGGTTCCTGCCTTCTCCCCATACCCCTTGATCCCCTTAGCCACAAGGGCCAAATCTAACCTACGCTTAAATATTGACAAGGAACCGGCCTCAACTTCTTCCTGTGGCAAAGAATTCCACAGATCTACCACCCTCTGAGAAAAAATTTTCCTCATTTCAGTCCTCAAAAACTTTCCCCTTATCTTTAATCTGTGACCCCTGGTTCTGGTTTTTCCCAGCACTGGAAACAACCTTCCTGCATCTAGTCTGTCTAAACCCTTAAGAATTTTATATATTTCTATAAGATCCCCCCCTCCATCTCCTAAATTCCAGAGAATAGTCTATCCAACCTTTCTTCATATGCAAGACCTTCCATCCCTGTTATCAGTCAAGTGAACCTTCTCTGCACCCCCTCCATGGTGAGGATATCCTTCAGATAAGGAGACCAAAACTGCATGCAGTACCCCAGGTGTGGCCTCACCAAGGCCCTGTAAGAATTTTGGTGCATCTGCACCTATGTAACAGTGTGTATGACAATGAACTCTGTATGAGGACGACACAGTTAGCGTGGTATTTAGCACAAAGCTATAACAGCAGCAGTGGTCCTGGAGTCAAACCCACCACTATCTGTAAGGAGTTTGCCCCTCCTCCCCACGATCCTGTGCGTTTCCTCCGGGTGCTCCAGTTTCCTCCCGCGCCCCAAAAATGCACGGAGTTCACGGCTAACATGTCACGCGGGTTGTTGTAAAACACGAAGGTCCGGAAACACCGTGGTTGAAGTAAAAACACAATGCTGGAGAAATCCAGCAAGTCAAACAGTGTCCAGGAATGATAAAAATACATAAGCATTGTTTTGGTGAAGGGCTCAAGCCCGAAACGTCGGTTATGTATTTCTACCTTTGCCACATAAAGGACTCTCTTTAGCCTGCTGGGTTTATCCAGCATTGTGTTTTTACTTTATGTCACATGAGTGTAGCTGGGCAGCACAGGCCCATGGGCTGGAAGGGTCTCTCACAGAGCTGACTCTTTAATATTAAAATTTTAAAAGGTAATCAGGTTGATAGGTTCATAGAGAAGGCACGAGGCATGTTTCCCTTCATTGGTTGGGATACTGAGCGTAAGAGTAAAGGAAGTCAATGCTGCGGCTCTATAAAACTTTGGTTAGGCCGCACATGGAGAACTGTGTGGAATTCCATTACAGGATGGATGTGGAGTCTTTGGTAAGTGTACAGATTTACTCCGATGTTGCCTGAATAGAGGGTGTGAGCTTGATGAATGGTTCGGCCCAAAAGCTCAACTCGCTCTTTTCCTCCCACTGAGTTTCTCCACCAGATTGTTTGTTGCTTGCGTGGTGCTGCTGAGTCCTGAGATTGAGAGTTTAGACCTTGACAGGAGGAAGGAAGGACAATACAGCTGTAAGTCAGGATGGTATGCGACGCTGAGGAAACCTGCTGTAGGTTTATGATCGAACTCCCGGGCACGAATAAGCCTTGGTGGTTTGTGGCAGAACATTTTGTATAAGTTAGCACTGCAGCTTTGCATGCAGTTGTTGAAAAGAGTGATCTAGTTGGATGGTGGATGGGGTGTTGTTCATTAACTACAGTAAAACTCCTGGTATACGGACTTCAAGCAGCAGGCAAATATAATCAGGGAAAATAAATTAAAAAAATTAATAAATAAGAAAAAAATAGGTTAAAATATGTAAGATTAAAATTATAAAAGTAAATGCTCTCTGATGTAACTTTGGTGAAGATGGGAGCAAATATTCAGCCAGTGGAGGGCCTTGGTCAGGCTTTGCTCACAGCAGCTGTTTGAATAAAGTTTGTATTTGAATAAAATGGCGTCTTGCAGGTTGATGCCTCTCTCTGTTGGGGTGACTCTCTTAAAGTGTCTCCTTATCCCTGCTTAGTAAGACTCACCTTGGTCAGAAACTTTATCTGTAAACTTTGGGAAGAGGGGGGATGGGCGTGTCCTGAGTAAACTTGTACCTCTCACTTTGTTCGTTTTAGATTGGTCACAGAAAGAAAATAGACACACACACCGAGAGCAGTTCAGTTTACACAAATGTTTATTACAAATTCAAAAGCTGATTTCAAACTACAATATGCAAGCCCTTCCCAATTATACTTATCAATGCCTGGACTGGTCCCAACTGCTGAAGTGAGGCTACGACTGCACACTTGTAGTAGGTTGTCAGGGTGCCGGTTGCAGCTTCTCCACCTACCCCGACCGGGACGTTGGCTGGACTCTAGAACTTCTCCTTCTTGCTGAGAGATGTTGCCACCTCTCGGAGAGTCTCAAACTTCAGCAGCAGGACCATGGCTTATATTACCCAAAAACTGCTAACCCAAGCACCTATTCCCAGCACAGTAAGAAAGATAAGCGAGCAAGCTAGCATGCTAGGCTTCGATTGAATAACGTAATTTTCAGCTTATCACTTTGAATACAATGGTTTATTTGCATCAAGGCTAGGCCTCTGACAGTCTGTGACCAAAACAAGCAGGAAGATTAAATGTTCTTGGTACACAGATGTCCTTTCTTCAGATAACGGCATCTCTGACCCCTCGGTGGAATTTAGCTTATGTCAGCTGATTCTAAAAAAACAAGCAGGTTCTCAGCCTTGCAGAAGCAAAGGCTGCAAAAGTAAAAAACACGGTTTAAATCTTCCATTACAGGGCGGCGGTGGTAATTATCTATAATATTATTGTTTGTTATTTGGGTGGCTCTGTGGAGGGGGAGGAACTTGCAGATGCAGCGAAGGTTAAATGATTTCAAAGAATGTGACTGAAAATAAAATGCTTTAAGGTTTATATATTCAAGCAAGTGAAGTTTGTTCAGTGTAAGTACAGTACAGTATTTTCGCCTTTTAAGCTGTTTATTCTTAATGCAGGTATTATAAAAATAAATCTCAAGCTATGGGAAAATATACATCTCTGGCATTTTCCAGTCACCATAGAAGCCAGATACCATGGGGTTTTACTGTGTTTGACTTTTATCATTGGTTTTAAGCCTTTGAATTCCTCAGATGTCACAGCAGTTCTAGCTATCGGCAAGTGGGGAGGCCCACCAGCTCCAGCGAGTCTACACAACAGATTTCCAGGCTCGTATTTTCGTTCCCTTCCTCTTCAAGGGATCAATCCCTTTACAATTCGCTGGTCCAATTTTCCAGCCCGCCCACACTTCCCGTCTGATGCTGTCTCTGCCCATTCACCCACTCCCTTCCCAACAATAATGTCAGAGGTAAGTATTTTTACAGAGTGAGTGATAGGTGCCAAAAAAGCATTGCCAGAATTGATGGTGGAGGGTGGTACTATGGGGGTATTTAAACGACTCTTAGATGGGCACATGGATGAAGGGAAAATAGAGGGTTATGGGTGTAAGGTAGGAAAGGATTAGCTTTACATAGGTCAGCAGAACATTGTGGGCTGAAGGGCCTGTACAGTGCTGTAATGTTCTATGTTGTATATTGTAATCCAAGGCCTAACTAGATGAAGCACTGGTTCACTTGCCCTCATCCCATTCAGCGTACATGCTGTTGGAGAGAGCAAACTCCTATTGAGTGATCACATCTGTGACCTCCTGAGCTGTCACAACCTGGCTGCACACAAAATTGGGGAACAACTCATCACCTTCCATCTGGACGTGTTGCAGCCTTCCCGACATGGTATTGAATTCTCTTCCTGTTTGTCTGGATCACGATTCCTGTCTACCCTCAAGGACCCCCACCACCACCCAGGCCATGCCCTCTTCACTCTGGTATCATTAGGAAAACAGTCCAGGAGCCTGAAGACGAGCACTGAGCAGCACAAGGACAGCTTCTTTCCCTTTGCCATCAGATTCCTGATGATGACTTGTGATGATCGTTGAGGATTCACTTTATTGTCATTGCATTTCATTTGGCTGATTTACTGGTATAATCAGCATCGACTGAAGAAAATAAGAAAATAGTGTTATAGACATTACAATAAAAAGTGGAATTAAAACCAACAGCACTGTTCTACAACGAACTGTTAAAAAGTACTGATTTGACAATGTGAGTGCAGGACCACTCAACGCCGTGATTCAGGGTTCAACATAGTCACGGCTTCGTATAAAAAAAGCTCTTCATGAGCCCACTGGTCCACGATCGAAGGCTCCTGTAATGTCTGCCCAATGGGAGAAGAGTGAATAGTTCATGATTTGGGTGTGTTGCATCTTTGATAATATTTCTCGCCCTGCCCAGACATCGTTTTTGATGGTAGGCTATTGGATTCCAATAATCCATTGGGCAGTTTTCACTACCTGCTGGAGTGCCTTGTGATCTTGTGCAATACAATTCCCACTCCACCCCAAAATACCATGTCTGCAAGCTCTCAATTGTGCTTCTATAGGAATCCAACAGTATCCTTGGACAGAGGTGGATCTTGCTGATGCTCCTCAAAGGGTAAAGACGTTGTTGAGCCTTTTTAATCAGAATTCAAGGACCAAGTGAGATCTTCAGAGATCTGGATGCCAAGGAATTTAAAGCTCAATTAAATACTCCACCACCAGTCCATTGATGTAAATCAAGAGGTGAGTGTGGCTTCTGGCAGGCCTGAAATCCACGATGATCTCCTTGGTCTTCTGAGTGTTGAGTGTCAAGTTGTTGTTGGCACGCCACAAGGCCAGCTGCTGAATCTCATCCCTGTCGGCAGTTTCTTCATCCCCTTTAATCAGGCCTTACCACCATGGTGACATCTGCAAACTTGATTACTAAATTTGTACTATACAAAAGGGGGCTCAACACACAACCCGGGGACACGCCAGTGGTGTTCAAGGAAGAGAAAATGTTGCCCATCTTAACAGATAGGATCTGTTAGTTAGGAAGTCCAAAATCCAGTTACAAAGGGATGGGCTGATACCATGCAGGCAAAGTTTGGTTATCAGCTTAGAGGGGACAGCAGTGTTGAAAGCCGAGCAAAAGTCGATGAATAGGAGTTGGAGCTGTCCAAATGAGTCAAAGCGGAGTGAAGCACTGTTGAAATGGATCCTCGGTTGACCTGTTAGTAAGGTAGGTGAATTGATGAGAATCCATAGTGGCAGGCAAACAGGATTTCAGATGAGATAAGACCAACCTCTCAAAATGCTCTGCGACGAGGGGGTTGAGTGCAGCTGGATGGTAGTCATTTAGATTCATAGTGGAAGAACGCTTCGGCACAGGCACGATGGTAGCAGTCTTAAAGCTCATTGGAACAACTGACTGGGCTCGGGACAGGTTGAAAATGCCTGTAATAACCCTGACCCACTGTTGTGCACAGGCTCTAAGCACACGGGCAGGTATGCTATCCAGACCATCTGTATATTCACCTTACTCAGGGTGGCCCATACATAAATGATGGAGATTGAGAGAGGTGCATCATCAGGGTCCACCTTATTCTCTCGGTCAAAGTGAACATAAAAATAGTTAAGCTCCTCAGGGAGTAACAACTAAAAGGAGGTGCAATGAACAATGAACCCAAGACACTGCCTCACTTTGACTTTTTCTTGCACTATTTTTATTTATTTTGTAATGTGGTTTATAGAAACATTTGCACTACAGGTTGGCCTATGAGGAGAGATTGAGTCATCTGGGCCTGTACTTGTTGGAATTTAGAAGAATGAGAGGGGATCTTATAGAAACATAAAAAATTATGTCAGGCGTAGGTCAGATAAAGCTAGGTAAATTGTTCCCATTGGTGGAGGAGACTAGAACTAGGGGACATAGCCTCATGATCCAGGATAATAGATTCTGGACAAGATGAGGAGGAACTGCTTTTCCCAGAGGGTGGTGAAACCATGCAATTCATTGCCTCTTTAAGCAGTGGCGGCAACCTCAGTAAATATCTTTAAGACAAGATTGGATAGATTTTTACAAATTTAAGGGATATGGGGAAAAGGTAGGGAAGTGGAGATGAGCCTATCATTGGATTAGCCATGATGTCATTGAATGGCGGAGCAGGCTCAACGGGCTGGTTGGCCAACTCCTGCTCCTATTTCTTATGTTCATTCCTCCCTGCACAGTCTCTCCAACTAAAAAAATAACATTTTCTTTCTTTCCCAGCTCCGACGTAGGATTTCAGACCTGCAGTGAGGATTCTCATTTCCTCTCTTCATAGATGCTGCCTGACCTGTCGAGGTCCAGCTTTTTATGTTTTCATTTGTAGATGTTACTGGTGTGAATTCAGCAGTATCTTCGGTTTCCTTCCTATGCAGAGTATGCTCACTGGGTTGATGTATCACAGACCTGATGACCCTGTGGACTTCTTGGAAGGTTGCTTGAAGAAAGTAAAGGAGCTTGGTGGACCGGAAAGAGTGCAATGGGACACTTTTGTTGTCCAGGAGAAGAGGACCTTACCCCCTCTCAACAGCGGTCAGAGCAGGAGATCACTCTTCAGGAATGGTAAATGATGTGGTTAAACTCCCTCTCACAGCAGGAACCTTACAGATCAGGGAGTCCAAGAGAGGGAAAGAAGGAGGCAATTGTCCGATTTCTAAAATACAAATCACATCCTGATCCCCACCCGCAACTGAGTCCCACTCTAGTAGCCCAGCTCTGTGGTTTGAGGCCAACCTTCTAGTGAGCTACTGATGCAGGGCGGTTTTATCCGAGGTCCCATCGTTGGCATGACCTATTGAAGCGTGACCCTCCCCTTCCTACTCCACTCGACCGGAATCCCATTCTTCACTCCCAGATTCTGACTAGGTGCTGGGAATTCTCCCTACGTGAGCCTAGTTTGTGTTCTGAACATAGAGTCTGGCAGCACAGAAACAGCCCCACAAGCTTAGCTTCTCCATTCTGAACAACATGCCCTCCAGCTTGAGTTCCATTTGCCAGCATTAGGCCCATTCTCCTCCAATCTTCTCCCAGCTATGTAGTTGTCCAAGTGTTTCTTGAAGGAAGCTAACATACCTGCCTCTCCCACTTTGTCTGGAGTCTATTCCATGTCCCCTCACGTCCTTTCTAAATCCCACTCCTCTCACCTTAGATTATTTACGAGACAGACTGTCACGATTTACCTCATCACTTCCATTCATGAGTTTATAGACCTCAATATGATTCCCTCTGAACCTTCTATGCTCAAAGAAAAACAGGCCTCATTTTCCTTGTGATAATTCAAATTCCCTATTTAGTGTACCAGTTAGTATAATGCAATTACAGAGCCAGCGACCCAGGTTCAAAACCTGTGTTGTTTGTAATGAATTTGTACATTATCCCTGAGACTGCATGGGTTTCCTCCCACATTCCGAAGACAGGATCAGATGCTCATAACCAAATCAAGCAGGTCCGTCATATTGGCTACATGATTACACTTGGAACTTCAACACAAAAATTCACAAAAAAATAATAACAGAACTTCCCAAATGTGAGTTGATTTTTTATCCAGCGGGAAACTGTTGGAAAGGAGAAGAAAGAAAAGGTCAGAGAGTTGAAAGAATTATTAAATGTCAAGCATATTTAGCAAAGCCACTGACAGTCGTTGACGCAGAGGGTTCTCACTGTGTGGGTCCTTATCTTCTGTTCTTCCTGCAGTTCTGCCTGACGGTTCCAATTTTGCTTACCGGCCCTATGATTGTCTGCCACCCATTCAGCAGTTCTCCATCGAGAGTGACACAGATCTCACCGAAATGGCTGAGCTCATTGAGGAATACCTGGTGTTCGACCCGATGAAAGCTTGCCCATGGATTATTCTGCTCATAGGTAACATTACCATCCCAGTCTTTCTCTGGGACAGTTCCAGGGGATGAGGGAAAACAGTTACAAGGATCCATTCCAGAGGCTGGGGCTGCTTTCTTTAGAGAAGGCTGAAGGGAGACTTTATCAAAGAAATGTAAGTCAACTATCACGTCCACCAAGATGCAGTGGCAAAGTCTGTTTTGCAAGCAGTCCAGATAGGCACTTCATATGTAATACAGCAAGTAAGACAGAACAGAAGTGCAAAATTTAGGAGAGAGAAATCAGTTAGTAGAGAACAAAGGCACGTGGGCATCTCGGCGAGAAAGAAACTGTCCTTGAACCTCGTGGTGTCTGATCTCACACTCGTGAACCTTCTTCCCAGTGGGAGGAGGGTGAAGAGAGTGTGGCCAGGATGGGAAGAGTCTCTCAGTGTATTGGTTGTTTTCCAAGGCAGTGTGGAGGGGAGGAGGGTGGACGTGTATGATGGATTGAAGCACGTTCACAAATCGAGAACATTATAGCACAAAACAGGCCCATCAGCCCACAATGTCGTGCCAACCTAGGTTAACCTACTCTGCACCAATTTTATCACTCCCTACCTCACACTCCATTTTTCTTACATCTATCTGCCCATCTAAGAGACTCTTAAATGTCCTTATTGCACTAGCCTCCATACGATGCATTCCAGGCACCCCGCACCCTTAAATTTTCCTCCAATCACCTTTAACAGATGTCCTCTGGTATTGGCCATTGCTGCCCCAAGAGAAATGGTGCTGGCTGTCCACCCTTTGTACGCCCCTTATAATCTTATACACCTCTTGCCCTTCATTGCTTCCAAGAAGCCTTCCTTCATAAGCCATGTTCTCCAATCTAGGCAACATTTTGGTAAATCTCCTCTGCACCCTCTCTCAGGCTCTGTATCCTTTCTGTAATGAGGTGATGAGAACTGAAAACAACACTCAAGTTGTGGTCTAACCAGAGTGTCATGGAATTGTAACATCACCTCTCGGCTCTTGAGCTCAATCCCTCGAATAATGAAGGCCAGAGCATCATCCGACTTCTTAACCACCCTATGAACGTGGCGTTCTCCTTCTGATGCTGGCTCCGTGGTCTCTTGCAGGTGGTCCTGGTAGCGACAAGGGCACACAGAGCCTGAAGATCGCCCAGCGATATGGATTTGAATACATTTCCGTGGGAAAGCTCCTCAGAAAGAAAATGATCCACAATGCAACCTACAACAGGAAGTGGAGATTGATTGCTAAAATTATCACAAATGGGGAATTGGCACCTCAGGTATGAGCCTAAATCTGAGCAAGGTTTATAATTGCATTCAGGCTTTTATGTCAAAGTACCAATTATACTGGAATGCAGAGACTGTTTAATGTAAGCATTGTCTTTCTGACAAGTTTCACAAAATGTAGATGACACAGGCAAGGTTGGCATGGTAATCAGCCCTAATTGCATCCTGACACAAGCACCTTGACAAGGCCCATTAGGAGTTAACCACTCGGCATAGTTTGCATAGCAGTTAGCGCAACACCTTTACAGCACCAGCGATCGGCATCAGGGTTTGAATTCTGCACTTTCTGTAAGGAGTTTGTAAGTTCTCCCCGTGTCTGCGTGGGTTTTCCCCGGGGGCTCCAGTTTCCTCCTGCGGTTCAAAATGTACCGGGGGAGTAGGTTAACGGGGTGTAAATTGGGCGGCACAAACTCATGGGCCGAAATGGCCCATTACTTGGCTATATGTCTAAATTCTACATTTAAGAAACCTTTTTCACTGTTGTTGGATGAGACAAGAACTGGAGGGCATGGGTTGAGGTGAAAGATGAAATGTTTGGGGAGAACATATGGGGGAACTTCTTTTCTCAGAGGGTGGTAAGAGTGTGGAACGAGGTGCCAGCAGAGGTGGTGGATGTGGGTTCAAATTTGACATCTAAGAACGGACAGGTACATGGATGGGAGGGATATGGAGGGAGATGATTCGGGTTCAGGTCAATGGAACTGGGCAGGAGAAATAGTTTGGCACAGGCTAGATGGGATGAAGAGCCTGTTTCTGTGTGGTAGTCTCCATGGTAATATTGAGTAAATAGAGAAATGTGCCTTGTAATTGTGCAGGTGTTGAATATTTTATTGTGCACAGGAGCACATTCATGTAAATGCGTGTACCTCCTTACTGAAGAAAACCACCATCACGGAAATCAAGCAGTGTTTAATGCAGATCCCAGATGCCCAGGGCATTGTCATCGATGGATTCCCAAGAGACTTGGCCCAGATGTTATCCTTTGAGGATCAGGTATGGACTCTTGAAAGGATGAATGAATGAAGATTGTTATCTACGTAAGTACAGTAAAACCCCTGTTATCCAAAATTTAAGCAACCATCAAAACAAAAATTGAGGAAAATAAATGGTAAAATATATGGAAGATTAAAATTGGTGCACCCCGCTGTTAGTTTGTCAATCCTTGCAACCTCAAGCAACCAGAAAATTCATTTATCCCTCATATAACCAATCCCCGTAAGTGCTAGATACCAGGTGTTTTTTCTGTACAGTGCACTGGCATTACTGGGGGGTGTGGACCACACTGAGTGACACCAAAATGACTGCCTATAAAATTTTGTGCCGTGCTTCAGCTGAAATTGATTATTTTTTTATAAAAATATCCCTGTGGTTAGTTATAACAATAAAAACATTTCTCGTAAGTCCAGCTTACAGGTATCAATATACCTACGAGGCTAAAACTCGACGCATTTAATTTTTGAACATTCTTATGCACTCTGGTTAGGGTTCAAAGGAGGTTCACCAGGATAATACCAGGAATGAGGAGTGTTTGACACCTCTTTGCCTGTATTCATTGGAATTCAGGAGAATGACGGGGGGATCTCATTAAAATTTTGAAAGGCATGGACAGAGTAGATGAAGAAAGGTTGTTTCCCATGGTGGGAGAGTCTAAGACAAGAGGGTACAAATTCAGGATTGAAGCACGTCTGCTTAGAACTGAAATGCGTTGGAATTTCTTCAGCCAAAGGGTGGTAAATCTGTGGAATTTATTGCCACCGGTGGATGTAGATCATTGGTTGTATTTAAGACAGAAATTGATAGGTTCTTGATTTGACAGGGCAGCAAAGGTTATGGGGAGAAGGCCGGGCAGTGGGGCTGAGTGGGAAAATGGATCAGCTCGTGATTAAATGGCGGGGCAGGCTCGATGGGCTATTTCCGCTCCAATGCCTTCTGGTCTTATAGAGGCACTGGTGCACTTTCTTGGTCGAAGCTTTGATGTGAGTGAAACTGGACAGGTAAATAGAGATGTTTAAAAGCAGGCACACATTAAGCAGTTTAACCTCCACTTGAGATCTGCCTTGCAGACATTCCCTGTATGTGTCTGATTCCTATCCAGCCAGAACCTTCCACAAATTATTGTTCATTGTGCCTGTAAGATGAATCCTTGTGCTCCATGCAACATCCAACTCAAATCT
This sequence comes from Narcine bancroftii, assembly GCF_036971445.1. Lineage (NCBI taxonomy): Eukaryota > Metazoa > Chordata > Chondrichthyes > Torpediniformes > Narcinidae > Narcine > Narcine bancroftii. The sequence continues at coordinate 143,386,341 of NC_091473.1, forward strand.
CATTCTATACCATTTCAGAGTTGGGCTGTTAGTTAGAGGAACACAATTACTCATTTTGGAAAAGAGTTTAAAGCCTCACTCCTTAACAAAATTAAAATATTTATGGGGGGGGAAGTGTGCTGTTAATAATAAAGCAGTAAAGAAGCCAGTGGAGAGATGAGGAAAATTTGTTTAACTTGGTGAGCTGTAGTGATTTGTTTGGGACTGCACTGATGGTGGAAAAAGATCAATAATAACTTTGCAAAGGAAATTGAGAAAACATTTGAAAACTAAAATGTCTACATCTGGATCCCTGACTTCCTCATCAGAAGACCACAGTCAGTGCTGTGACAGTATATAGATATGTTTTGGGGAGATAAATTGGGAAAGGTTTGTTCGTGTAGGTCACATACAAACATTTTTAAAAAGATTTTATTTGAAATACTGGAGCCCTGCCCCATGCTAGACATATTGGCTCCTCAGCTTTTGCAAGAGCTTTGGAGAGTGCTCAAGAGACTTCACTAATGGATTGTTGTTTACAAAAGGCAACAGATCAAAGATCTTGTTGGAGCTGCAGATTGTCTGGAAGAGAACTTGTTCTAAGAGGGTCATGTGGTTTTGCAAGCAGAGAGAGACAAACAAGGCTTTTTCTTAGAGAGGGAGAGAGATCATTTGGACAATGTTACAATCGGTAATAGCAGAAGCTGGGACTGGAACAGGACAAGCTATCAAGCTTGTGGAAAGATTCTTTTGGAAGACGGCATGGTCAAAGCCCTTGTGGTTCATGCAAGAGGAGAGGACTGGCTGTCTAACGTTTCACTTGGAATAGGGGAAACAAAAAAGAACTTTGTGGTGACCTGAAAGAAAGAGGTTATTATCTGGAGAACTCTGAGGGGGCAAGTTTCTTCGGCAAGACACTGAAGTGGCTGGGTGTCCAGCATACAAAACTCTCTCTGAAAAATGACGAACCTTCCTGAGCAGTAACCATTTACCTTTCAAGCACCAAAGCCTGGTGAACTTTATACATGTTTAATTCTGTGCACAGTATAAGAATTGCCTGCAACCAGTGAACTTGGACGAACGAGAAGTGAGATTGGACTGTGAACCAAATAACTTTTCTGAACTTACACACACATTAAATACATGTGCGCTTAGAATTAAAAGGGAGTTAAGTTAGGTTGGTTAAGTCAATAGTGATTCTGTTTTCATGTTTAAAGATAATTAAAAGCAACTTTTGTTTAAGTAACCAGTGAATATTCTTAGTGAATATCTATTGCTGCTGGGTTTTGGGGTCCTCTGGCTCGTAACAGTACGAATTGGAAGCAATGTCTCCTCCTCACTGACAATCAACACAGGTGCACCCCAAAGATGTGTGCCTATCCCACTGCTCCACTCACTCTACACCCATGACTGTGTGGCCAGGCACAATTCCAATGCCATCTACAAACTTTCTGATAACACCATGGTCTTCAGCAGAATTGTAAACAGCAATAAGGAAGCATACAGGAGCGAGATAGATCAGCTCGTTGAACAACAACCTTGCGCTCAACGTTAGCAAAACCAAGGGATTGATTGTGGACTTCAGGAGGAAGTCAGGGGAGCGCGACCCAATCCCCATGGGGGGATTGGCAGAGGAAAGGGTCAAGAACAACAAGTTCCTGGTTGTCATCTCTGAGGATCTATCCTGGGACCTCCATGTCATTGCAACAAATAGAAGGCTCCACCGACAGCTATAGTTGGTGAGGGGTTTGAGGAGATTCGGTACGTCACCATAGACTCACAAAAATTTCCGAAGGTGGACCGTGGAGAGGGTTCAGGCTGGTTGCATCACTGCCTGGTATAGAGAAGCCAATGCACAGAACAAGAAAAAAACACCAGAGAGTTGTTAACTCGTCAATGACATCGCGGACTCCAGACTTCACTCCATCAAGGACACCTACAAGAGGCGGTGTCTTAAGAAAGCAATTTCAATCCTCAAGGACCCCCACCACCCAGATCATGCCCTCTTCATAATGCTACCATCAGGAAAAAGGTACAAGAGCCCGAAGACGAACACTCAGCGGCACAAGGTCAGCTTCTTCTCCACCGCCATCCGATTCCTGAATGAACATTGAACCACAGACGCTACCTCACTTTATCCTATTTCCTTGCACTATTTATTTATTTTTGAAATGTAATTTATAGCAATACTTGGACTGTAATGCTGCCACAAAAGAAAAGGGTGAATGTAGTGGGCCATCACACAAAGAAGGTTCTTTCAATGTATATCTCCTTCTGCTACATTTTATTGAAGAAGATATGTCTTGTTCATTAATTTCCATAACATTTAAGTTAAATTTTGAGCTAACCCTTGTCAAGAGGGCTTTCTTTTTTGTAATAGTTAATTTTTGTTACTTTCAAAATGAATTTTACCCATGAGTTCCTCAGCAATAAAGAAGTGTCAGCATTATTCGGTGCAATACTTATTGTATGGTTTCATTACATCTCTGCAAAACCCTTCTCTGTCCACGTGTATGATTTGCTTGAATACATTTTCAAATGAAAGCAGGAGGCCAAGCAAGCTGAAGGAACATTTGGAGACCGTACGTAAAGATAAGATGAACCCTTGGATTACTTCAAAACTCTTGATATAATTTTGAAAGAGGGCCAATGCTCAAATAGATGATTTTCTTTGGCTTGGCTTCGCGGACGAAGATTTATGGAGGGGGTAAAAAGTCCACGTCAGCTCGTTTGTGGCTGACAAGTCCGATGCGGGACAGGCAGACACGGTTGCAGCGGTTGCAGGGGAAAATTGGTTGGTTGGGGTTGGGTGTTGGGTTTTTCCTCCTTTGCCTTTTGTCAGTGAGATGATTACTGAAACATGAAAGGCCATCCAGGATGAGCGAATTGATTGTTAAATGCTCAAAATGCCATTGAGTCAGTTATTTTGCCTTCAACATCCTTATTAAAATGCCAAAGAAACTATTCAAGCAATTCCTTTGAGTATTTCCACTGTTTCGAGAAGAATTGATGAGATGGCAAGGGACATTGGATTGTAAATAAATAATTAATTGTTTTTCCGTCAATTCTCTTTATATTCAAACGAACCTACTCTGCAAGAGAATGATGCTCTTCTCACGGCTTATGCCAGATTCTGGATACGAGCTGATGGAAGAGATATTGTTTGCCAGATGAATTAAAGTAGACTGACTATTTTTAAATAAGTTAAGAATGACATTGTAGTCCACTGCCAGTAACCACCAAGATGAGGCTGAGGGAATATTAGGCTTTAATGTATAGAAGAACCTTGCTGGCTCAGATCCAGGTATAGGAATGGAAGGAAGGGAGAGGCGGCTCGACCTTTATGGCCCAGGACCACGAGGGAGGAGTCACAGGGTACGAGTCATCAATGGGGAGCCAGCTCCATATATGCAGTAGTCAACAATAACTATATACAATGGACGAAACATATCACCACATTCACCCCTCCTTTTAAAACAGAACCCCCCTCAATCTTTGAACAACAGCAAAAAAAAGCTGCCAAGACTAAAGACTCAATCGCACAGGTGACCTCCTCTGTCTACGGGACTTGCGGGGAGCAAGGCTGAGGATTGTCTGCTGTTCTGCCGGCCGGGTGCCAGAAGACGGGGTCACCATCTAACTATGTAGAGAGGGTGCTGTCTGCATTGGGGTGATGTCGGAAACGGTAAGGGAGGGCAGTGCCTGAGGGGAGCCAGACCCGTTGGAGAGACATTCACAGGAGGGGGGTGGGTATCCCAGGTGCCCAAGCAAGTCTGCCCCTAAGAGTGAGTCCCATTGTGGGGTGGTGATAACTCAGGGTAGTCAGGGGTGTATGGAGTGGTTCTAGGCTCTCCATATTTTAAGCAACTTCCTTGGCCCTTGTTCTTGAACAAAGTTCCACTTGTATTTCGGCATTGGACTGTAAGCTCGTTCTCATATACAGATGGATCCCAGTTGTATCTGGTTCCATCCTTGTCGGGGCCTGGTGTCCGAGGAGTTGATGGTGCTTGTGAATCTTGAGTTATAGGTGCACTGGATGTTTTCAATCCTGTTGTTTCCACAATAATGCCATCTGTGTGAACCACAATCGGTGTGACTTTGTCTGTGGGAAGTCCTTCTCCAATCTGTAGTGTGGTTCTTCCTGGCTATACATGCTTTGATATGGAAGCATTTGCAAAAGATGTCGTAACAACGTTATCTGCAGCTACAGTCATACTTTCCACAGTCATAGTGGTCACTTCAGCAAAGCCGCCTTCGTCGGTGCTCGGCAGCTGCTCGGCCATGTCGATCTGCTCATTCTCCCATCACTGACACCTCCCCACCGAGGCCCCGCTCCTGCTGGGGGGCCGAGGTCCGCTGCTACCACCAGGGGACATGATGCCCACTGCTGCCACCGTTGCTGGGGAGCTCGAGTCGAAGGGCCAAGGTCCATGAGTCATGGGTTGTTTACCGTGAAGGGCAGTTGAGGGCCTCCGAACGCCATCATCACACTCCTAAACATACTCTGGAAGTCGAGGCCCAGGAGGATCGGCGCACAGAGCTGGGACATGACCAGTAAGGAGAAGTTATCGTAACGTTCCTCCTCCACCATCAAAGACACCACACAATACCCACTAATGTCCCTTTGATGGTCTTTTGCTTCCCAATGATATGGAGTTTGTTCATTGGCCAGACTGGAAATGAGAGTCTCCGGACCACATCAGGATGGATGAAGCTCTCTGTACTGCCACTATTGAAGAGACAGTTCATCTTATGTCCATTCACCTCGATCTGCATCATGGAGTGGGCGATCGGATGAGGGCTGGCCTGGTTCAATGTAATCGATGCCAGGATGGGATCGTCGTCTTCCTTGTCAGTGGGGAGGCACGATGCACAAGATGGCGGCCATCATGTTGACCACGCGGTCATGGCCGCCGAGGTCGAGGAAGAAGGCAGAAGTGACGTCAGCGAAGCGGGCTGCGACTGCGCAGTCTACGCAGAGGACGAGGGTGGCAGCAGGTAAGATGGCGCTCCTCTCACCATGCACCGGAAGCGGAGACCGAGCTCACTCGTCAGTTGTACACGCCACACTGCTTCGTGGGGAGGTACTGGCCTTACATACCCGCAGATAATGTCCCCTCTTTCCACAACTGGAACAGTTGACACCCCTCGCGGGGCAAAGTCATCACAGCTGTTTCGTCTGCCTGCAGAAGTAGCACTTCTGAAATTCAATTGCCACCGTCGCCTTCCCCGAGGCCATCTCCCAAGATGGTGACACCCTTGGCATGCACACGGAGGGCCTGCTTTTGCCTGCGATCGATTCCGTGTGGCGCTGGGCCAAGTCTAGAGCTCTTACCAACAGCATGGCCTGCTTCAGTGGCAACTGGTTTTCCTTGAGCAGGGTTTGTAGAGGGCCCAAAGCTCAGCCATCGCCTCAGCATAAGTGTTGCTGTTCCTGATGCCTTGGAAAGCTCTCTGGGCGATTCTTTTCATCTGAGTCGACCAGTTTGGTAGCGGCCTCGAGGAAGTTGCTGAAGCAGCTGATCCACTGCTCGTACTGTTCAGACACTCCTGGAGATTGGGGGTCCACTTCTAACCGATCGGGGTGCAGCAGCTTCTCTATTTCCGGAGAGATAAGCTTCTGTTTATTAAATTGTAGTGCACTATCAGTAACCACCAAGTGTAGGCAGAGGGAACGATAGGCTTTAATGTCCAGAAGAACCTTGCTGGCCCGGATCCAGGTCTAGGAATGGAGGAAAGGGAAAGGTGGCTCGACCTTGATGGCCCAGGACCACGGGGGGAGGAGTCATATGGTATGAGTCATCAGTGGGCGGGCCAGCTCCATATATAACTGTATACAGTATATCACCACAGGCATAACACAGTTGCCTCTGCATCTGCTGGAACTACCTCAGTGGCTGGATGATACAGAGGGTTCATCGTATGCCTGCAAATGTTATACCTTCAGTCTTTACTCTTCATTGCACCATTCATAGAAAGCTCTTAGTGTCTATAGACTTAGGAGCTTCAAGATTGACTATTCCAGGGGCTGAGTGAAGAAAATAGCGAACATTGCCAGATGCTACTGTTGCACACCAAGGTGAGGTGGCTGTCCAAAGGAAATGTCTTTGTCGCTTTGCTGCACTCTGGGACACAATCGTTCCCCTTCTTTCTCATAACTCGCGGGGAGAAAAACTCAATGATGGAAAGGTGGACCTATTTTATCTGGCAGATATGTTTGCCAAACTCAATTTATGGAGCAAGACCTTACAGGTGAACACAATAACCTCGTTGAGAGAAAGGAAGCTCTTGTTCCTTTCCTTAAAAAGCTCAAAGCCTGAGCAACATCAGACGTCTTGAATTCTGGTAATTTCCAAATCTGAACATAAACACGCGGCTGCCTATTCTATGTCGTGTGAGTTGAAAAGAAAATGAAGATTTTACTGTTTATGTGAAACACCTCAAGCAAATACACACAGATCTTCAGGAAAGATAATGACACATTAATCCTCAATATTCCTCAGGTCCATTTGAGGATCAACTCTCTGAGGCTGACTCAGCAAGTCAAAAGAGGTTGATTTATCTTCGAAGTGATAAAGTTGCATGCCATAGGTTCAATCAATTAAAAAAAAGATTTTGGGGTGAAGAATGATCTGCCAATTAGATTTCCAAAACTATGGGAAAAGGCCAAAATATTATTCATTGCCTTTGTCTCCACAGGACTGAGTTAAGGAAGGCCATTTCCTTTCAAAATCCAGGAATTGACGATATCACAACAAGACCTTCGACAATCACTATCTAGCTTGAAGGTGAATATCAATAGAAAATTCACAAAGGAACATGAAGCTCAAGGATTTTACTAAAATTTTCATTTTATAAGAATTTTTTTAAGGTTCTTTTCATTCATTTTTCACATCCTCGTGTTTATGCCTTAAGGTTCCGTCATGACTCATGAATGAACCGTGGAGCCTCTAAGAACCTTCTTAAAATTTTCTTGTAATGTGAATGTTCATGTTTTCTTCTTTCCTACATGTTCAATAAGGATGATTTCCTCTTTGTCTTTGTTCTGGAATCACCAAGCCACAGTTGTCACGCTCAAGTAAAACCTTTGTTTTCTTTTCAACCCGCACGACATAAATATGAGAATGGCTGGTGTCAACCCTACTGCTAAGTAGAATTTCTGCCTGGCTTGGAGGATAAAGAATCTCGGGGGTGTATGAGGTCAGGAACTAAAATGCCCAAGAAACTATTCAGGCAATTCCTTTGAGTAATTCCATTGCTTCTAGAAGAATTGTTGAGATGGCAAGGGACATTGAAAAACAATTAGTTATTTCATTGCAATCCAATAAATTCTCTTTACATTTAGATGAACCCACTCTGCAAGAGAACAATGTTCTCTTCAGTGGCTTATGCCAGATTCCAGAAACAAACTGATAGAAGAATTATTGAAGGAGTTCTGAGAGATAGGATAGATGGGTATTTGGACAGCCATGGGCTGATTAAGGACAGTCAGCAGGGCTTTATGTGTGGCAGGTCGCGTTTAATGAATCTTGAAGAATTTTTCGAGGAGATTACCAAAAATATAGATGAAGGAGAGGCTGTGGATGTTTTCTACATGGACTTTAGTAAATCCTTTGACAACGTCCCACATGGGAGGTTACTTCAGAAGGTTGAGGCACTAGGTATCCATGGAGAGGTTGTAAACTGGATTCAAAATTGGTTGTGTGGGAGAAAACAGAGTGGTGATGGATGGTTGCTTCTCAGACTGGAGGCCTGAGACTAGCGATGTCCCTCAGGGATCTGAGTTGGGGCCATTGTTATTTGGATGATAACGTGGTGAATTGTATCAGCAGGTTTGATGATGACACAAAGATAGGAGCCGTTGTGGACAGCGAGGAAGATTTTCAAAGCTTGCAGAGAGATCTGGACCAACTGGGAAAATGGGTCAAAAATGGCAGATGGAGTGTAATGCAGGCAAATGTGAGGTGATGCATTTTGGAAGGGCAAGCCAAGGTCGGACATGCACAGTAAATAGTGGGGCACTGAGGAGTGCGGAGGAGCAGAGAGATCTGGGAATACAGATGCATTGTTCCCTGAAGGTGGCGTCGTAGTTGGACAGGGTTCGAAAGAATTTTAGCCTCTATAAATCAAGGTATGGAGCATAGGAGTTGGGAATGTTTTGCTGAAGTTTTGATGAGGCCAAATTTGGAATATTGTGTGTAGTTCTGGTCGCCTAACTACAGGAAGGATATCAATAAGATTGAAAGAGTGCAGAGAAGATTTACTAGGATGTTTCCGGGTCTTCAGGAGTTGAGTTACAGGGAAAGAATAAACAGGTTAGGACTTTATTCCTTGCAGTGAAGAAGAATAAGGGAGATTTGATAGAGCTTTACAAGATTGAGAGGTCTAGACAGAGTAAATGTGAGTATGTTGTTTCCACTTAGATTGAGGGAGATAAATCCGAGGGGTCATAGTTTGAAGTTGAAAGGGGAAAGGTTTAGAGGAACATTAGGGGAAAGTTCTTCACTCAGAGAGTGGTGGGAGTGTGGAATGAGTTGCCATCTGATGTGGAGAATGCAGACTGGATCTTGAGTTTAAGAATAAATTGGATAGATACATGAATGGGAGAGGTCTGGAGGGTTAGGGAAATAGGAGCAGGTCAATGGGACTAGCGGAAACTGGAGTCGGGAAAAATCGCACGCAGACATAGGGAGAACGTACAAACTCCTTACAGACAGTGCGGGATCGAACCCCAGTCCCAGTCGCTGGCGCTGTAATGGCATTGAACTAACCATTACACCACCCATGCTGCTCTAACTCCGACAATAAGCTTGAACTTTGAATAAGTTCATGGGCTCAATTTAGAGCACCAGTGGGATTCTAAGTACAGATTATTTGTGGATAATCAAAATATTCAGTCAGTTTCTGGCGTTTCCTCCCTTCTCGTTTCCAAGCTCCAGTGATGTCCGCCTTGTGCCCCCCAGTCCTCATTGAGTTGAATGATCAGCCATGATCTTATTGAATGGCGGAGCAGGCTCTGTGGGCAAGGTGGCCGACTCCTGTTCCTATTTATTACGAATGTTAAAAGCCAAATGTGAACATTCTTTCCTCCACAATCTGTAGCCATAAACATCTAAGCCACAGATTGTGTCATACTCCACACAATGGTCAAATGTGCAACGTTGTGGTTCCATGAAAGTTTGATCATACAATACTGTGGACATGTAACCACAGATTCAGTGATTTCCCCCTTCAGGGTTCTCCACATATCTAACGTGTGAACACACAGAAGTACCCAAACAATGACAGATCCGTGTCTAGCTTTCCTCTAGTCTCAATAAAGGGATTTGACCTGGCACCTCCACTCTCCATTTCTCACCTCAGATGCTGCCTTACCTTCTTAGTTCCACTGGAAGCTTGTTTTGCTTTTTCCCCAGGTTCCAGCCTCCTGTTTCCATGATTAGCTGCCAGTTCACGATGCTCCATCATATCCACATGGGATAGCAGCAGGGTCTTCACTCCATAGGCGAAGGGTCCCATCAGTTAGCTGCTTAATTGGGTGCCCCCACTCAGACCTAGATGTTCAAGATTCTTTCACTGTCATGTAATAAAACAGATGTAACATGAGACGAAATTGCCTTTAGTCTGCCGCACATGTGCCCTTCAGCCGCAGAGCCCCTCACCTGCCTTGAATCTTCATCAGAAAGAGTGAAACAACCTTAGCAAAGTGATCATTAAAGTGGGTCTGGGAACAGAGGATCGAGTTCACATTTTTGGAACTCTACAATTAATGTGCCGAATAATTGCTGCATTTCCCCCACACTGCAGCACCACGTACTTTAAAAATACATCAAAAGTGACCTGCTGAGCATCTTCCTGCACATTCTTTCAGATTTCCCGCCTCTGAACTATTTTGCTTTGTAATCAGTGGCATTTTATCTCTTTGATTTCCATGTGGAAAAGCACCTTTCATGTGCCCACTTTTTAAAGGTGGTGGAACGAGCTGGAAAAGCTGTCGAACGGCTCAAGATTCTTGGTTTTATGAGCACAGGCTCACAGGACAAAGAGTAAGAAATTTAGCTGAGCCTTTGCAAACACTGGGTGCAGAATGGATTTAATTTTTTAAATTTAAATTTAGATGTTCAGCACAATAGCAGCCCCTTCCGGCCCACGAGTCTGTACTGCCCAAATACTCCAATTAACCTACAACCCTCGTACGTTTTTAAAAGTGGGAGGAAACCCATTCAGACAAATGCACAAGCTCCTTATAGAAAGCACCAGGCCACCTATCATTTCTGCAGCCGGGAGGAGACCAGCTACCATGTGTACATGGAGAGTGAGAGGTTGCAGCCCCTTTGTGCCTACTTGATGGGGCCTGCTCCTCAAGATCCAGGCTCCTGATTTACGGTTTCCTGGTGTGGAGGGAGGTGCTGGGCGCTCAGAGAATTTCCTTGTGAGGTTGTTGCTGGGGGCGGGGCCAAGATGGTCATTCAGGGGTCAAGATGGAGGGGTGTCAAAGGATCTGGATGAGCCAGCTACCTGCTCGTCTTTCGGGGTTCCATCTGTGTTGTTAGCGTGGGAGCATGTGCTATTCGAGGGGACGGCGGCCGAGTTCTGGGAATGGTGGGTCCCTCAGGGGATCACGTGTCATAGAAGGTAATAATGGGATTTTAATTTGAAAATCTAAAATATATGTAACAGAGGGGTGGAATTGATTAACCATTAACCAATTTCCAACAATGTAAATAGTATGTTTAAATGTAGTTCTGTATTTTGTCATGTTGTTAGTTGTTTGAATAAACTTTTGTAAAAAAAATTCAGTGCCAAATTTGAACTTGGGTCACTGGCGCTGTAATAGTGTTGCCCCAACCGTTTGAGGAATCGAGAAAGGATCGAGAATGCATGGATCGGGATAAGTTGTTTTCAAGCAAGGATTTGCAAGGTAAATGGAGGACCTTCAAAGATGAACTTTTGAGAGTATAGAGTTTGTATGTTCCTGTCAGGATTAAAGGCAAAGTTAGAAGGTATAGGAAACCTTGATTTTGGAAGAATATTGAGGATCTGGTTTGGAAAAAGAGAGAGGTGTATAGCAGGTGTAGGCAACATGGAGCAAATGAGGTACCTGAGTATAAAAAATGCAAGAAAAATCTCAAGAAAGAAATCAGGAGGCTAAGATAAGACATGAGGATGCTTTGGGCAACAACTTACAACTTCTTCCTTGCCGCCATCAGATTTCTGAACAGAGAGGTGGAGAGGATGAGCAAATGTAGGCTCTTGGGAGTCACTATCTCGGAAGATCTTTCCTGGAACCAACACACCAATGGCATCATGAAGAAAGCCTCTACATCCTCAGGAGTTTGCGGAGGAGCTAGTGGAGTTCAAGTGAACCGGTACAGACTTGAAGGGCTGACATGGCCTGTTTCCGTGCTGTAAAGAATTATGTGGTTATATGTGAAGCAAAGTCCTAAGAGTTTCTACAGGTATACTAAGACGAAAAGGACAATAAGGGACAAAATTGGTTCCTTTGAAGATCAGAGTGGTCAGCTTTGTGTCGAGCCAAAAGAGGTGTGGAGATCGTAAATTCCTTTGTTCATCAGTATTCACTCAGGAAACAGGCACAGAGTCGTGGGAAGTAAGGAAAACAAGCAGTGAGATCATGGAACCTAAACAGGTAAAAGAGGAGGAGGTGCTTGCTGTCTTAAAGCAAATAAAGCTGGATAAATCCCCAGACCCGAGCAAGATATTCACTTTGAACTTGACGGGGGCTAGTGTAGAAATTGCAGGGACTCTGGCAGAAATACTTAAAATACCTTTAGACATGGGTGTGGTGCCAGAGCATTGAAAGGGAGTTCGCTTTGTTCCATTGTTTAAAAAAGCCTCCAAAAGTAACCCTGGAAATTATAGACCAGTGAGCCTGATGTCAGTAGTAGATAAATTATTGGAAGGTTTTCTAAGAGATCAGATGTACAATTATTTGGTAAGCCAGGAAAGTTGACAAAAGAAAGCCTGTGGATGTTGTCTACATGGATTTTGACAAGGTCGCATATGAGAGACAGTCTGGAAGGTTCACACCCTAGGTGTTCATGGTGAAGTAGTGAACTGGATTTGGCAATGGCTGGATGGGAGAAGCCAGAGAGTGGTGGGGGATGGTTGTTTCTCAGTCTGGAGGCCTGTAACTAGTGGTGTGCCTTAGGGATCAGTGCTGGGACCATTGTTGTTTGTCATCTATATCAATGACCTGAATGATAATGTCGTGAATTGGATCAGCAAGTTTGCAGATGACACTAAGATTAAAGGCATTGTGAACAGTGAAGAAGGTTTTCAGAGGCATCTGGACCAGCTGGATATGGCAGATGGAATTCAATGCAGACAAGTGTGAGGTGTTGCATTTTGGAAGGACAAACCAGGAAAGGACATAGACAGTAAATGGTAGGGCACTGAGGAGTGCGGTAGAACAGAGGGATCTGAGAATACAGATACATAATTCCCTGAAAGTGGCATCATAGGTAGAAAGAGTGCAGAGAAGATATACTAGGATGTTTCCCGGACTTCAGGAACTGAGTTTTAGGGAAAGGTGAAACAGGTTAGGACTTTATTCCCTAGAGTGTAGAAGATTGAGGGGATTTTGATAGCGGTATTTAGAATTAGGAGGGGGAATAGACAGGGTAAACGTAGATGGGCTTTTTCCACTGAGGGTAGATGAGTAACAAACCAGAGGACATGGGTTAAAGGTGAAAGGGAAGAGTTTAGGGAAACTATATGGGGAATTTCTTCACACAGAGAGTGGTGGGAGTGTGGAACCAGCTTCCAGCATAAATGCGTAATGCCAACTTGAAAAGCGGAAGCAACCTTAAAAATACAACTATGGTACATCGAAATGAACAAGTATATTCCGTTAGAAAAAATTACCTACAATCTAAGAACAAATATACTTTATTTGAACAAATTTGGAAACCATACATAGAATATACTAGAAACCACCGATTTCAGACCACCACTTCTTAAAATAACAAATGACAAATACAAAAATATTTAAATATAGAATTTATGACAACGCAACTTTTTTTCCTTTGTATTCTTTTATTGTTTATTTATTTATTGACATTTTTCTTTCTTTTGCTTTCTGTTATAGAGGGTGGGGGGAAAAGGGGAAGAAAAAGTCACTGTGTATATTTTAATGATGAATGTATGTATGTATTATTGTAGTAGTTCACAGTGAAATATTAAATAAACAATTTTTTTTTAAAAAGAATTTGGGCAGGTACATGGATGGGAGAAGTATGGAGGGCTATTGGCTGCGTGTAGGTCAGTGGGACTAGGCAAAAAAATGGTTCAGCACAGACTAGAAGGGCCGAAAGGGCCTGTTTTGGTGCTGTAGTGTTCTATGGTTTTATAGTTCTAATCGCGCTGCCTCAATTGACTAGAATGATTGCTGGGATGAGGGAATTCAATTACTTAGTGAGGCATGGAGTTGCGGTCAGAGAAAGCTGATTTTTGAAAATATCATGAATATTTTTGGCAGGGAATATTTGTGGGGGGAGAAAAACTTCCTCATTCGGATGTATCAGTAACCAAGATTTAAATTATCAATAGAAGCAGAGGTGATATGAGATTTTTTTTAACAGAGAAACGTGCCAGAAGCAGGTTTGTGATAAGAAACAAATTCCAGGGCTATTATTGAGAATGATGGAAAGGGTTAAGCAAAATGGCCAATGCTCTGTTCCTCTGCATGGGCAAAACTGGGAACTCATTTCTGTATACTTTCACTAAAAGCTATGTATTCATCCCTCACAGCAGCTCTGTACCTTAGTCTCTACCTCCAAAGATTGATTGTCAGAGTATATACATACAGCCCTGAGACTCTTTTTCCAACGGGCCAGGCAGAATTTCAACTTATTGGTAGTGCAAAACAACTACTCAAGAATAGATATGTGTACAAAAGAGAGAAATATAAACAAAGAAAGAGATGTAAACCAATTGACTGTGCAATACAGGAATTAAATATTCAGTAATAAATAATGCGCAGAGCACGAGCCCTTAAACGAGTCCCGGATTGAGTTTGTTGTTGAGGAGTCTGATGGTGGAGGGGTAGCAGCTGTTCCTGAACCTGGTGGGGCAAGTCTCGTGACCCCTGGACCTATGTCACCCTCTTGGTTTTCGGAACTCCCACACCTGGAAGTGGCATCTCAGGGCAATGAGGAAGGCATTGGGCCCACTGGCCTGCGATGGGCAGAATATTGAGCACAAATGTGGGAACCTCACGACGCAGCTGTACAAGGCATTGGTGAGACCACATTTGGACCACTGTGTGCTGTTCCTGTTGCCCGACTTTAGGAAGGACGTTATGAAGTTTGAAGGGGTACAGAGGAGTTTCACCAGGATGTTGCCAGAACTGGAGGGCATGAGTTTTTGGGAGAAAATGGATCTTTATTGAGAACCATAGAACACTACAGAATAGAAAATGACTGTTCGGCCCTTCTAGTCTGTGCCAAAATATTATTCCGCTAGTCCCATTGACCTGCACCTGGTCCATAACCCTCTAAACCTCCCAATATCTATCCAATTTATTCTTAAAACTCAATTTACCACGTCAGATAGAAGCTTGTTCCACACTCCCAGCACTCCCTGAGTGAAGAAGTTCCCCCTAATATTCTCCCTAAACCTTTTTCCTTTCACCCTAAAGCCATGTCCTCTCGTATTTATCTCTCCTAATATAATTTTTTGGAGTTTAGGAGGCTGAGGTTATAAGATGATGAGGGACATGCATAAAGCGAATGCTCACAGTCTTTTCCCCAGGGTAGACGATTCTCATAGTAGAGAGCACAGGAATGCAGTAAGAGGGAAATTAAATATTCAAGTCCGGCCTGGGGAAACATTCAGAAACTCAGCGGGTCACACAGTGCACATTATAGAGCAAACATAAAGATACATAACCAACACTTCAGGCTTGAGCCTTTCGTCAGAAGACATTTGACAGACCTTTGGAGAGGAAGGATTAAGGATGTGAATCGAACACAGGCAAATGATGTTAAAGAACAATTTTTACGAATATGCTTAATAGCTAGTGTAAGGATACACTAGCTACTTGCAAATTATTGGGAACATAATTGCTTCTTAAGATCTGTGCCAATGTGAGATAGTAGCTTATCCACAAGAATGTCAATTTGTCTTCGGATGGGGACACACCGACCTTCCCACATCATTCTAGATGTTACAAGGTAACATGTAATAGGAACACACAAAATGCAGGTATGTGAGGCTGGTGGGAAACTTGGAAGGGTCTCATGAAGACCCCTGCCCAAAAGTTGTATAAACGTACAGGTGGACACCCCGATACTTTCTATACTTGGGGCTCAGTGCTGAGAACGAGTCCCTGAACTCTTTCTTGAATTCCCTCACTCCCATATAACCATATAACCACTTACAGCACAGAACTGGACAGTTCAGCCCTACTAGTCCATGCCGTAGCAAATCCCCACCCTCCTAGTCCCACTGACCAGCACCCGGTCCATACCCCTCTAGTCCCCTCCTATCCATGTAACGATCCAGTCTTTCCTTAAATGTAACCAATGATCCCACCTCGACCACGTCTGCCGGAAGCTCATTTCACATCCCCACCACCCTCTGCGTAAAGAAATTTCCCCTCATGTTCCCCTTATAATTTTCCCCCTTCAATCTTAAACCATGTCCTCTAGTTTGAATCTCCCCCACTCTTAATTGAAAAAGCCTATCCACGTTTACTCTGTCTGTCCCTTTTAAAATCTTAAACACCTCTATCAAGTCCCCCCTCAATCTTCTACGCTCCAGATAAAAAAGCCCCAGTCTGCAAAACCTTTCCCTGTAACTCAAACCTTGAAATCTCGTCAACATTCTTGTGAACCTTCTCTGCACTCTCTCTATACTGTTTATATCCTTCCTGTAATTTGGTGACCAAAACTGTACACAGTACTCCAAATTTGGCCTCACCAACATCTTGTACAATTTCATCATAACCTCCCTACTCTTGAATTCAATACTCCGATTTATGAAGGCCAACATTCCAAATGCCTTCTTCACCACACCATCTACCTGAGTATCAGCCTTGAGGGTACTATTTACCACAACTCCTAAATCCCTTTGTTGCTCTGCAAATCTCAATAGCCTACCATTTAATGCATATGACCTATTTAGATTTGCCTTTCCAAAATGTAATACCTCACACTTATCTGTATTAAATTCCATCAGCCATTTCTCAGCCCACACCTCCAGCCTTCCTAAATCACCTTTTAATCTACGGTAATCTTCTTCACTGTCCACAACACCACCAATCTTTGGATCATCCGCAGGCGTAACAAAGGTTTAATAAAGAGGTTGTTGCATATTGGCTCTGTTATGTTTTCTGCTGTCTGTTTTCTTTAGCCGTGGGACTAGGCCAGACTGCCAGCTGCACGAGTTGTGCCGAAAGTCATGATCCATGCCATATGGCCCTGTGACTCTATGACTCCAATGAACCATTTGGGTTTAAGCAACAGTCTGGGCCCCAATGACTTCTCCTGATGCTTTATTCTTTTTGAATTTCAATTCAGATGGCCATGGTATCTGAGGTCATTTTCTCTGTGACATATCGCAGACCTTTGCTGTTGGTTCATTGTAACGTTCAACCAGTTGGGTAAGCTTAATCCTCTCACCATATATCACTGATTAAAAGTTGCCATGTCTCCCAGAACTGATTCTTAACAAACCATGAAATCTGTCCTTAACAAGAAATAACATCAAATAGTTTAAAACAAGAAAGTCCACAGACTGTCTCCTTGTAGTAAATACATAAAGGCCCTGGAGAAGTTCAGCAGGTCCCACAGCGTCCGTGTGAGGTAAAGATGTCCAACTAATGCTTCGGGCCTGAGCCCTTCTTCAAGGGGTGAGCAAAAAGCAGGCAGGTGCCTTAATAAAAGGTGAAGGGAGGAGGGAAGAAGGGGCAGGGGGAGGAGCACAGGCCAACAGCAGGAGGCCGTAGGTGGACATGGGTAGGAGAGGAAAGCTGTTGGATAGGAGAGTGAAAGCCAAGCAATTTAAAAAAACAATCTCTGGTGGTGAACAAGTTATTAGAAGTATTCACGGTTACTGGAAGTAATTGAGAAGGATAACAATGTTGGATTATTTCTATTAGTCTGCGATTCGGACAGCCATTGTAGCCAGATGCATCTGGAAAGAGATTAGAAGATAATTGTTCAATACTGATGGAAAATATAGCCCATTTTCCACTGCACCCAGTCCCAGGAATTAACTGGGAATTTACGGGGACAGGGTCCAGTGGAAAAGGAACACTGCCGAAGGCCAACATTAAATCACGTCATTTCACGCCGGGGATTAACTGCCTCTGCCCCTGCTCATATCCCCAGTGTTTGCTGATGCCAACGGGGTGTTAAAAACCAGTGGAAAAGGGACAGCAGAAAGTCACCCGTTTCCAGTTGAAGGTAGAACAATCCGATCCCCAGGGATGAGCTGTGTTCAGTGGAAAAGCAGTTAGTGTCTCGGTTAAGGGTGACCCAGTGGAAACAGAACAAAGGGCTTCCTATCCCGGGGCTCTGCACAGCCAATTAACTGGGATGCCAGTGGAAAAGAGGCCAGTAATTCAGTACTTCGCAAGGCACAGGATCGTAGGAATGATAGACCTAGCAGGTAAGCAGGGAAATGGAGAGCTTCAATTTGGATCTCACACCAGTGGAGGTCTAATGAGACAAATGGCTCCCCTTCCTTCCTGAGACTTTAATGATTTGATGCGTAGTATTCAGAATTGTGTTGGTGAATTAAGCTTATGTTAACAGGACTGTATTCACAAACTTAATATTAATTTGTCCATTAAGTTAGATAACTCCTGCACATCAATTAGTCATTGTTGACATACATAGGAGTTGGAACCTTGTGGAAGACAGGGTTGAATTACAATAACCAGAATAGGTGTTGTTATGTGTTACTTCTAAACAAAAGGGGGGGCACAGAATAAGTAGATTTTAAAAGAGAAGCTGCTTCTAACTGTCTCTTTAAGATAAGGAGGACAGTCTCATTGTTTGGAAAACAGATTCCAAAATATTCATTCAAAACCAGAAGATAGGACCATGTATTCTCCTTTTCACAGGAGGCAACCTTGGTGTCTCAGAAAATGGTCACTTCTATTTAAAGAATAACTCTCGTGATACTACATCAAAAAAATTGTGAGTAAAGAGGCCTGAAGATATGATGTTTAAAACCGCTTTATATTATTTCTGAACTGAGAAATTAAGACCTTCAGGCAAGACTAAAATGATGCTGAAGTTTGAAAAACGGACTTTTCAGAGTGGGACTTTAATTACACACAGATACACATTTTATATTTGCATATAATGGGGTTAAATTTGGAGTTAAGTTTAGAGATAAGTAAGAAATGTTATGTTATTGATAGTTTAATAAAAACTATTATTTTGAATTTTCCATTGCCTGGTGAATTTTCCATTGCTGTTCCTTTGTTAGAACTAACAAAGTCCTTTTGTCCCAAACAAAAATTAAAAGGGCTGTTAGTTTGTAACAGTCTATTGGTATTCACACAAAGGAGGAGGAGGAGATGGCTGTGGAGGGATTTGTGACATTGTTTAACATTAGCTGGGTGCAAAATGTTGATCCCAAAGTCTAAAATACAGTAAAACTCCTGGTATCCAGAATTCAAGCAACCAGCAAAAAAACATTTTAAAAGTTCAAATAAATAAGAATAAAATAACAGGTAAAAAATAGACAAATATAAAATTGTAAAGGTACATCCAGATATCTAGTGAAAGTAAATGTTCTCTGAAGTAACACATGAACATTTGGTGAAGATGGGAACAAATATTCAGTCAGTGGAGGACCTTGGTCGGGCTTTGCTCGTAGCAGCTGTTTGAACAAAGTTGCCCAGGATGAAGAGCTGGTCGATGCCACTCGCCATTGGGGTGACTCTCTTAAAGTGTCTCCTTATCCCTGCTGAGTAAGGATAAAGCCCCTGGTCAGGGGCTTTATCTGTAAACTTGGAGGAGGGGGGGTTAATCATCTATAATGTCTTTCGGGCAGCTCTATAGAGATGCAATGATGATTAAATGTTTTCAAAGAATGTGTCTGAAAATGAAGTAAAATGGTTTAAGGTTTAGATATTTATGCAAGTGAAGTTTGTTCAGTGTAAGTGCAGTGGAGTATTTTTGTCTTTTAAACTTTTTATTCTTAATGCAGGTGTATTAGTTAGGCGTTGTGAGTGTAAGTCTCAAGCAACCGGAACATACACTTATCTGGCATCTTATCTGCCAAATAGCAGGGGTTTTACTGTTTTTCCCACTTTTCAGTATCAAGACTTAACAATCAGGAAAATGTTCAATGGCATGCCTCTGGGAAATCTATCTTCCAAAGAATCTGCTTGAGAGAAGAGTTCTTGCTGGCTGGGCTTTTAGGTTATGGAAGAGATAGAGTTGTATAACAACATCTAGATATCAGAGGAAGATTTTAGCTGGAAACAAGCAAGAACAGAAGTAGTGGTATGATTTTCACACATCAGCTGAAACGAGAAAGTAGGCGTTGTGGAGCAAACTGGAGCAAAAAGAGGGAGGAGAGCACGTGGATTTTGGAGTGCTGTCCATCAGTAAGATGTTATTGGATAGATATGGACTAAACGATTCCCTGGTGTGTAGTTAATTTCTGATCTTCAAATGGTTTTCTCTCCCAGAGACAGGTTTCCTCATTGTACAGGCCCAGCTCCACTTTTTTCTGGTTGAGGCTTCAATGTAACCAGCTTGATACATTCTGTGCCATCAGGTAATCTCAATTAACCGAGAAACTCAAACAAACCTATAATCAAGCTTATTGTCATCTGGTTGTACAAGTACAACGTGACGAAACAGTGCGGTCCTCGATGCAAAAACACACAGAGACTCAACCAGACATCTCTCTCTCTCTCTCTCTCTCTCTCTCTCTCTGTTTCGCAGGCGCGCGCGCACACACACACACACACACACACACACACACACACACACACACACACACACACACACACACACACACACACACACACACACACACACACACACACACACACACACACACACACGCGCGCGTATTTAATGTGTAAATAATGTTTCATGAACTGACCACCGGCTAGTTCGTTGCAAGCTCAACCTTCACTTCAAGCCAAAGCCCCCAGAAAGAGGTTCAATGTTGGAAACCTGCAGTCAGACGAAGCGAGAGGAAACTTCCAGGCAAACCTCAAAGCAAAGCTCGACGATGCAATCCACCTCACGGACCCGTCCCCTGAAACCCTCTCGGATCAGTTGAAGACTACCATACTGCAATCCACTGAAGAGGTACTGAGCTTCTCCTCCAGGAAAAACAAGGACTGGTTCGACGAAAACAGCCAGGAAATCCAGGAGCTGCTGGCAAAGAAGCGAGCTGCCCACCAGGCTCACCTTACAAAGCCGTCCTGTCCAGAGAAGAAACAAGCCTTCCGTTGCGCATGCAGCCATCTTCAGCGCAAACTCCGGGAGATCCAAAATGAGTGGTGGACTAGCCTCGCCAAGCGAACCCAGCTCAGCGCGGACATTGGCGACTTCAGGGGTTTCTACAAGGCTCTAAAGGCTGTGTACGGCCCCTCACCCCAAGTCCAAAGCCCGCTGCGCAGCTCAGACGGCGAAGTCCTCCTCAGCGACAAGATCTCCATCCTCAACCGATGGTCAGAACACTTCCAATCTCTTCAATGCCAACCGCTCAGTCCAAGATTCCGCCCTGCTCCAGCTCCCTCAACAGCCCCTAAGGCTAGAGCTGGATGAGGTCCTCACCCAGGATGAGACATATAAGGCAATCGAACAACTGAAAAGTGGCAAAGCAGCAGGTATGGATGGAATCCCCCCAGAGGTCTGGAAGGCTGGCGGCAAAACTCTGCATGTCAAACTGCATGAGTTTTTCAAGCTTTGTTGGGACCAAGGAGAACTGCCTCAGGACCTTCGTGATGCCACCATCATCACCCTGTACAAAAACAAAGGCGAAAAATCAGACTGCTCAAACTACAGGGGAATCACGCTGCTCTCCATTGCAGGCAAAATCTTCGCTAGGATTCTCCTAAATAGAATAATACCTAGTGTCGCCGAGAATATTCTCCCAGAATCACAGTGCAGCTTTCGCGCAAACAGAGGAACTACTGACATGGTCTTTGCCCTCAGACAGCTCCAAGAAAAGTGCAGAGAACAAAACAAAGGACTCTACATCACCTTTGTTGACCTCACCAAAGCCTTCGACACCGTGAGCAGGAAAGGGCTTTGGCAAATACTAGAGCGCATCGGGTGCCCCCCAAAGTTCCTCAACATGATTATCCAACTGCACGAAAACCAACAAGGTCGGGTCAGATACAGCAATGAGCTCTCTGAACCCTTCTCCATTAACAATGGCGTGAAGCAAGGCTGTGTTCTCGCACCAACCCTCTTTTCAATCTTCTTCAGCATGATGCTGAACCAAGCCATGAAAGACCTCAATAATGAAGACGCTGTTTACATCCGGTACCGCACGGATGGCAGTCTCTTCAATCTAAGGTGCCTGCAAGCTCACACCAAGACACAAGAGAAACTTGTCCGTGAACTACTCTTTGCAGACGATGCCGCTTTAGTTGCCCATTCAGAGCCAGCTCTTCAGCGCTTGACGTCCTGCTTTGCGGAAACTGCCAAAATGTTTGGCCTGGAAGTCAGCCTGAAGAAAACTGAGGCCCTCCATCAGCCAGCTCCCCCACCATGACTACCAGCCCCCCCACATCTCCATCGGGCACACAAAACTCAAAACGGTCAACCAGTTTACCTATCTCGGGTGCACCATTTCATCAGATGCAAGGATCGACAACGAGATAGACAACAGACTCGCCAAGGCAAATAGCGCCTTTGGAAGACCACACAAAAGAGTCTGGAAAAACAACCAACTGAAAAACCTCACAAAGATAAGCGTATACAGAGCCGTTGTCATACCCACACTCCTGTTCGGCTCCGAATCATGGGTCCTCTACCGGCATCACCTACAGCTCCTAGAACGCTTCCACCAGCGTTGTCTCCGCTCCATCCTCAACATTCATTGGAGCGCTTTCATCCCTAACGTTGAAGTACTCGAGATGGCAGAGGTCGACAGCATCGAGTCCACGCTGCTGAAGATCCAGCTGCGCTGGGTGGGTCACGTCTCCAGAATGGAGGACCATCACCTTCCCAAGATCGTGTTATATGGCGAGCTCTCCACTGGCCACCGTGACAGAGGTGCACCAAAGAAAAGGTACAAGGACTGCCTAAAGAAATCTCTTGGTGCCTGCCACATTGGCCACCGCCAGTGGGCTGATATCGCCTCAAACCGTGCATCTTGGCGCCTCACAGTTCGACAGGCAGCAACCTCCTTTGAAGAAGACCGCAGAGCCCACCTCACTGACAAAAGGCAAAGGAGGAAAAACCCAACACCCAACCCCAACCAACCAATTTTCCCCTGCAACCACTGCAACCGTGTCTGCCTGTCCCGCATCGGACTTGTCAGCCACAAACGAGCCTGCAGCTGACGTGGACATTTGCCCCCTCCATAAATCTTCGTCCGCGAAGCCAAGCCAAAGAGAAAAGAATGTTTCATGAACTGTGTGTGAGCAGTTGCTTTGGTTGAAAGAAGCTGTCCCTCAGCCTGGTGATACTACTGTTTCTCTTCCCCGACGGGAGCACCTGAAAGATGCCGTGCGCTGGGTGGAAAGGGTCCTCAATGATTTTGCCCACCCTCTTCAAACATTGATCCCGATGCATCACGGTGAAGGGGGGAGACGTGGGGGCCACTCTTATGGTCCTGTGGATGAACTTCCGATCCTTTTCTCTGCAGCAACTGTGAAGCAGCCAACCAGGGTGCTCTCGATTGAACTCCTGTAGAAGGTTGACATTATGGCGCCCGGTAGCCTTGCCCACTTCATCTTTTCAGGAAATGCAGTTGCTGTCGTGCCCTCCTGACAAGGGTCATTAGTTAAGTGACCTATTACCACCTGGGAGTTCATGTAACTGGCATTTATCCACTTCTAGAGATCTCCTTGGTTGAGGAGAGCCCACACGCCATCCCCACCCTTAATGCAACTTTGTTTTCCCTCTTTCCCAGTTCTGTTGAAAGGCCTTCGACTTGAAACAAACTTCTCTTTCCACTGATTCCACCAGGTCTAAGGATTATTTCCAACATTTTCTGGTTCATCTCGCAAATTTAATCATCGTTCTCAGGTTCTGAACAAAATCTCCTTGACTTCCTCTGTAACTGGGAAATAAGCTCCATTGATTTTATTTCCAAGAAACTCCTACTTATCCCAGGTGGAAAATCCACTTCCATGATTTTGAACATTTCTATTGAGCCTCATCTTGTCCTTTTCACCTCCTAGGGGAAACGAGGCCAGTTTCTCCATCTCTCTGTCTAGCTGCAGCTCCCTTACACTGATTATGTTCCAGTAAATCTTCTCCATGGTCATGCCTTCCTACAATTGGACTTTACACTCCAAGAGACTCTGGGGGAATTTCCCCCATTCTCCTGGATCAAACACCAATGTCTGCTTGTGAGGAGAGAATAGTAAACTATTTTTCGCCTCAGTGAGAACATGGCTGGATCTGTGATCTGCCTCCGTGGAAAAAAATTCCCCACTTCCCCTTATTCCTTTGATTATCAAAATGAATACCACAGCCATGAACTTTACTTTTTTTAGCTATGGTCCCCTTAGGACGCGCCTCAAATTTTATGAGCCCCCTTCACTGTGAAGCAGTTAAGTTTAGTTAGTTTCTTCTCTCCTACCGACTACATAAAAGACAGCCTGTGCATCTTGCCCCTCCCCACCCCCCCCCCCCATTAAATGTGTGGAAGGTCTGGTAATTTTCAATCTGGACTACCATATCGAAAAACTCTCAGCCAGTGGAAATACTTCCTCCCCACATGCTCCCTTAATGACAATTAAGGTCACCGCTCAAGGCCGTGATTTCCAGGGAAGATCACCCACGTTACCATAACCTCTGCCCAGAGTATAGGAAGTCATTCTGGGAAATTCTGCCACTCTCCCTACAACGTCGATATCTCCTTTCGAAAGCAACCACGGGATTCTGGTTTCATCGAAGTAAGGCTTTTGAGGATTGTGGTATAACTTCCATTCTGCTGAGCCCCTGACCTTGGAATATACAGTAACTGAAAGAACAACATCTTGTATTCCGTTGCGCCACTCTCCAACCAGACGGCATCAATTTCGATCTCTAATTTCTGTTCACCACCTGCCTCCCCTGGTCTCTCCCTTTCCCTACCTCTCTGACTCCTTTCCTCCAGTTCCCCACCCCCTTCCATTCCCTTCTCCTATCAGAGGTCTATCCTTCACCCTCTGCACTCTCCTCCTACCATTTCTCTACTACTTTACCTCCACCTTTCTTGCTGGCCTGTCTTCTTCCTTCCCCTCCCCTGCTGAGTTTTTTGTGTACATCGCATATCAGTGTGTTTTCTGAATCAATTTTCCACTGGAAGGTTTTTTAAAATTTAGGCAAATGGCACGGTAAAACCAAATACACCAATTAACCTACAACTCCCTGTACGTTTTGAAGGCTGGGAGGAAACCGACACAGACGTAAAAGCCCCTTCCGGACAGCGCCGAATTCAAACCTGGGTCGCTGGTGCTTTAACATCGTTGTGCTAACCACTCCGTTAACTGTGGTGGCCACTTAATATGGTACAGCTTTTATCAAAAAGGTCACCTCAAAGATGGCAGATGGCTTGTATCTTTTTAAATTTATATCTCTTTTAAATTTAGACATGCAGCACAGTAACAGGCCCTTCCGGCCCACAAGCCCAGTTACACCCAATTGACCGCAACCCCCAGTACGTTTTGAAGTATGGGAGCCCTCGCAGCCACAGGGAGAACATACAAACTCCTTACAGTCAGTGCCAGATTCGAACCCCGGCAGTCCTGATCGCTGGCGATGTAATAGCTTTGCGCTGACCGCCATGCTAACTATGGTGCCCATCTGAGATGGCACCTCAAAAACCTCTGCCATTTTGTGTGCCTAGTACTAGAGTGGGATTTGAACTAGTATTTCTGGCTTTGAAGCCAGAAGTGAGCTCACGTGGCCAGCACTGCCAATGAGGATTGATCCTTGGAGCAATTTCCTTGGAGTTCACTTATCTAGTGACCTATGGTGAACACTCAACATCTCCTTGTACTGACAATAACCACACCAGCAGTGCGAGTATCAGGCAGCTTTAATAAACTAATATGTACACTAAGAAGTCTTGTCTTTCTGCAAGACGAACCTGGAAGGCTAGACTGTAGCTCTGCTTTGCTTTATAGACAAGGTCACCGGGATGACCCCTGGTGAGATTACATATCACCACACTCCTCACTTGTCAAAAAGGAGCAACAGCGACTGCAGTCCCTGAGAAGACTAAAGCGGGCAAGGCCGCCAGCCACCATCATGTCTATATGAGCTCAATCAAGAGTGCCCTTGCTGGCTGCATCACAGTGTGGAAGGGTGGCTGCAGAGAGAAGGATCAGTGGTCAATCCACAGGACCATAAGAATGGCAGAGAGGATCACTGGAGTCTGCCCCCACCCCTCCCCCCTTCAATGTGATTTATCGGGATTGAAGAGGGTGTGCAAAATCGTTGAGGACCCTGTCCACCCTGCACACAGCATCTTTCAGTTGCTCCTGTCGGGGAAGAGATACAGGAGGATCAGAGCCTGCACCACCAGGCTGGGGAGCAGCTTCTTCCCACGGGCAGCAAGAACGCTGAATCACCAAAGGAACTGCTCACACGAACCATCCAAGACTCTCATGTTCTTGAAACAATATTTATTTATATAGATGAAATGCTTGTCCTGCATATAAATTGTTTTTCTGTATGTGTGTTACTTCTGGTGGTCTGTCTGCGTGTTTTGTACCAAGGACTGGTGAACGCTGTTTCAACAGGTTGTACTTGTCCAGTCAGATGACAATAAACTTGACTTGGTTTGCAGCAAGAAGCAGTGGTTTCTTTGTGCTTACATGTTCCCCATACTTTCTTTCCTCCAATGCTCCAGGCCCCAGTGAACTTGACCTCAATTTATTGGTGGACACTGAATCTCTTGGTGACAAATCAGAATCTGAGGATCAGGTAATAATATTTAGTTATGTCTCTACATCCTCTCTCCTCCCTTCCTATTTGTTAAGTATTCCTGCATCATATTCCTGGGAAGAAGGATAACAATGTTCATTCATCGCAGAGGTGAGAGACGGCAGTGCAGTGAGTATATTTCTGGATTATTAGGTTGAGACTGGATTTGAGGTCAGAATCAGTAAATGATACCACAGGGACATTCAAATGACAGATAGGCACATGGATGTAAGAAAAATAGAGGGTTATGGGAGTGTGCGAGGGAAGGTTTAGACTGTTGGGAGTAGGTTTATATAGGTCAGCACAACATTGTGGGCTTAAGAGCCTGCACTGTGCTGTAATATATGTTTTCTATGGTAACCATTAATTGGAATAAAATCCAGTTCACTTGTCCTTATGGGAAGGAAATATACAATGCAGATAAAACATGACCCAGGAATATGGATAGTTTGCCAGTAGAAATGGTCCAATGTATCAATATGTAATAACAATAATAAATTTTGTTTGTTAACTTCCCAATAATAATATCTAGAGCTGTGGTTCTCAACCTTTTTCTTTCCAATCACATCCCACTTTAAGTAATCCCTATGCCATTGGTGCTCTGTTTAAGGTGGTATGTGGTGGAAAGAAAAAGTTTTAAGACCACTGTTTTAATTGTACCTCATTGACTCGTTATGTGCGTGGTTTCAGATCTCCAAAGAAAATGGGCCAATGACAATTTTTCTCAAGCAAAACATTTCAGTAACAATTGGGTCTAGAGCAGTGATTCTCAACCTTCCCTTCCCACTCACATCCCATCTTAAGCAATCCCTTACTAATCACAGAGCACCGATGGCACAGGGATTACTTAGTGGGATGTGAGTGGAAAGAAAAAGGTTGAGAACCATTGCTTTCAAGTTTGGGAGAGACAAACCCCGTACCTCTTATTTTTCGAAGATAACTTTTGTTGATACGAGACTGTTTGTCGAATCTACTGAGTCAAAATAAGTTTCAGGAATAAAAACTGGTGAGGACTGGAACATACAGTGGAACCCCGTTTTTACATGATGATTCGGGTCCAAAAATATCGGATCGTGATAAAAGCGGGGTTGTGCTAAATTGGGGTTTCACTATTGTGTATAATAGACATCAATTATGGCACCACTCACCTCCCTTCGTTCACGGCAGCACTCACCCCCTCCACCCCCGACATTCGCCACAGCACCCCACCCCCCATATGCGACGGCACACCCCCACCCGCCCCCCTCCCCCCGTTTGCGGCACCACTTACCCCCTGTAACAAACTAGGAATTCACGACTGTTGTGATGGTCTAAGGACTGGCTCCTCCCCTGACTCCACCCCCCACATATCCTGATATAAACCCTGGGCCGCCACCAATACCCCAGTTCAGTCCACAGACCATGTGTGCCTTCTTATTGAATAGATGCATGTTGTACTCTCTCTGGTCTTGAGTACTCTCTGGTCTTGAATACTCTCTGGTCTTGAGTACTCTCTCTGGTCTTGAGTACTCTCTGGTCTTGAGTACTCTCTCTGGTCTTGAGTACTCTCTGGTCTTGAGTACTCTCTCTGGTCTTGAGTACTCTCTCTGGTCTTGAGTACTCTCTGGTCTTGAGTACTCTCTGGTCTTGAGTACTCTCTCTGGTCTTAAGTACTCTCTAGTCTTGAGTACTCTCTGGTCTTGAGTACTCTCTCTGGTCTTGAGTACTCTCTGGTCTTGAGTACTCTCTGGTCTTGAGTACTCTCTGGTCTTGGGTACTCTCTCTGGTCTTGAGTACTCTCTGGTCTTGAGTACTCTCTGGTCTTGAGTACTCTCTCTGGTCTTGAGTACTCTCTGATCTTGAGTACTCTCTGGTCTTGAGTACTCTCTGTCGCACCACAAATTTATTGAATAAAAAACGGGATGGAAGCCCAGTTGAATCCCATGATGTTCCTCATCGACTCGCTGACCTCCGAGGCCCCGGAAGAGTTTGCGTACTGGCTGGAGTGCTTCCAAATCTACCTGTCAGTCATGCTGGTGGTCTTCTCAACATATGAGCTCAAGAGGTCGGCGCTCTTCTCTCACGTCGAACCTAAAGGATTGCCGATCATCAGGGACTTTATGACTTACGCAGCAGCTGTTAAGAAGCTGAAGGCCCACTACGAGGCCCCAAAATGTCGTCCTAACAAGGCATCAACTCTCGCATTGGAAGCAGCGGCCTGGAGATTCCATTGAGGACTATGTCCTCATCCTACGAGCACTCGCGAGGAACTGCAGGTATGAGGACAGCATGGACCGAGAACTAGAGGTTGAGCAGATCCGGGACGCTCTGGTCGCTGGGGTGCGGTCCAAATACATTGGGCAGCGCGGCGCTGCCTGACAACGTACTACTGGCCAAGTCGCTGGAGATGGCCCAACTGGGGGCTGACAATTTGGAAGGTGGCAGCACACTTCATGAGGGCCTTGGTCCCGGAGCAATGCCGCATGCTGCATTGGCTCTGACGGCGGCGGCGTTCTCCGATGCTAAGTGATGCAGCTTCTGGGGTTGGCAACAGCACCCAAGAACTCAATGTCCAGCTAAAGACTCCATCTGCTCCGGATGTGGTAAGAAGGTGAAAGTCTGCAGGGTAAGGGGGAGTGTTGAGAGATCCAATGCATGCATGATCCCTGATGGGCTGACTGAGGTCAACCCAATACCCAAACCCTGGGCCTCCCGGTGCCAGTGTTGCACACCATGGCCTTCCTGTGGGGCCACACAGCGATAGCAGCAATGAGGGTAAACCCAAACAGGCGCCATCTTCATTCGACAAGGAGGGAGCGCGGCCATCTTGCTGCACCGCGTGGTCTCTGCCATCTTGCCGACGTTCAAATTCCGTGCCATCTACAATGGTGGAAGGAGGAGGAGAGCGGCTATCTTGCCATGCCTCGTGAACCCCGCCATCTTGCCTGCATGAGGATCTGAATGGGGGGAGCCACTCCAGTGAGGGGAGTGATGGCATCTCCATAGTCTTGGTAGCAATGGTGTTGGACCAGGAGATACCACACCAATTAAACAATTGCACAAGAAAGATGGGGGTTAATAAACTGAAATGCTTAATTGATTCTGGCTTAACTGTGAACTTCATAAACGCAGATACAGTCCAATATCTCAATCTCAAAGTATATCCCACTAATTATCATATTTATTTAGTATCCCATACACAGTCTGTAAATATTCAAGAACATTGTATGGTTCATTTATCTTTACAGGAGGGGAATTCTGTAAATTCAAACTGTATGTACTTAAGAATGTATGCGCTCCAGTTTTGCTGGGCCTTGACTTCTTTTGTCACTTTAAAAACGTGACCCTGGAATATTCTGGTCCTCTCTCTCCCATTACGGTTCAGAACAGAAAACCCCAAAACTCTGATGCCATTTGCTGTCTCTCCACACTGAATAACGATCCTCCTCCCCTGTTCCCCAATCTGAGAGGCAATTGCAACAAAAAGCAGGTGCTACAGCACAGAGGACCGGGCATTCATCAAGGCTGAGACACAACAACTACTTGATGAGAAAATCATTGAGCACAGTACCAGCCCATGGAAAGCTCAGGTGGTTGTCGTAAAAGGGGAAGAAAAGTTCAGGCTACTGATTGACTATCGCCAAACTATTAATCGCTCCACACTCCTGGACGCATACCCTCCCCCTCGCATTTCAGACATAGTGAACGAAATTGCGCAGGTATTTGACCACCAATCTTAAGGCTGCTTACCACCAGTTGCCAATCCTTTCCGAGGACCATCCCTACACCACTTTTGAGGCTAACAGGAGACTCTTATCAGTTCCAGAGGTCCCATTTAGTATCACGAATGGGGTCTCAATCTTCCAGAGACAGATGGACCAAATGGTAGACGAACTTAAGTTGAAGGCCACCTTCCACTTCCTCGATAACATTACCATTTGTGGCTACACTCTGGAGGAGCATGATGCCAACCTCCAGAACTTTCTCCACACAGTTAAAGCCCAGAACCTCACTTACAACACCAGTAACTGCATGTTCAGGGCTAGACGTCTGGCCATTTTGGACATCATTGGCCCCAACCCCAACAGGGTGCACCCCCTGTTGGAACTCCTGATCCAGAGGACCATGAAAGCTTTGAGGAGGTGCGTGGGCTTCTTTTCATATTTCACCCAATGGGTCCCGATAATGCCGATAAGGTCTGTCCCCTCCTAAAAACCACTTCTTTTTCCACCGACAGCCGAAACTCGTACAACTTTCAACTACATCAGAAACCAGATTGTAAAGACCACCATGCATGCGGTGAATGAAGATGTACCTTTCCAGGTGGAAAATGACACCTCAGTCATAGCCCTGGCTGCAACCCATCAGGAGTGCAGGCCGGTAACCTGGACTCTACAAGGCCACAAGCTTCAGAATCCATCAGTGGAGAAAGGCACAAACCTCTGTGGAGGCCATCAGGCACTGGAGGCACTACCTAGAGGGTAGGAAATTCAGCCTCCTCACGGACCAGCGATCGGTGGCTTTCATTTTCAACAACACAAAACGAGGCAAAATTAAAAATGAAACAAAATTGCTAGATAGAGGATGAACTCTCCATCTATGACTACAAGGGACTACCGACCTGGTTCCCTCAATGAACCTCCAGATGCCCTGTCCAGAGGAAGCTGTGCCTCTGCACACACCGGCCAGTTGCGGTCACTGGACAGTGAGCTCTGCCATCCAGGCATCACTTGCATGGCTCACTTTGTCAAGGCACACAAATTACCCGACTCGATTGAGGATGTCAGGGGAAATGAACAGGTCATGCAAGATCTGCATGGAGTGCAAGCCGCACTTCTACCATCCCAGAAAGGTGCACCTGATAAAGGCCTCTAGGCCCTTCAAACGGATCGGTTTTGATTTTAAGGGACCTCCTCCCCTCCACGATCGGGAACGTGTTCTTTCTCACTGTCATTGATGAGTACACTCGTTTCTTATTTGCCATTCCCTGCCCAGACACATCCATGCCATCAGTCACTAGGGACATAGCCTCTATTTTCACCCTGTTCAGGTATCTCGGCTATATCCATAGTGACCGGACTCATCATTTATGAATGAAGTGCTTCGCCATTTCTGCTGGTGAGAGGCATTGAATCCAGCAGGATGATCAGCTATAACACCTGGAGGAACAGGCAAGTTGAGAAAGAGACTGCTATGGTTTGGAAGGCCGTAAAATTGGCCCTCCAGGCCAAAGGACTTCCAGACTCACTCTGGCAGGATGTCCAACCCATGGTGCTCAAATCCATTAGGTCGCTACTTTGCACTGCGACCAAGGCAACTCCCCATGAGTTGATGTTTTGAGAGAAAATCAACGTCAGGGAAAATCCTCCCGGTTTGGCTTACAGCACCAGGTCCAGTGCTGCTCTGAAAGCAGGCGAGGAGGAGCAAATCCGACCGACTGGTCGAGAAAGTGCCCCTACTCCATGCCAACCCAACTTAAGCCCTTGTGGCATACCCAGATGGCTCGATCAGGGACTTGGCACCCGCCGGAAATGAGGGTCCACCACTTCAATGGGGCCAGGACTCTGACCTACTCAGGGTTTCCAGAGAAACGCCAGGGGGCTCAGGTGAGCTGTCGCAGGAAGTGGCTCAACCAGAGCCAGATCGCCCATGCCCAGAGGCCCTGGAACTACAGATGGGTCTGGAAGCCCAGGACCAGCCGACACTGCGGCACTCTGCCCACATCACCAGACCTCCTGACAGGTTGAACTTGTAAATATTGTGAATATTTTTTTGAAAATCCAATGTTCTCTGTTTTCACCCGCAGGCTTCATTTAAAAGAAAGTGGTGAATGTAGTGAAATGGGAATTCACTATTGGTGCGATGCTCTAAGGACTGGCTCTTCCCCTGACTCCGCCCCCTGCATATCCCAATATAAATCCTGGACCCTGCCAAAACCCCAGTCCAGTCCACCGACCATGTGTGCCATTCTTATACTCTCTCAGGTCTTGAGTGCTACACTTTCCCACCACCCACATTCTCAGCAGCGCTC
The DNA here is from genome assembly GCF_036971445.1 of Narcine bancroftii. Taxonomy (NCBI): domain Eukaryota; kingdom Metazoa; phylum Chordata; class Chondrichthyes; order Torpediniformes; family Narcinidae; genus Narcine; species Narcine bancroftii. Next base: position 143,418,432 of record NC_091473.1, read on the forward strand.
ACCCTCCCCCCCCCCACTATTCTCAACGTGCTCAGCAATGCACCACCCCCTTTATCAATGCAATGAATTCCACTCCAAGTTAAACATTACTCATGTACCCTAATCATATAGATACACTATTTCTAAACATCCGCTGCGCCACGAGGTGGACATCCCTGGTACTGCATCTTTAACGTACAATCCCAAAGAATGGAATATGGACATTAAGGGGTTCAATGACTCATGTGTTGTATCCAAATTCCCATTAAATTGGGGTGCGTTAAATTGGGGTTCCACTGTATACAAAAATGTAGGTAAAATATTCATTCTAATTGCATTGATACGTCCAATCACTGGCATAGACAAAGGTGTCCATCCTGACATCAATTCTTTAGGCCTGTTTAAATCGGCCTAAAAAGTTTGAATAAATTCTTGCAACTCTTTGTAATTGTAATTCCCAAATATTTAAACTGGTTTGAAAGGGAAGTTGGCATAAACTGCTAAGGATCCATTAATGGGTAGTAATTCACTCTTATGAAAATTTATTTTATACCCCGAAAATGTACTAAATTGTTTGTTTTAGCAATTGAACCATTAGCACAATGGATAAGACAGGAGGATTAAATTAAGGGAATTATAGTAAATAAAGAAGAATATGTCTTTTTACAGATGATGTATTAATTTATATAACAGATCCACAGAACTCATTAGCTGTACTGTATAAAAAGCTGCAGGATTATGGAATGATGTCAGGTTATAAAATTAATTGGGATAAAAGTGAAGTTATGCCATTGGTGGAAGGGAATTATGATCGGTGTAAAGAGGTTGCTCAATTTAGGTGAACTAAAAATCCTCTTAAATATTTAGGTATTAGAATTGACAAAAATTTAGAAAATTTATATGTTAAATTATGTTCCATTATTTGAGAAAATTAAAAAAGGTTTAGAAAGATGGAATGACTTACCTATTACTTTGATGGGAAGAGTGAATTGTATTAAAATGAATATTATTCCAAGAATAGAGTACCTTTTTCAATCTATTCCTTGTTTTATACCCCAAAATTTTTTATAAGGAATTAAATTTAGTTATACATAAATTCTTGTGGAAAGGGAAGATGAATAGGGTATCACTGGAAAAATTGACATGGAAATTTGAATTGGGAGGTTTACAACTTCCCCATTTTCAGAATTACCATAAGGCGACACAATTAAAATTTATTAATGCAATGTTTGACGTGAAGAAAATTTACTAAATTGAGCAAGCAATGATAATATGGTTGGTAATGAAGTATCAGGGTTAGAAATAAATAGCAAAAGATCATCTTCATATAAGGAAACTTTATGTTCAAATCTCTTTCTTAAAGTACCATTGAATCCTCTAGTATTCCGCAGAGTTGCCACTAGGGGTTCTAAGCTAAGATCAAAAAGCAAAAGGCTTAATGGGCAATCTTGTTGAGTTTCCCCCCTAGAGCCTAAATATTTTGATTGTTGTGCATTTGAGTGCATTGAAGCCATGGGGCATAAATACATTAGTTTAATCCACTTAATAAAAATTGGACCAAAATTAAATTTCTTTAAAACTGTGAACATATACTGCCATTCAACCCGATCTAAAGATTTTTCAGCATCTAGCAATAACACATGTTCATTTGTTGGGTTAGAGGGAAGATATGATGTATTCAATAATCAATGTACATTGTAATACGAATAATGGTTTTTGATAAAACCTGTCCAATCAGTATTGATAATTAATTGTAAAATATTCTCTATTCTATAAGCTAAAATTTTTAGATAAGATCTTCATATCTATATGGAGGTAATGAAATGGGTCTATAAGAGGCACATTTAGTTGGCTCCTTACCCTTCTTCAAAATAAGAGATATACTCACTTCATTAAAAGAGGAGGGAAAATTCCCCTCCCTAAATGAGTTGTCCAACACAGAACTTGGATATGGTAAAAGTGATTTATAAAAAGATTTATAAAATTCAGCAGGATATCCATCTGGTCCTGGAGCTTTACCAGATTTCAGGGAAGAAATAGCTACTAATATTTCCTCTTGAGAAATAGCAACTTCAAGACTAGCAGTTTTGTATTGTGAAATAGTTGGTAAATTCAAATGGTCTAATAAACCAGACAGAGCAGTAATGTCATTATTAAATTCCAAAGTATGTTTAGAATAAAATTCCTTTAAAATCTCATTTATTTCAGAATGATTTGTAGTCATTGTACGATCATTTCTTCTAATTTTGTTAATATTCTTTTAGCTGGGTATTAAGAGTCTTAGGGATTTATATACCTGAGGCAACTTTGCATCATTTGAACAGTTAACAGTTAAATTTAATCTTTCTAATAGGCATTTTTTTAGATATTGATAAATAAGGCATTTTGCTCAATCTAAACATTCCAATTTTCCAGACTATTGGATTTACCTTTTGATATAATATTTCATCATGGCAGCTTAATAGCTACATTTATAAAAATTTGATGGATCTATAAATGGATTCGGGAGATGCAATTGGGGGGAATGGGAAAGAGATTTGAATATCTCTATTTCAGATGAAGATTGGGATGCTACTCTTGACTTGATTAACAACTCCTCCATTTGTACACAACATTATCTATTGCAATTCAAAGTAGTTTATAAATACACTGGTCTCAGGTTAAATTATCCCGTGTTTATTCTGACATGGATCCAATATGTGACAGATGTAGAATTCATGAGACATCATTGGATTATTGGGAGTGTCCAAAACTGAAAGATTTTTGGGGGATGATTTTTTTCAGACAACTTCAGAGATTCTTAGGATAAAGATAAAAAGAGCCTTGTCCCTGTATTGCCTTGTTTGATTATTCTCAACAGGAAAATATTTCTTTGAACCTAACTCAAAGAAGAGTTAGTAGCTTCTACCTTGTTGATAGCCAGATGAGCAATTTAAATTAAATGGAAAGATCATCTATTACCGACACACGTGCGCTGGATACAAGATATCGTGTCCTGTTTGAGCTTGGAGAAAATCAGATTTACTATCAAAGAAACTATGATTGAATTTGACAAATTATGGGGCCCATTCAGGGATTACGATCATAATTTGATTACATGGGCTTGAGTGCTCTGGGTGTTATCCACTCAATGCGCGGAGGCAGAAACTCGATCCCTGGCTTATTTTTCCATTTTTTTCCTTTGCTGTTGACTGTGTCTAGTGGGCTGGGTAGAATCTTTTTCCCATTTTCTTTCTTTTTTTTCTTCTTTCTCATTCTCGTTTTTCCTTTTTTTTTCTTTTTGCTTTCTTTCTCTTAATACGCATTCCAAAAGTATATGAACCGAAGCTCCTCTAATTAGTTTTTTTTTCTTATTAATATGATTAATGTATATATTAAACTGTATAATTAGCTTGTGATTCATATTCTGTAGGTTAAATCATTAAGATTGATGACTATTTTCTAGTCTATATATATGACATAATATTAATCTCTTTCAAATTAATAAAAAGATATTAAAATGAGAAATGGTCCAAATTGTCTCTGAGGTTTGGGGCAATTAGGCAAGGACAATAGAACCTACAAGATTATAGCCCTGTACATGCCATTTGGCCCACAACGTTGTGCCAACCCATATTTTGTCTTAAAAAAAACCTAACCCCACTATTTTCCTTTCATCCTCATGCCCAAAAATATCTCTTAAATGCTGCTATTGCTCCAGCCTCCACCACCACTCCTGGCAATGCATTCCAGGCACCCACAACTCTCTGTGTAAAAATCTGATGTCTCTGATTTCAGGTTTATTGTCAGAGTACATATGCAACATCACATACAACCCTGAGATTCCTTTTTCCTGTGGGCGCAGCAGAATCACCACTCACTGGGAGTACAAAAAATAAACTGTACACAGCGTAAACGTGTAAACAAACAATAACTGTAAACAGATAATGAATATAAACTGTGCAATACGGAGAGAAGTGCACAAGTAAGAGACCTTAAATGAGTCCCTGATTGAGTTTGTCGTTGAGGAGTCCGTTGGTGGAGGGATCGCAGCTGTTCCTGAGCCTGGGGGTGCAGGTTTTTGGACACCTATACCCCTTTCCTGATGGCAGCAGTGAGAACAATGCATGTGCTGGGTGGGGTGGTGAGGGTCCTTGATGATTGCTGCTGCTCTCCAACGGCAGCGTTCCCTGTAGATGTACTCAGTTGTGAGGAGGGATTTGCCTGTGCTGCGTCCACTACCTTTACACTCAGGGGTATTGGTGTTCCCATACCAGACCATGATGCAGCTGGTCAGCACACTTTCCACTGTACCTCTGTAGAAATTTGCCCTAAACTTTCCTCCCTTCACTTTGTACAGATTTCCTCAGGTGTTTGCTACCCCTGCCCTGGGACAAATGTGCTGACTGTCAACCTTATCTATGGTTCTCATAATCTTGTAGAGTTGTTAAGTCATCTGCCATCCTTCTTTGCTCCAAAGAGAAAAGCCCTCACTCTGCTAACCTTGATTCATAGATACAAGCCTCTCCACATACCAAAAGCAACTAAATAAGAACACAGGAAATAAGAGCAGGAGACGGCCATCTGGCCATGTAGCCTGCTCCAGCATTAAGTAAGATCAGGGCTGGTCTGGGCTGTGGACTCAGCTCCATCTACCTGTCTTTTCCCCATAATGCATAATTCTCCCACAGAACAAAAATCAATCTAACTCCATCTTAAATCTATTTGGTAAGGGAGCCTCTACTGCTTCCTTAGGCAGAGAATTCCTCATCTCCGTCCTGAATCTATTCCCCCAAATCTTGAGGCCACATCCCCAAGTTCTAGTCAACCCTATCAGGGAAAAACAACTTTCCTGCCTCGACCTTAAATCTTTGTTTCATAATTTTACATGTTTCTGCCAGATCCTCAGATTTCCAGACGACTTAATCTTCCCACATAGGTGAACCCCCCCCACCCACCCAACTCTGGAATCAACCTGGTGAAGCCTTCAAAGCCAGTGCTTTTCGAAAGTTCACTTTACGCCACGTCGCTTTTACTAAAGACCCTCATTAGTACCAGTTTTGGCTAACTGAAAGAAATCGGTTAGGATTTTGTCTTTTACGAAATAAGACAAAAAGCAAAAATAACATTCAACGTTTATTTTGCTCTGAGACTTACGGAGGCTCACATTCATCCCGATTCAGGCAAGTGAAACCACATTGTACATACTTTTTTTTCTACTTTATATCTTTGGCTTGGCTTCACGGACGAAGATTTATGGAGGGCTAATGTCCACGTCAGCTGCAGGCTCGTTTGTGGCCGACAAGTCCGATGCGGGACAGGCAGACACGGTTGCAGCGGTTGCAAGGGAAAATTGGTTGGTTGGGGTTGGGTGTTGGGTTTTTCCTCCTTTGTCTTTTGTCAGTGAGGTGGGCTCTGCGGTCTTCTTCAAAGGAGGTTGCTGCTTTATATATAGGCTGTGCATTTATCATATCATTCCTGCTTTTAATATACGTTAGTGTTATTTTTAGTTTTATGTGTTACTTGGTATGATTTAATAGGTTATTTTTAGGGTCTGGGAACACATAAACTTTTCCCATATAAATTAAATAAAATAGCTTCTTCACTCTATGCTATTTCGCTTGCAAAAGGTTTCAGAGAAAGGCTCTACTTTTGGATAGTGGGGGAAACCTCTATATCTTATTGCAGAACTGCACTCAGAACTCCTCTAAATAATCACCGCAGCGCTTGCATTTGATTTTACGGCCATATCACAGGTCAAAGGTATCGCGACTCGAATTGTTCAATCCGCTGCTGGTTCTCAAAAGCTGCCTGACCCCAGATTCGTGCATTGCCTGCACGTCCTTGATAAGATTTTCCCATTTACCTTTGTGTTCACCAGATGAATGAAGAGCCTGCAGGACCAGAGGACAACAACTTAGAAGGTTAGTAGTAAAATTTGCCCTCAGAGTACATACATGACATCACATGAGATTCCTTTTCCTGCTGGCGCAGCAGAATGACCACTAATTGGTAGTGCAAAAAAAGCTGTACACAGCTTAGACATGTATACAAATAAAGAACTGTAAACAGATAATAAATGTAAACAAACTGTGTAATACACCGAGAATTTTAAAAATCAATAAAGTGCTCAAGTAAGAGTCCTTAAATGAGTCCCTGATTGAGTTTGTGATTGAAGAGTCTGATAGTGGAGGGGGAGCAGCTGTTCCTGAACCAGGTGGTGCGAGTCTTGTGGCACCGATACCTCTTTCCTGATGGCAGCAGCAAGAACAGAGCGTGTGCTGGGTGGTGAGGGTCTTTGACGATTGCTGCTGCCCTCCAACAGCAACGTTCTTTGTAGATGTGATCAGTAGTGGGGAGGGTTTTGCCTGTGATGTCCTGGGCTGTGTTCACTACCTTCTTGGAGGGCTTTACACTCAGGGATATTGATGTTTCCATGCCAGGCGGTGACCTTGTTGTGAAATTTGCATTGATATCCCCTCCATATTCTGTGGAATTTGTTGCCATAGATGGTCGTGAAGGTCAAATCATTTAAGGCGGAGATTGATAGGATTAGCTAGAGCAGACAAGGTGATGAGGAGAAGGCCGGGCAGTGGGGTCAAGTGAGAAAATGGACCAGCTCATGATTGAATGGTGGGGCAGGCTCGATGGGCTAAAGAGCCTATTTCTGATCCTATGTCTCATGGAGCACAAAAAGAAACCCCACTGTTACTTACTTACATAAACAAGTGGGGGAGGGGTGGTTGCAGAGGTAGGAAGAAGGTGATAGGTGGAGAAGGGAGGGAGGGGACATCAGCGATCAAGGGGATGAAGGATGGCTAGGAGAAGGGAGGGGGAAAGGAGGAAGGAGAACTAGAAAGGAGCAAGGTGGAAGAGGAGAGTGGGCTAGCAGAAACTGGAGAAGTCGATGTTAATCCCTTCTGGCTGGAGGGTGCCTCCAATTTGCCCTGGAGCAGGATATATTTACAATGCGGGGTCTTTGGAACGCACATCCAACCTCCAATCAGAATTATTCGTCATGAAATTCGTTGTTTTGTGGCAGCATCACAGGTGCAAACATTGCTATCATGTTACATTTGAAAAGAAATAAGTAAGTGCAAAGGGAAGAGAAGGTGAGGTCGTATGTGGTTCATTGATCATCCAGGAATCTGATGGCAGCAGGGAAGAAGCTCTCCTTGTTCCGCTGAGTGCTCATCTTCAGGCTCCTGTGCCTCCTTCCCGATGTGAAGAGGGCACGGCCTGGGTGGTGGGGGTCTTTGAGGATAGAGGTTACTTTCGTAAGATACATCCTCTTGTAGTTGCCCTCGTTGGAGTGATGCCTTTGATGGTGCAGGCCGAGTTCACAACTCCCTGTAGTCCTTCTCTTATCCCGTGCATTGGCTCCTCTGTACCAGACAGTGATGCATCGATTCCGAATCCTCTCCAGGATACACCTGTAGAAATTTGCAAATGCTTTTGCTGACATTCCAAATGTCCTCCAACTCCTTACCAATTTTAGCCATTGGCGAGCTGTTTCATTCTGGCCTTTGAAGCTTCCAGCCTCTCTCCATGGTGAGTGGGGGGGTCTTGATTTTATTTCATTCTCCCCTTGTAAAGGATGTGCTCCTCTGAACAGCATTCCGTTCATCTCAAAGGCAGCTGTCAGTATGTTTTAAGATCAAGATTTCAAGATTCAATTTATTGTCATATAATAAAGACAGTGCCATATTACAAGGGATTTGTTTCCAACTGCTGTCAGGCAGCCAGATACCCCATTGGCAGTAATTGCCTTAAGTGCCTCTTACAGTCAAAGTGAAGCAAAAGAGGGTCCCCTCTGAGTCACTGAGTGTCTGTGGATTCACCTCCAGCGCTCTTGCAGCCCCCACAGCCACACAGAGTCCAGTTCAAGCTCTCGGCAACCCGAGCTCCAGATCCAAACCTCCAATTCGATCAGGAAGCCTTCAGAGACAGAGGCCCTTTGGGGGCCTTTCTTGGCCTCAGCACCCTCTTGAATCCCATCTCTGATGCCTGGTTCCCGCGAGCCCGTCTCCAGCAGCCTGTGTGGGTCCCTGACTGCAATTCGCCCGCAGCCTGTGTGCTGCCAGGATCATCTTCCTCTAGGGTCGTCTCCTCTGCTTCTTCTTCTCAATGGGGTGGTGGTGGTGGTTGGGGGGAGGGGTGTTCCCCCATTACTGGTGCCCAGCACTGGTATGCCGCTCCCTCGGAGTCTGTCACTGCTGAGCGCAAGGGCTGACATCCTGGGCATGAACCTCCACGGTTGAAGGATTTTACTTACAAACACCATCAGCTCCTCTAACAGGCCGCTTGAACCCAGTATGGAGCCTGATGGTGTTAAGTGCAGGCGGTTGAACCCTTCGGAGCAGCGCTGTCTCCACTGTCCCGAGCCTGCACCAGCGGCCGTGTGCCCGTCACAGCAGTTCCTGCAGTGTTGCCATTTATATTCTCGTTTCTCTCCGTACAGCCACAAGGTGCACGAGATACCATTCTAAACTGGTTGACTGTGGGATGGTATTTTGCAACAAATCAACTGCTAACCTTCTTTGCCTTGTGGTAGTAACAACAAATGCCTCAGGAAACAGCGTCTCTTAACATTTTTACTAGTCAACCTTTAAACGAGGCATTTTTCTCTTGCAGAAGATTTGAAGAAGAATACAATGATTGTCTTCGTTATCGGTAAGCAGTATGTGGAACAAGGTGGTTTTGTTCCCCACCCACCCCACCCCAACCCAGCCACACCTCGCATGACAGCCCACGTGCCAGGGTGTCCACCAACATCTCCTTGAAAGTGGGCACCCACATAAGATGCTGGAATTAAACATAGACATACAGTTCCTTCTAGCCACCGCCCCGCCCCCCCCCCCCCATATACTAATCAACCTACAACCCCCATACGTGAGAGCACCCAGAGGAAGCCCATGAAGAAACGGGGAGAACATACAAACTCCTCACAGGCAACGGCAGATTTGAATCCCGGTCGCTGGTGCTGTAATAGCGTTGGACTAACCGCCGCAATATTACAGTGCCTGGAGCAGCAAGCGAGCGGCATCAGTAGGAGGGAGATGGCCCTTCATCAAGACTGGGAGATGATAATCAGTACAGTGAGGACAGGATGAGAGTGGTGGACAGGGGTCAGGGATGGGAGTAAAGGATGATGGAGATAGGAAGGTGGAGGCATAGAGGGAATTCAGAAGAATTTCACTTCCCCAGAATATAGTGAGGGTGCAGGGATTGATTACGATGCAGGGTCTACATCAGTCATACTCAACCTCTGTTTGGCTATGGCCCCTGTAGGTCTCTGCTCAAAATTTCTGTCTCTTCCATATTTCTCTTGACTACATAAAGACCATATATGTGAGGTGAAAAGAAAACAAGGCTTTTACTTAAATATGCTGTGGCCGGTGATGAGAATGGCTGGTCTGAATCATTTCACCAAGTATGCACATTCAGGGAGAAAGGAAAGGAGGTTTATGCACCTTGATTTGATGACTGTGGTCCTTGATGTGTTTATGTTTTTGCTCATATTTCGAGATATGCATCCCTCACCAAGATTCCTGCCCATTGCACATGAGTACCAGCCAGATGAACGCTACCTGTCCTAGCGAAGATGCTGTTTGAGATCCATGTCCTCCTCCACGTGGGGGAGACTGGACAGAGACTTGGAGATCATTTTGTTGAGCACCTTCGCTCTATCTCTGCAGTGGACAACTTTGCCACATTAACATGTCTGGCCATGGCCTCATGCACTGCACACACACAAATGGGAGAAACACCTTATGTCCTGTCTCGTCAGTCTCCAACCAGTCAGCACCAAGATCGACCATTATTTTATTTTATTTTTACATATTTTCTTTTCTTCTTTGGCTTGGCTTCGCGGACGAAGATTTATGGAGGGGTAATGTCCACGTCTGCAGCAGGCTCGTTTGTGGCTGACAAGTCCGATGCGGGACAGGCAGACACGGTTGCAGCGGTTGCAAGGGAAAATTGGTTGGTTGGGGTTGGGTGTTGTGTTTTTCCTCCTTTGTCTTTTGTCAGTGAGGTGGGCTCTGCGGTCTTCTTCCAAGGAGGTTGCTGCCCGCTGAACTGTGAGGTGCCAAGATGCACGGTTTGAGGCAATATCAGCCCACTGGTGGTGGTCAATGTGGCCCATTTAGTCCTCTCCAATTTAAGTGATCTCCTCTAGTCCTAACTACCTGCTCCCTGCCCATAACCTTCCAACCCCCTCACATCCATGTACTCATCCAACCTTCTCTTAAATGGCAAAATTGACCCTGCTTGCAACCACCTCTTCCGGAAGGTCATTCCACTCAGCCACCATTCTCGGAGTGAAGAAGTTTCCCCTCATGTTACTTCTAAACTTTTGCTCCCTAACCCTTAACTTATGACCACTCATTCCAATCTCCCCTACCCTCAAGGGGAAGAGCCTATTCACATCTACTCTATCTATCCCCCTCATAATTTTAAATACCTCTATCAAATCCCCCCTCAACCTTCTACGCTCCAATGAATAAAGACCCAGTCTACTCAATCTTTCTTTGTAGTCTAGATACTGCAATCCAGGCAACATTTTAGTAAATCTTCCCTGCACCCTCTCTACCTTATTAATATCCTTCCTATAATTTGGAGACCAGAACTGCACACAATATTCCAAATGGCCTCACCAATGCCTTAAACAGTCTCAATATCACCTCCCGGCTCCTATATTCTATGCTATGATTTATAAAGGCCAGCATACCAAAAGCCACCTTCATCACCCTATCTACATGAGAATCCACTTTCAAAGAACGATGAACCATTATTCCAAGATCCCTCTGTTCCTCTGCCCTCCCCTTCACTGCATACGTCCTGTTTTGGTTCTTCGCAAAATGAAGCTCTTCACACACACATTTAGACATTCAGCATGGTAACAGGACATTTTGGCCCATGGGTCCATGCCGCCCAGTTTAGACATTCTGACCTCTCCAATTTCTGTTAAAGCTTTCCCCTAGTCTTTCACTCTCTCTCTGACCCTCAGCCCACTGTCTCCCTACCTCTAGCTCTCTGTCCCTTCCCTCTCCCCATCACCTCTCAGCTACTTTCTCTTCAAACCTCCCATTATCCATCTATAACCGTTAGCCTGTGCTCCTCTCTTCCCCCCCCCCACCTGTTTTTCCACATTCCTGAGAAAGGGCTCAGGACTGAAACATTAGGCCCTTTCACGCCAAGCCTCCACGCAGAGGTCGGCTCTAATACGGAGGGGAAACATGGAACTTGCCTTTCCTGGAGCAGCCCTAAAAGGCCGCTCCTGTGCCGCTTTCGTGTCGATCGGCGCCAACGGAGGCATCATCAACCCACCCCTAACCAGCCTCAACAGCAGCCGTACATTCCAGCCAGGCGGTGCTCCGCCGATGATCCTTCTCTGAAATGGATTGCAGTTGGAGCCGGCCACAGCATATTCAAGAAGGTAAGTCCCCCAACGTAAGAACGGAGAATCTCCAATTTTGCAGTTGAGCTTTATCGTTGAGTGAAAGGGCCCATTGATCGGCTTTCACTTTCTATACATGCTGCTAAGAACTGCTGAGTTTCTCCATCATATATTAAATCAGGCAGTCTCCAATTTTCAGACTTATCTATTCCTTTCATTATTTAAGATCTCATCATTCCTCCAAATTCCAGTAAGTACAGTCCCAGATGACTCAATCTCTCCTCATAAGCCAACCCCCTCATCTCTGGAATCAACCTGGTGAACCTCCTCTGCACTGCCTCCAAAGCCACGACATCCTTCCTCAAGTAAGGAGACCAGAACTGCACACAGTCCTCTAGATGCACCCTTGCCAGTACCCTGTCCAGTTGCAACATAGCCTCCCTGCTCCGAAATTCAATTCCTCTAGCAATGAAGGCCAAGATTGTATTTGCCTCCTGATTACCTGCTGAACCTTTTGGGATTCATGCACAAGCATTCCCAGTTCCCTCTGCACAACAGAAGAGAGAAATAGTCAATGTTTCGGGTTGGGGCTTTATTGAGTCTAAAGTGGAGAGGGGGGGAGATAAAAAGTATACGAATGCTGATAGGATAACATAGAAGTTGGGAAAGAGGGAGGGACAGGTAGGGGAGGAGATCATTGCAGTGGTAGAAGGTTAGAGAGAAGAACCATAGAACATTACAGCACAGAAAAGAGTCCCTTTGGCCCTTCTAGTCTGTGCCAAACTATTCTGCCTAATCCCACTGATCTGCACTCAGTCCATATCTCTCTGCACCTCTCCCATCTATGGACCTGTCCAAATTTTTCTTAAATGTTAAAATTGAGCCTGCATTCACCACTTCAGCTGGCAGCCTGTTCCACACTCCCCCCACTCTTTATGTGAAGAAAATCCTTTGAATATCCCCCCCAAAAAACTTTTCCCCTTTCACCCTTACCCCTTGTCCTCTGGTTTGTATCTCACCTGCCCTCAGTGAAAGAAGCTTACTTGCATATACCCCTCACAATTCTGCATACCTCTATCAAATCGCCCCTCATTCTTCGATGCTCCAGGGTATAAAGAGTGGGAACAGTAGCAGGTAAAGGAGACGCTCTTGGTCCTATGTCCAGAAGCATGAAGTTTGTGAAAGGGAAGAAGAAAAAACAGCTTCAGGGTTCATGAGATTTTCTGCCGTTTTAAATAAGATTCCACAGGAGCCTGACCATGAACTCTACCAGACCCTCTTCCTACCATAAAAGAGCTTCTGTGAAAGGGATGAATGTACAGCAAACACATCGTCACTTGGCTCCTGAGGTGCTGACGTTTGTAACAGTTCTATCAGTAGCATATGGGTTAATTGGTGCATTTGGACCGGCATAGGCACGTGAGCCGCAAGGCCCAGTTACCGCGCCGTATGTCTAAACTTTAAATTTAACACAGCAGGTTCTGTTCCAGATTCATCAGTGGGAGCTAAGAAGGCAGAGAACATCCATCCCTTTGTCATCACATCTCCATGCTTGGTTTTTCTCACAAACAAGAGGGGCCATGCAGTCCTCTGGTTAACAGTCTTGATGAGTGAGATTAAAGGGCATGCACAAGCTGATCGCATTTGATTTTGTTGACCTATATTCCCTTCCTCAATTTTAAAAGCCAATTTCCTTTTCTTCAGGAAATGCTCCACTTGTAACATCTGAACCAGCTATGTCGATATACAGCACAGTTAACCCCTGACTGCTGTTGGGTGGCCAGTGAGAGTTTATTGGTTGTCTCGTCATCAAGAAGATAAGATTGTGGTCCATTTAAATCAGCTCCCAGTCAGCCCACAGTTTTATTCAGGTGCCTGCCGACATCTTGCTCAACCTTGATGAAGGGCTCAAGCCCGAAACATTGGTTATGTATCTTTGCGATATAACGTACACTGTTTGACCTGCTGAGTTTCTGCAGCATTGTGCTACCCCGCTCCCTTGCAGACACGTCTATCCGTGGCTTCATGCACTGCTAAACCTGTAAATTGGAGGAGAAATACCTAATATTCTGTCTGGGAACTCTCCCAACCAGGAAAGCTTTAACATCGACTTCTCTGTTTCCTGCTGGACCACTCTTTCCCATCCCTCTGTCACCTTTCATCCAGCTCTCTACTCCCCTGTTTGCTGGTGTGCCGTCCCTCCCTTATCCACCACTTACCTCCTTCCTGCCCATCCCCCTCACCATTTTGTTTATACCTTGATGAAGGGCTGAAGCCCGAAACATTAGTTATATATTTTTATCTTTGCGATATAACGTACACTGTTTCACCTGCAGAGTTTCTCCAGCGTTGTGCTTTTACAGTTAATATACGACAGAATCAAGGAGATACGACACAGAAACAGGCCCTTTGGCCCGCTGAGTCAACGCTGGCAATCAAGAACCCATTTTAACCCCAAACCTTTTAATCTCCCCATTTTCCCTTCAAATATCTGCACACTAAGGCATTTGGCACTGACCAATCAATCTTTGGGATGTGGGAGGGCACTGGAGCACCCAGGAGTAACTCACATGGTCACAGGGTAAACTTGATGTAGACAGCGCCCGAGGTCAGATTTGAACGAAGGACGCCGGAACGGTGAGGCCGCAGCTCTATTAGTTGTAATCCGAACTGTTGACTATCCAGACAAACTCAACAGCCAGAGAGAAGTTTCTTGTTCTTTTACAATTACAGATATGGCCAATGGAAGTTTAACCCAGACATCTGTGAGATGTTGCCCAGTGGGAGGTCAAATATGAGCTCCTCAAACATTAGCTCCTTGAAAGTGACCGTGTTAACAGATAGGGTGATAACGAAGGCAGACAGCATGCTTGTCAGGACACTGAGAGTGAAATTAATGAAGCCACATAAGACTTTGGTGAAGTCGTCACTTGGAGTATTGTGTGAAATTCTGGCTGCCTCATTTCAGGGAAGGCTTTAGCAAGGATACAGAATAGATTTACCAGGATGCTGCCTGGATTAGAGAGTATGAGCTATGGGGAAGGTTGGACAAACTTGGGCTATTTTCAGAGGGAGACCAACCAGAAGTTTATAAAATTGAGATAGGGTAGAGAGTTAAAATCTTTGTCCTGGGGTAAAAATGTCACGTACCAGAACAGGTTGTCAGGAGTGGAGGTAGAAACAGATCAGATAGTCATGTTTAAGAGGTTTCTAAATAGATTCATGATTGTGGATGACATGCAAGCAGCAGTTTTAGATCAGAATCAGAATTTATTGTCACGAACAAGTCACAGTGCAAACGTTCGTATAAAAACCACCTCTCAAAACAAATGGAAATTAGTGGACAAAAAGTCAAAGTGAGGCAGTGTCTGTGGTTCATTGTTCATTCAGGAATCTGATGGCAGCGGGGGAAGAAGCTGTCCTTGTGCCGCTGGGTGCTCATCTTTAGGCTCCTGTACCATTTTCCCGAGGGTAGCAGAGTGAAGGTGGCATGGGCTGGGTGGTGGGGGTCCTTCAGGATAGAGGTTGCTTTCTTAAGACACCGTTTCTTGTAGGTGTCCTTGATGGAGGGAAGTCCGGTGCCCGTGATGCCGCAGGCCGAGTTAACAACCCTCTGGAATTTTTTTCTTGTCCTAAGTGTTGGCACCTTTGTACCAGAGAGTGATGAAAGCAGCCAGAGTGTTCTCCATGGTCCACCTGTAGAAGTTTTTGATAGTCTTCAGTGACAAACTGAATCACCTCAAACACCTCACGAAGTATAGCCACTGGCGAGCCGGCTTCTTGACTCAGACATCCTGTTCAGTGCAGACACTTGCGCTGAAGGGAATGATCCTCTCCTACGTCCCCGTCATGGCTATCACTGGCTGCATCAGAGTTCTGTCCCCATTTCTACTGCCCTTACGATTTGCCCCTAAACCACTGCATTCCTTCCCACAAGGATTCAGACCTTCGTTGATAACAGAACGGCAGTTCTCGACTCAGGATGTCGGGCAACTTGTGGGGAATCTGCCCCTGGTAGATTGACCCAAAGGCTTTGTCCTTCTTGGTGTTGCAGCTCACAGCTCTCTGGGTGTTGTTGGGAGTAGGTCAGGTGTACAACGGCAGTGTGTGAAACACATAAGTCTGCAGACACTGTGAATGTAGAAAAAAACACACTGAAATGCTGGAGGAACTCAGCCGGTCTTTCAGCGTCCATAGGAGACAAAGATATGTTGCCGATGTTTCGGGCCTGACCCCTTCTTCAAGTAAAGAATGAGCAACAGACAGGAAATCTCAGAACACAGAGTGCTGGCTGGGGGAGGGGTCCAGACCAATTGAAAATGATCGGACAGACTGGGCGTAGACTGGGAGATCCTCGGCTCTGTCTGCCACAATAGCGTGGATCTCCCAGCGGCCACCCATTTCAATTCCCAGTCCCATTTCCTTGCTGACATGATCTCGTGCTCTGACAGTCTGAGATCACCTGTAAACTGGAGGAACCACACCTCATTTTCCGCCTGGGCACCCTCCAACCAGATGGCATTAATGTCGACTTATTAATGTCGCCTTCTCTGACTTTTGTTTAACCCCCCCCCCATCACTTCTTCCCTCCGCCCCCCCCAACCACCCCGGTCGCCTTTACCCAGCTCTGTCTCTCTCCCTTTTCCGTCTCCTTTCCCACAGACATAATCAATTCTCTCTTCTCCCCTTATCACATCCAATGGTCTGGGCTCCTGCCCCCAGCCGGCACTGTCTCTGTTCTGAGATTTCTTGTTTTGTGCTTATTCCTTGAAGAAGGGCACAGGCCTGAGACATCAGTGGTATACCTTTGTCTCCTATGGATGTTGAAATTCCGGCTGAGCTCCTCCAGCATTTCGGTGAACAGCTGCAGTGTATTTGGTTCACCACTGACAACGGGGATGAACGATGGCCATGGTGGTGGGGCCACAATGAAATGAATTGCTTTCTCCAAGCTGACGTTCATCAGAAAGTCCAAGCAGTGAATATCTTTGATAACTGAAGGGGAAATGCCATCTATTCCCCTCCAAACCTGCTGCATGAATCGTTAACCTTTTCGTCAGTTTGTCAAATCAGTGTTGTTTGTTAGAGTCTCAGTTCAAACGCAGACATTTGAATTGACCCAGAATATTACCTTTTGTTTTTCTCTCTGGCTGATCTTTGCAGAATTGTCTTATTTCAGATTAGCAGGCATCGGCAATATTTCGATTTATCGTTTGTTGGGTGATATATCAATGCAGAGCTGAGAACGGCCACGCCTGAGGAGACAAGAGACCAGGTTCCTGTCTAGTCTTCGAGATGGACTGAAGGATCCTTTTGTCACCAGTCCCTGCAAATATTGTCCACCATCTAAGATCAGTGAAACATTTATCTCACAATTTCCTCCCCAATGCCTTCCCTTCCGTCTCCTATCAGAGAGCTCCCCCCACCTTCTTAGCCCTTTTCCCTGTTCCCCCATCACCTCTGCCTTTTTTTTCTCTTTACCTTGTCAGCCTGTGTGCGTTCCTCCCTCATCTCCCCCTCCCCCCCACCTATTTATTCAGGCCTCTGCCTGCTTTTTCCTTATGCCTTGGCAAAGGACTCAGGCCCGAAATGTTGGGTACCCTTTACTTCCTATGGATGCCACTTTCTGCTGTCCAAAGTTTGTCCTCATTACAAAGTTGGTAATACTTCAGAAATTGTTACTCTACTGTACAATGCCTTGGCAATCCTAAGCAGGTGAAAGATTATATACCATAAATGCAAGCTTGTGGTTAATATTATCTCATGCCTTCTTGTTCTTGGAACCCAAAATGTTCTTCAAAGGTGGTCCAGGATCGGGAGAAGGTTCCCAGTGCAAGAGAGCTGCTGAAGAATACGGTTTCACCCATCTATCTGTGGAAGACCTTGCCAAGAGTCCAGTGGGTTTGGGGGAAGAGAGGAGAGTGAAGACTGAGGAAGGGGGGGAGTGTGAGCAGCTGGTACCCCAGGTGAGGAATACCCGAGACCCTGCGAATCGTCTGTCCGCCCAGTATGTCCGATCATTTTCATTTGTGTTTACCTTCATTATTTGTTCACCTGTAAATGCTGTGTACTTAATTCGGCCTCACCCACATAAAAGGAATTTGAGCTGTAGGTGATGTCTGTATATACGCTGACAATAAATCTGAAGTCTAAAAAAAGGCATGATATTTAGAACACAACTACAGCACAGTACAGGCCCTTCAGCCCACGATATTGTGCAAACCTATACAAATCTACTCAACAAACTAAACCTTGCCTACCTCACACCCATGACTCTCCATTTTTCTTTCATCCATGAGCCTTTTCAATGTCCTTATTGTGCCAGCTTCCATCACCACCCCCAGCAATGCCTTCCAGGCACCCACTACTCTGTGTAAAAAACCTTTCCCCCTGATGTCCCAATTTAAACTTGTTCAGATGACCTCTGGTGTTTGCTGCTTTCCCCAATGGGAGAAAGGTACTGGCTGTCCACCTTATCGATGCCTCTCATAATCTTGAAAACAGCATCAGAAGGTGAGTAGAATACATAGCTGGACTTCCCAGGGCTTGGGCTCAGAAATATCAGACTCGGGGTCGAAGGAGACAGTGAGTCAGTGCCTGGTGTTGGGTGAGAGGAGGAGGAGCCGGGAGTTAATTGGGGTTAATTGGTAAGGGCTAATAAAAGGAGTAGAAAGGGAGGGAGCGGCCAGCGAGGAGCGGCACAGTGAGTGAGTGGGGTCTTAGGACTTTGATACTTGGGGTCACGATATTGTGGCAATTAGTGAGACCTGGCTACAAGAGGGGCAGGACTGGCAACTTAACGTTCCAGCATACATTTGTTTTAGATGTGATAGATCAGGGGGTAAAAAAGGGGGAGGAGTTGCTCTGCTTGTTAAGGAGGATATTACTTCCATGAGGTGGCAAGATGGTCTGGAGGGATCATCCAGTGAGGCTGTTTGGGTGGAATTGAGGGGTGAAGGAGACATGAGGGTGCTAATAGGGTTGTATTACAGACCACCAAATGGGTCAAGAAAACTAGAGGAACAAATGTGTAGAGAGATAACGTATATGTGTGAGAATCATAAGGTAGTGATCATGGGAGATTTTAACTTCCCTCACATTGATTGGGATACCCATACAGTTAGAGGGCTGGATGGGCTGGAGTTCGTTAAATGTGTTCAGGATTGTTTTCTGAATCAATTAATAGAAGAACTGACTCGGGACAGTGTAATACTGGATCTCCTGTTAGGGAATGAGCTAGGTCAGGTATCAGACATTAATGTTGGAGATCCAATTGGGTCTAGTGATCATAATTCTGTTAGTTTTAAGGTAGTTTTAGGGAGGAGCCTAAAGTTGAGGTTTTGGATTGGAGAAGAGCAAATTTTGAAGGAATAAGAAGGGATTTGGGGAGTATTGAGTGGGAGGTGTACAAGAGGTATAAAGAACAGAGAACTGACAATTTGAAGGAGGACTACAAGGAGTGTAGAAGGAATCTTAAGAAAGAAATTAGAAAGGTCAAAAAAAGGCACGAAGAGGCTTTGGCAGACAGTAAAAATAAATCCAAAGGGTTTCTATAAGTACATTAAAAGTAAAAGATTAGTGAGGGATAAAATTGGACCCCTTGTAGATAGTGAGGGTAGGCTGAGTGAGAGGTCTGAGGAAATGGGGGAAATTTTGAATGATTTCTTTGCCTCGGTATTCACTAGGGAAAAAAATATTGAACCAGTTGAGGTAAAGAAAAATAGTGGGGAGGTAATGAAGCATATAAGGATAACCGAGGAGGTAGTGATGGCTGTGTTGAAAAAGATAAAGGTGGATAAATCTCCAGGACGGGACAAAATATTCCCAAGGACACTCAGGGAGGCTTGTGGACAGATAATGGGGCCATTAACAGAGATATTTAGGATGTCACTGGCCACAGGGGTAGTGCCAAAGGATTGGAGGGTGGCGCATGTGGTTCCTCTGTTTAAGAAAGGGTCTAAATGCAAACCTGGGAATTATAGGCCTGTAAGTCTGACGTCTGTGGTGGGCAAGTTGATGGAAAGTGTTCTGAGGGATGGATTTTACAATTATTTGGAGGTACAGGGATTGCTAGGGAGTAATCAGCATGGTTTTGTCAGGGGTAGATCATGCTTGACAAACCTGATTGAGTTTTTCTTTTTTTTTAAATTTTTTATTTTTCACACTATAGATCACATTATTCAAGATATACACATTTCTCCTTTCAAATATATACAGTGTTGTTTTCTCCCCCCCTCCCTCCTCCCCTCCCCCCCCACCTCCCCCTCCATCCATTCAAAACTCTGAGTCCAAGATACATCAAACCCATCAAACAATGTTGTCACTCAACATTAACGAACAAAAACTTCCACTGAGTCAATTCTTTCCATTCTCTTTTCCTTTTGTCATTTTAGGTGATAGATGTCCCGGTAGGTTTTCTCTATTATATTCCATGTACGGCTCCCATATTTGTTCAAATAATGTTATATTATTTCTTAAATTATATGTTATTTTTTCTAATGGAATACATTTATTCATTTCTATATACCATTGCTGTATTTTCAAATTATCTTCTAATTTCCAGTTTGACATAATACATTTTTTTGCTACAGCTAGGGCTATCTTAACAAATCTTTTTTGTACACCCTCCAAATCAAGTCCAAATTCTTTATTTTTTATGTTACTTAGGAGGAAGATCTCTGGGTTTTTTGGTATATTGCTTTCTGTAATTTTATTTAATATCTGGTTTAGATCTTCCCAAAATGTTTTCACCTTTTCACAAGTCCAGATTGCATGAATTGTTGTTCCCATTTCTTTTTTACAACGAAAACATCTGTCAGATACTGTTGGATCCCATTTATTTAACTTTTGAGGAGTGATATATAACCTATGTTTCCAATTATATTGTATCATACGTAATCTCATATTTATTATATTTCTCATAGTTCCTAAACATTACCTCTCCCATGTTTCCTTTTTTATCTTTATGTTTAGATCTTGTTCCCACTTTTGTTTAGTTTTATCACTTGTTTCCTCGTTCTCCTTTTCTTGCAGTTTGATGTACATGTTTGTTATAAATTTTTTAATTATCATTGAGTCTGTAATCAGATATTCAAAATTGCTTCCTTCTGGTAACTTCAGACTACTTCCCAATTTATCCTTTAAATAGGATTTCAATTGGTAATATGCCAGCACTGTATCTTGAGTTATACTATATTTATCCTTCATTTGTTCAAAGGATAATAATTTATTCCCTGAAAAACAATTTTCTATTCTTTTAATCCCTTTTTTCTCCCATTCTCTAAAAGACAGGTTATCTACAGTAAAAGTGATTAGCTGATTTTGCCTCAGTATTCGTTTTGATAATTGGTAGTTTGTTTTATTTCTTTCTACATGAATCTTCTTCCAAATATTAAGCAAATGGTGCAATACTGGAGAATTCCTATGTTTTACCAATTTTTCATCCCATTTATATAATATATTTTCAGGTATCTTTTCCCCTATTTTATCTAGTTCTAATCTAGTCCAATCTGGCTTTTCTTTTGTTTGGTAAAAATCTGATAGATATCTTAATTGTGCGGCTCTATAATAATTTTTAAAATTTGGCAGTTGTAAGCCTCCTTGTCTATACCATTCTGTTAATTTATCTAGTGCTATCCTCGGTTTCCCCCCTTTCCATAAAAATTTCCTTATTATTTTCTTTAACTCCTTAAAGAATTTTTCTGTCAAGTGTATTGGCAGTGCCTGAAATAGGTATTGTATCCTTGGAAAAATGTTCAATTTAATACAGTTTATCCTTCCTATTAATGTTAATGGTAAGTCTTTCCAATGCTCTAAATCTTCCTGTATTTTTTTCATTAGTGGATAATAATTAAGTTTATATAGATGGCTGAGGTTTTTATTTATTTGTATACCTAGGTATCGTATTGTTTGCATTTGCCATCTAAACGGTGATTCTTTCTTGAATTTTGAGAAATCTGGCATTGGCATTGCTTCACTTTTATTTGCATTAATCTTGTATCCCGTCACTTCTCCATACTCCTTCAATTTCTTATGTAATTCTTTTATTGATGTTTCTGGTTCCGTTAGGTATACTATAACATCATCGGCAAATAAACTGATTTTGTATTCCTTGCCTTTTATTTTTATCCCTTTTATTTTATTTTCTGTTCTTATCAGTTCTGCTAGTGGTTCTATAGCTAAAGCGAACAGTGAGGGAGATAGTGGACATCCCTGCCTTGTTAATTTAAATTGGTTTGATATATATCCATTTACTGTCACTTTTGCCAATGGCCCCTTATATAATGCTTTAATCCAATTAATATATTTCTCTGGTAAACTGAATTTTTGTAATACTTTGAATAAATAATTCCATTCTACTCTGTCGAAGGCCTTCTCTGCGTCTAAAGCAACCGCTACTGTTGGAGTTTTATTTCCTTCTACTGCATGAATTAAGTTAATAAACTTACAAATATTATCTGTTGTTCGTCTTTTTTTTATGAATCCAGTTTGGTCTAGACTTACTATTTTTGGTACATAATCATCTAATCTGTTTGCTAATAATTTAGCTATTATCTTGTAATCTGTGTTAAGTAAAGATATTGGTCTATATGACGCTGGTGCGAGTGGATCTTGCCCTGTCTTTAGTATTACTGTAATTATTGCTGTTTTGCACGAATCTGGTAAGCTTTGTGTTTTATCAATCTGGTTGATTACTTCCAGGAGGGGCGGAATTAATAAATCTTTAAATGTTTTATAGAATTCTATTGGGAGACCATCCTCTCCTGGTGTTTTATTATTCGGCAGATTTTTTATTGTCTCTTGTATTTCTACTATTTCAAATGGTTCTGTTAATTTATTTTGTTCCTCTGTTTGTAATTTCGGTAGTTCAATTTTAGTTAAGAATTCATCTATTTTGCCTTCTTTCCCTTCGTTTTCAGTTGGTATAATTGTTTGTAGAATTCTCTGAAATTTTCATTAATTTCCGTTGGATTATATGTGAGCTGTTTGTCTTTTTTCCTTGATGCCAATACCATTCTTTTAGTTTGTTCTGTCTTAAGCTGCCACGCTAGAATTTTGTGCGTTTTTTTCTCCTAATTCGTAATATTTCTGCTTTGTCTTCATTATATTTTTCTCCACCTTATATGTTTGAAATGTTTCATATTTTATTTTTTTATCTACCAATTCCCTTCTTTTAGTAGTGTCTTCCTTCCTTGCTAATTCTTTCTCTATATCTGCTATTTCCTTTTCCAACTGTTCTGTTTCCTGATTGTAATCCTTCTTCATCTTAGTTACGTAACTTATTATTTGCCCTCTGATGAACGCTTTCATTGCGTCCCATAGCATAAACTTATCCTTCACTGATTCCGTATTTATTTCAAAATACATTTTAATTTGTCTTTCTATGAATTCTCTAAAATCCTGTCTTTTAAGTAGCATGGAGTTTAATCTCCATCTATACATTTTTGGAGGGATGTCCTCTAACTCTATTGTCAATATCAAGGGTGAATGGTCCGATAATATTCTAGCTTTATATTCTGTTTTCCTAACTCTATCTTGCATACGAGCTGATAACAGGAATAAATCTATTCCTGAATATGTTTTATGTCTATCCGATTAATATGAATATTCCTTTTCCTTTGGGTGTTGTTTCCTCCATATATCCAAAAGTTGCATTTCTTCCATCGATTTAATTATAAATTTGGTTACTTTTTTCCCGGTTTTATCTATGTTTGAATCCAAATTGAGATTGAAATCCCCTCCTATTAATATATTCCCTTGCGTATCTGCTATCTTCAGAAAAATATCCTGCATAAATTTTTGATCTTCTTCATTAGGCGAATATATATTAAGTAAATTCCAAAACTCCGAATATATCTGACATTTTATCATTACATATCTTCCTGCTGGATCTATTATTTCCTCTTCTATTTTAATTGGTACATTTTTACTGATTAATATAGCCACTCCTCTAGCTTTTGAGTTATATGACGCTGCCGTTACATGTCCTATCCAATCTCTCTTTAATTTCTTGTGCTCCACTTCAGTTAAGTGTGTTTCTTGCACAAATGCAATATCAATTTTTTCTTTTTTCAGTAAATTTAGCAGTTTCTTCCTTTTGATTTGGTTATGTATTCCATTAATATTTAAAGTCATATAGTTTAATGTAGCCATTTTATACTTTGTTTATCTTTCCCTCCCGTTTCCTCATCATCACCTTTCCTTCTCATCCATTTCTGCTTTCTTTCTTTGAACAGTTTATAAGGCAACATTTTTAACACATCAAACATTCCCCTTATTCTCCTACCTAATATTTCTTTAACCCCATTGTCCCCTCCCCTTCCTGAGTTGCCCATTATCCCTTGTCGGGCAACCACATCTCCCCTCTCCATTTGGATTTGCGAATTCACTCGCAAGCATCAACTGATTTTGCAGTGACCGTAATTTCTCCCTACCCAGCCCCCCCCCAGAAAAGATTTCAATTTTTATATACAACAAAGGTCACTCTCTAAATTCCCTCTTTACTCCTCTCTTCCCCTTTTTTTCCCTCATTAATTCTTCTCTATACTCTATATATTTTCTTTTAAATGCACATACACTTATGTAATATATGTATTATATATGTATATAGTCCTATACACATGTCTTTTTAGTTCGCAGTCTTTTGTACTCTCGTTACAAGTCTTCATCTCTCAGTCTATTTTGTAATTGTTCTGCAAATTTTCGTGCTTCCTCTGGATCCGAGAATAGTCTGTTTTGCTGTACTGGAATAAATATTTTCAATACCGCTGGATGCTTTAGTATAAATTTATACCCTTTCTTCCATAAAATCGCCTTTGCTGTATTGAACTCCTTTCTCTTCTTCAGGAGTTCAAAACTTATATCTGGATAAATAAAAATTTTTTGCCCTTTGTACTCCAGTGGCTTGTTGTCCACTCTTACTTTCTCCATTGTTTTCTCCAGTACCTTTTCTCTTGTAGTATATCTTAGGAATTTTACTAAAATGGATCTTGGCTCTTGTTGTGGTTGTGGTTTAAAGGCTAATGCTCTATGTGCCCTTTCTATTTCCATTTCTTGCTGTAGTTCTGGACATCCTAAGATACTGGGGATCCAATCTTTTATAAACTCTCTCATATTCTTGCTTTCTTCATCTTCCTTAAGGCCCACTATCTTTATATTATTTCTTCTGTTATAATTTTCCATTATATCTATTTTCTGAGCTAACAGCTCTTGTGTCTCTTTAACTTTTTAATTAGATTCTTCTAATTTCCTTTTTAAGTCCTCTACCTCCATTTCTACTGCTGCTTCTCGTTCCTGCACCTTGTCCATTCTTTTTCCCATTTCTGATATGGTCATATCTATTTTATTCACTTTCTCTTCTGTATTGTTTATTCTTCTTCTTAAATCACTAAATTCTTGTGTTTGCCATTCTTTAAATGACTCCATGTATTCTTTAATAAGAGAAAGTATATCCTTTATCTTGCCTTTCTCTTCTTCTTCTATTTCACTGTACTCTTCCTCTTCTTCCTCTGGGTTGGCCATCTGTTGTTTCTTTGTTTTCTTTTTCTCTTCTTTCTTGTTTTCGTTGTCTTCTATGTTCTCCTCTTGCTGCAGGTGTTCTTCAGCTGTCATTGCTGGCTGTGGAGATCGACTCCCCAGCTGGTCGCCCCTCCCGTCGATGTGTTTTTTTGCATGCGCGGTTGCGCACTTTTACTCGGCTCAGCGAGCCATTTTTGTAGTCCACTTTCTACCGACCTGAGGGAGCGGGCTTCTCTCTCCACCGCGGGCCTCTTCGAACAGGTAAGGCCTTCTCCTTCTTCTTCCGTTGTCTTCTCTTCCTCTCTTCTTACCATTGGTTTCGATTTTTCTTTTTTCGTCGCCATCTTCTTTCCACCTTTATATTCACTTTACTTTAATTTTTATTTTTGTGCCTTTGTGCTTTCCTTTATTTTTTTCAACTTTTCTGGAGAGGGCTGGAGTTCACCGTCCGGCCACTACTCCATCACGTGACTTCCTCCACCTGATTGAGTTTTTCGAGGGGGTTACAAAAAAGGTTGATGACGGGAAAGCTGTGGATGTTGTCTATTTAGACTTTAGTAAAGCTTTTGACAAAGTTCCCCACAGGAGGTTAGGAAAAAAGGTGGAGGCATTAGGTATAAATGAGGAGGTAGTGAAATGGATTCAGCAATGGTTGGATGGGAGGTGTCAGAGAGTAGTGGTAGAAAATTGTTTGTCCAATTAGAGGCCAGTGACTAGTGGAGTTCCTCAGGGATCGGTCCTGGGTCCACTATTGTTTGTTATATATATTAACAATCTGGAAGTAGGGGTGGAGAAATGGAGAAGCAAGTTTGCGAATGATACAAAGATTGGTGGAGTTGTGGACAGTGAGGAAGATTACCGTAGATTTAAAGGTGATTTAGGAAGGCTGGAGGTGTGGGCTGAGAAATGGCTGATGGAATTTAATACAGATAAGTGTGAGGTGTTACATTTTGGAAAGGCAAATCTAAATAGGTCATATGCATTAAATGGTAGACAATTGAGATGTGCAGAGCAACAAAGGGATTTAGGAGTTATGTTAAATAGTACCCTCAAGGATGATACTCAGGTAGATGGTGTGGTGAAGAAGGCATTTGGAATGTTGGCCTTCATAAATCGGAGTATTGAATTCAAGAGTAGGGAGGTAATGATGAAATTGTACAAGGCATTGGTGAGGCCAAATTTGGAGTACTGTGTACAGTTTTGGTCACCAAATTATAGGAAAGATAGAAACAAAATAGAGAGAGTGCAGAGAAGGTTCATGAGAATGTTGACAGGATTTCAGGGTCTGAGTTACAAGGAAAGGTTGTGCACACTGGGGCTTTTTTCTCTGGAGCGTAGAAGATTGAGAGGGGACTTGATAGAGGTGTTTAAGATTTTAAAAGGGACAGACAGAGTAAACGTGGATAGGCTTTTTCAATTAAGAGTGGGGAAGATTCAAACTAGAGGGCATGGTTTAAGATTGAAGGGAGAAAATTATAAGGGGAACATGAGGGGATATTTCTTTACGCAGAGGGTGGTGGGGATGTGGAATGAGCTTCCGACAGACGTGGTCGAGGCGGGATCATTGGTTACATTTAAGGAAAGACTAGATAGTTACATGGATAGGAGAGGACTGGAGGGGTATGGACCGGGCGCTGGTCAGTGGGACGAGGAGGGTGGGGATTTGTTACGGCATGGACTAGTAGGGCCGAACTGGCCTGTTCTGTGCTGTAAGTGGTTATATGGTTATAATGGCCCATCCAGTGCTGCCTTGAAGCTGAGCAAGCTAAATGGAGTATAAATTGGCTGTGAAGCTCGAGTCGACTGAGAAGCAAATTAAAGCAAGGTCCTTCTTCAGACTGATCCATTCCAAATGGTTTTAGTATAACACTGCAGTGCTGCTCTGAATTCAAACTGTGAGATGACTGAGCATGGGGAAGTTGGGGGTGAGGGAGTGTGGAAAGAAAAGGGTGCATGAGAGGACGTAAATCGAAAAATTTTAAATTTAGACATACAGCAAAGTAACAGGCCCTTGTGGCCCATGAGCTAGTGGCACCCAATTATGCCCAATTAACCTTCAAACCCAAGGATGTTTTGAGCAGTGGAAGGAAACAAGAGCCCCCCCCCCCCCCGGGAAACCTCACGCAGACACAAGAAGAATGTACCATCTCTTTACAGACAGCACAAGTTTCAAACCCGAGTCCCAATCACTGGCACTGTAAGGGTGTTGCAATAACCACTACGTTAACTATGCCACCCTACTTGGAGAGTGAAAAGAACATGTTACCCAAGACTGGGGAACTGCTGGTCACACAACATTATCCCAGCGGCAGCATCCTGGGTCAGTCCTTTCTCCTACGTTCACTTCCTGTCCATCCTAACACCAGGGTTTCAGAGGTCCTTGGTATTTTTTAAAGATTGTGGAATGACATCAAATCAGCAAGACTGAAAAAAGGTTGTGGGGGTAACTGATAGAAGTTTATAAAATTATGAGGGACCTACATTGGGAAGAAATGTGGGGTAGGGGAGTTTAAAATGAAAGGGCATGGGTTTAAGGTGAGAGGGAAAGATTTAATGGTGGTAGGTATACAAAATGAGCTGATTGAGGTGGGAACAATTCCACTGTTTAAAACCCATTTGGGACAAGCAAATGGGGCCAGCTTAGATAGGCACCCTGACCAACAAAAATGAGGTGGCTGAAGGGCCTAATTGGGTGCTGTATAAATCCATGAATTTCTGAATGTCCCATTGCACTTTTGGACAGGCCTGTGAAATGTTTTAATTCTCTTGGGCCAAGGTGAATGTATATTCTAGTAAAACATGAAAGTCTGCAGAAATGGTGGTTGAAGTAAAAAGTAGGATGAACAGATAAATGATTCTCCAGCATCGTGCTTTTACTTCAACCATTTACTTCAGAAAAATGAAGGGCTCAAGCCTGAGAGAATGTATATAATCTTGTGATCAAGCGTCAAGTGTGATCTGTTTAATGCAGTGGTTCTCAACCCTTTTTCTTTCCACTCACATCTCACTTTAAGCAATCCCTATGCCATTGGTGCTCTGTGATTAGTAAGGGATTGGGTGGGAAGGGAAGGTTGAGAATCACTGATCTAGACCCAATTGTTACTGAAATATTTGGCTTGAGAAAAGTTGTCATTGGCCCATTTTATTTGGAGTTCTGAAACCGTGCACATAACGAATCAATGAGGGATGATTAAAACAGTGGTTTTCAAACTTTTTCTTCCCACCCACATCCCATCTTAAGCAATCCCTTACTAATCACAGAGCATCGATGACAGAGTGATTACTTAAAGTGGTGTGCGAGTGGAAAGAAAAAGGTTGAGCACCACTGGTTTAATGTATATTCTTGGGAGTATAAGCATGGTCTATGTCACATAATGTTAAACTTTAAAAAGCCAACCTTCTAATCAAGTTAAACTTTTCAAACAATGCAGTAATGTGGTGGATGAAGAAGTATTTTTCACACTTCTGGGAGCTATCCACTGATCTTATCATCAGGGCAGCAAAGAATATAAAATGTTGTCTTGGCATTTCTAAACTTGGGAGGGAATAAATGGGATCGTTTGCCTTGAATCAAACTCCCTTGTGACTTGACCACTGTTCCTTTTGAGATGTATCCATTGGGCGGCATGGTTGGCAAAGCTGTTAGTGTAATGTTGTTATAGCTCCAGCAACCTGGGTTCGAATCCGGAGCGGTCTGTAAGGATCTTGTACATTCTCCTCGTGTCTGTGTGGGTTTCCTCCCACCTTTCAAAATGTACAGTGGTTCCAAGTCAATTGGGGTATTTGGGCGGCACAGGCTCGTGGGCCAGAAGGGCCTGTTACCATGATGTGTCTACGTCTGTCTAAATGTCAAAGATGGCAGCACCCATATGCAGTGATAAAGAGCTAGTGATAGTCCTGACCACTAGAGGGAGTTGGAGATCAATGCTGCAGCTTGGATTAGATACAAAAATGGCTGCACCACAAGGTCGTAAGTTGTTAATAAAATATTGTTAATATAAAAGAACCCAAGTTCTTTTATTACTTCAAAGAATCATCACATCACATAGAGCCAAACTCAAGAAGAGTCAGGAACCAGAGAAACAGCTGGGGACCTGAGCAAAGCTGGAAGGACTCAGCAGGTCAAGCAGCATCCATGGAGAGACATGGACAGCCAACTTTTCGAGCCTCCCAAATGGTGACGGCTCATTTCTCTCCACGGATACTGCCCGACCTGCTGAGTCCTGTGACAGATTATAGATATGTTTTGGGGAGATAAATTGGGGCAGGTTTTTTAGTGTAGGTCACATACAAATACTTTAAAACAGATCTTATTTGAAATACTGGAGCTTTGCTCATGCTTGACAGGCCGGATCCAAGAGCCTTTGCAAAAGCATTGGAGAGTGCCCAAGAGACTTCACTACTGGATTGTTGTTTACAAAATGGCAACAAATGAAAGAACTTGTTGGAGCTGCAGACTGTCTGAAGTGGAACTTGCTGTTCTTGGAGGGTTATATGGTTATGCAAGCAGAGAGAGTCAAACAGGCTTTCTCTCAGAAAGACAGACAGACAGACAGACAGACACACACACACAGAGATTACTTCTACAGTTTTACAGTCAGCAGCAGCATCTGGGACTAGAACAGGACAAGCTGGCAAGCTTGTGGAAAACCCCATTTGGAAGACGGGTTGTGAGTGCTTAGTTCAGCCTGGTCAAAGCTCTTATGGCTTCTGACTTTTCTGCAAAGTGCTCACAGAAAGGTCACTCCTGGGTTTTGTTTGCCTAAGACAACAGCTTGACCAAGAGGGAGAACTCCTGTGGTTTGCTGAAGAAGGTGGGGGTTTTGCAAGTGAGAGAGTCACATGGTCTTTCTAGCAGTTGAAGAGAGAGAGAGAGAGAGAGAGAGAGAGACAAGTTCATCAAGCTCTCTCAGCCAGCGTGTGTGTGAGACTGAAAGAGACTGAACAGACATGGCTGAAACAAGCCAAGAAAAGCTGGTGGGAAACAGAAGCTCCAGAGAGGCGGATGGCTGGAAGTGCTATCTGTCTGATGTTTCTCTTGGAATAAGGGAACAGAAAGGAACTCTGTGATAGCCTGAAAGAAAGAGGTTACCATTTGGAGAACCCTGATGAAGCAAGTTTCATTAGCGAGACATTGAGGTGACTCAGTTGTGGAAATGCTGGAACAACAAATTTCTCTCTGCAGACCCTACAACACACATGTCAAACTCTGGCCCGCGGGCCAAATTTGGCCCGCGATATAATTATATTTGGTCCGCAAGATAATTTCAAAAATGTATTAGAGGTGGCCCGCCCTGCAGCGAGAGCCGATGCTGTTTTTTGGTAATGTCACCCCCACCATCCTCCCCCTTCATTGCATATCCTTCCCCATTGTAACACGAGAAACTGTAACACGAGAAGTCTGTCAATGTCATCAGCCGGCAAGCCGGTTGGAAGACTCCCCGCACAACCAGTCACTTCTCCCACCTGTCGAGCGGTGCGGCGGATGGGCGAGCGCCTGTGATTTCCTGTCGGCGCGACGGGCATGGCAGGCTGCGCACGGCCCCTGGGTAGCGCGAGCCCCGCGCGACTGGCACCGGATGGCCCTTCCACAGCGCGAGCACACTTCTCCTGATCGCCACGGCCTCAGCGCTTGCACCCACACGGACCCCAGGGACGGCTGGTTCGGCCCTGCACGTGAAGAGAGAGATGGTGGCTGTCCACAAAGGCTGATTGGCAGCGCGCTGGGCCTGAGTGGGTGGGTAAGCAGGGGTGGGCAGAGGGTGTAGGTGAGGAGTAATGGGCAGGGGAAGTTATGGTGGTGCGAGGGGCAGTTAGAGGGAGGGATGAGTAGAAGGAGGGGTGGATAGGGAAGAGGTAAAAGGGGAGGGGAAAGGCGAGTAGGGGAGGGGTGATTAGAGGGTGAGAGATGGGTAGAGGGAGGAACAGGTTGAGGGGAGAGGCAGTAGAGGGGCGTGTATAGGATGGGGTGGGTAGAGGCAGAGCGAGTGGAGTGAAGGGTGAGTAGAGGTTGGGTAAAGGACTGGTCAGGTAGAGGGATGGTGGCTCGAGGGTGAATAGAGGCCTAGAGCCTGAGGAGTGAGCAGGAAATGCTGAGTCCTGATGCAGGCCAAAATGGACACAGCCTGTGAATGCTGACTACATCTCCACAGGGACCAAATAGGTTTCCCTCAGGTCAAGCAAAGGGTGAACTTGAGCTACCTACTCCTGACCTGTAACATTATCCTCCTAAAGTTATATCCTAAAGTTTAACATTACATATGTTGAAAGAAGAGAAAACACGGAGACGTTGTTGAAAATTTTCAATAAATATTTAGTTCGGCCCTCGACTTAGTCCAAGTTTTTAATTTTGGCCCTCCGTGAATTTGAGTTTGACACCCCTGCCCTACAAGAACCTTCCTGAGCAGTAAACATTTACCTTTCGAGCACCAAAGCCTGGTGAACTTTATACATGTTAAATTCTGTGCACAGTATAAGAATTGCCTGCAACCAGTGAACTTGGAGGAGTGAGAAGTGAGATTGGACTGTGAATCAAAGAATTTTTCTTAAATTTACACGCACATCAATCACATGCGCTTAGAATTAGAAGGGGGTTCATTTGGGTGAGTTAAGTATAGAGATAAGTTAAAGTTTGATTCTATTTTCATGTTTAAAGTTGTATAAAATCCACTTTTGTTAAAGTAACAATTTGTCTTGGTGAATATCTATTGCTGCAGGGTTTTGGGGTCCTTTGGGCCCGGAACAGTCCCTCCAACTTCTGTTTGTTCTGTAAGTTAGAAACCATTGAGAGGAGAACTGGAGAAATCTTTCCACTAACGAATATTGTATTGCTGTGAAGTGTTGTTATTAGTACGATAACTGACTCTTTGCCTTTATGTTCCCTTGGTCTGAAGATACTCCAAGACACCATCATTAATTGCATGAACCCTAAAGGTTTCATAATTGATGGCTATCCTTGGAAAGTGGAGCAGGCAGATGAATTTGAGAGGAAGGTGAGTTGCTCCTTCTCATCTGAAGGGGTTGGTGGTGTGGGTTTCCACAGAGCGAGGCATCTTAAGGTGCTCAACTAGAGTACAGTCAATCAGAATTTGGCAGTGTCAGGTGTGGAGATACCAGATGACCAAGAGCTTAGATAATGAGATGGGGAACATCTTAAAGAAGCAGAGAGGGAGGTTACGTTTTGGACGGATGGTATAAATTTGGGGCTGCAGCTGTTCAAAAGGTTCTTCTGCGAGCAGGCTAACAGATTATCTCCAACATTCATACAGGAGTAAAAAGGGCACAATGTATAGAATGGAGGATTGCAATGAAAAGGAAGATCAATTAGCACCAAGCAAGGGTAGCAGGAGACCCACAGCTGTGGAGTTCATTCAGGAGCCTGATGGCTGTGGGGGAAAAAAAACATCTTTAAGCCTGTTGGTGCATGTTTTCACACCCTTGAGCCTTCTCTCCAATGAGAAGAGAGTATATCCAGGATATGATGGCTGCCTTCCCTAGGCAATGGAGTCCATGACGTATGTGAGATATTCTGAGCTGCATTCATGGAGATCTCCTGTGGTTAATGTACAGAACAAAATCTCATGGGATCTCACTGTTCTTCAAGCAGTGGAAAACCTGCCACTCTGCACCGTGATCACGAGTTCAATCATCATCAATTGTAGCAAGTGGCACTGAAGGAAAAATAGGTCTCCATTGATAAAAAAGCAGTGAAGACATTTTGACGGTCACTTCACCTGAGTTATTAAGTTATTAAAGTCCACTCAAGACACTTTATTGCACATTAAAAACAGAAAATGCTCAGCAGGTCAGGCTGCATCTGTGGAAAGCAAAGCAGTTAACATTTCAGGTACAAGACTATGTCATGAAGGGTCCAGTGCGTGAATCATTAACCATTTCTCTTCACACAGATGCTGCCCAACCTGGTGAGTATTTCTGGCATTTGGTTTTTATTTCAGAAAACCAGCTTTTGCAGGTTTTTTTGCAGCTTTTGACACTTGATTGGGTGATGCAGCAAGTTTTTTGGTAATGTTTCATTAGCGAGACATTGAGGTGACTCAGTTGTGGAAATGCTGGAACAACTGCGCAGGAGGGACGTGTGGTCTCCTGATTGAGATATTGAGGTCGATGTTCCTCAGAGGTGGCAAGGCATTGTTTGAAGAATGGCAGCGCAAGCCAGGCTCCAGCCAAACTTTACCCCTCAACTCCTCATGAGAACATAAGAAATAGGAGCAGGAGTCGGCCATCTGGCCCATCGAGCCTGCTCCGCCATTCAATGAGATCATGGCTGATCTGATCATTGAGATTCATCTCCACCCACCTGCCTTTTCCCCATATACCTCAATTCCTTTTTTATGTAAAAATCTATTTAACTAATAAGTTTAATGAAGTATCCTTCCCTGGGTAGAGAATTCCACAGATTCACGACTCTCTGGGAGAAACAGTTTTTACTCATCTCCGTCTTAAATCTACTCCCCTGAATCTTATAACCATATAACAGTTTACAGTGTGGAAACAGGCCCTTCGAGTTCACACTGGTTCACTTGAACAACTCCACTAGTTCCCCCCCCTCCCACTCTCCACCCATGACCCTCCAACCTCCTCACATCCATGAACCCATCTAACCTCCTCTTAAATGACAGAAAGGACCCTGCTACAACTATCTGGAAGATCATTTCATTCTGCCACCACTCTGTGAGTGAAGAAGCATCCTTTAACATTTCTTCTAAAGTTTTGCCCCCTTACTCTTATGCCCTCTTGTTCCAATCTCCCCTGCCCTCAGGGGAAAGAGTCTACTCAGGTGTAGTCTATCTCTTTCCTTCATAATTTGAAATACCTCTATAAAATCTCCTTTCAGCCGACTGCGTTTCAATGAATAAAGTCCCAGTCTCCTTAATCTTTCTCTGTACTCTAGATGTTGTAAGACAGGCAACATCCTTGTAAATCTTCTCTCCACCCTCTCCACCTTATCTATATCCTTCCTATAATTTGGAGACTAGAACTGAACACAATATTCCAAACCTGGCCTCACCAACGCCTTAAACAGACACAGCATCACTTCCCAGCTCCTATACTCTATACTATGATTTATGAAAGCCAGGATACCATACGCCTTCTTAACCACCCTGTCTACATGGGGATCTACCTTCAAGAAACTCTGTACCATAACTCCAAGATCCGTCTGTTCCTCTGCATCCCTCAATGCCCTCCCCTTAACTGCATTTTGGTTATTTTTTCAAAAATCCAGCTCCTCACACTTGTCTACATTAAATTCCATCTGCCATCTTTCAGCCCACTTTTCCAAACAAACCAAATCCTTCTGTAATCTAAGAGAACCATCCTCACTATCCACCACTCCCCCAATTTTTGTATCGTCTGCTTATTTGCTTACCCAGTTAACCACTCCCTCATCCAAATCGTTGATATAAATGATAAACAACAGGGGTCCCAGCACCAATCCCTGAGGCACACCGCTTATCACAGGCTTCAATCCTGACAGATAGTTTTCCACCATGACTCTCTGCTGTCTATCTTCCAGCCACCTCTGAACCCATCTCACTATCTCTCTATTAATCCCTAGTGACTGAACCTTCCTTACTAACCTTACATGCGGAACCTTATCAAAAGCCTTACTAAAGTCCAAATAGATCATGTCAACCTCCCCACCTTCATCCACTTTTCTTGCCACCTCTTCAAAAAACTCAACAAGATTCGTCAAACACGACTTTTCCTTCACAAACCCATGCTGGGTGCCCCTGATCGATCCCTGCCTATCCAGATATTTGTACATACTATCTCTAAGAATACCCTCCATAACTTACCCCACCACTGAAGTCAAACTTACTAGCCGACAATTACTTGGCCTGCACCTTGTGCCTTTTTTAAACAACGGAACTACATTTGCAACCCTCCAATCCCGCGGCACCACACCCTCATTGAAAAATCACTGTCAGAGCCCCTGCTATTTGCTCCCTGACCTCCCTTAACATCCTGGGAAAAATCCCATCAGGACCAGGAAACTTATCCACCTTTATTGATCCTAGAAGCTCCAAACCCTCGCTTTACTAATCCCTATCCTTTCCATAACTAAGCCATTTGCCTCACTTATCTCACATAGTCAATGTCCCTTTCCCTCATGAATACAGATGAGAAAAAAATCATTCAATTTCTCCCCCATCTCATATGGTTCCTGGCATAATTCACCGGTCCCATCATCCAGTGGACCTATTCTATCCTTAACCCTCCTTTTACTATTCACTTATCTGTAAAAACCCTTAGGATTCACCTTCGCCTTATTAGCTATGGACACCTCATACCTTCTAATTTCCCTCTTAAGGTTCTTCTGCAATCTAAGTAATGATCACACATCTCATCAATCTTTTGTTTCTTACATTTACCTCCCTCTTATCCTGAACGAACTTCCTAATTTTTCTAGAAAACCATGACTCTCTTGAACCTTTGGTCTTGCCTTTTGGCCGAACTGGAACATAAAGATCCTGTACTCTCAAAATCTCACCCCTAAATACCCTCCAAATTTCCTCTACATCCTTTCTGGCAAAAAGCTCAGCCCACACAACTCTCTACAAATCCCTTCTCATTTCTTCAAATCTGGCCTTCCCCCACTCGAAGACCTTCGACTTCGGACCCAACCTTTCCCTTTCCATAATTAAGCTAAAGCTAATGGAACCATGATCACTGGATCCAAAGTTCTCCCCAACACTCACCTCCGTCACCTGCCCTATTTAATTCCCTAACAACAGATCTAACACTGCTCACCCTCTAGTGAGCAGCTCCACATACTGCTGCAAAAAGCAGTCCTGAACACATTGAGGCTGTGTCCCCTAGTTCTGGTCTCACCCACCAGTGAAAATAATTTTCCTCTCTCTATCTTATCCATCCCCTTTCATAATTTTGTATGTTTCCATAAATTCGAATGCGTTTAATCCCAGGCGATTTAGTCTCTCCTCGTAGGTCAACCAACTCATCACCAGGATCAACCTGGTAAACCTCCTCAGGACTGCCTCCAAGGTTAGTATATCCTTCTTCAAGTATGGAGACCAGAACTGTACACAGTTCTCCAGGTCTGGCCTCACTAGGACCTTGTACAGTTGCAGCATAGCCTTCCTGCTCTTGAATTCAATTCCTCCAGCGATGAAAGCCAACATTACATTTGCCTTCTTAATAACCTGTTGTACCTGCAACCTAACTTTTTGCAATTCATGCACAAGCCCTTCCAAGTCTTTCTACACAACACCATGCTGCAGTTTTTCACCATTTAAATAATCTGCTCTTCTATTTTTCCGACTAAAGTAGATGACCTCACATTTACTAACGTTGTTCTCCATCTGCCAGACCTTTGCCCACTCACCTAAATTAATTATATCCTTCTGCAGCCTCCCCACATCCTCTGTACAATTTGTTTTTCCACTCAGTTTAGTATCATCCGCAAACTTGGCTACACTACACTCTGTCTCCTCTTCCAATCATCAATCTAAATGCTGAACAGCTGCGGGCCCAGCACTGACCCCTGCGGCACCCCACTGTCTGCCAATCAGAAAAACACCCATTTATCCCGACTCTCTGCCTCCTGCCAGTTAACCAATCCTTAATCCATACCAATGAGTAGCTAGGGCTACTCAGGATCCTTTAAACTAGAATGGTTGGGGGGAGGGAACAAACTAGTACAGAGCAGTAAGGAGAAGGTTAGAATGCAAACAAAGAAAGTTTGTAGTAAGTATTTGAATATGGATGGGCAGGTGATAGAGAAGGGAAATGCTCTGGAAGAAGATGAAGGGCAATTGGCAGGAAAAGTAAATAATGTTGTTATTAAAGATGAGGGAAAACAGGGATTAAAAATTGAGAAATCTCTGAAATTCATATATTTTAATGCCAGGAGTATTGTAAAAAAGGTGGATGAGCTGAAGGTGTGGATTGATACTTGGAAGTATGATGTGGTAGCGATTAGTGAGACATGGTTGCAGGAGGGATGTGATTGGCAACTGAATATCCCTGGGTTTCGTTGTTTTAGGTGTGATGGAGTCGGAGGGGCAAGAGGAGGTGGGGTTGCATTGCTTGTCAGGGAAAATATTACAGCGGTGCCTAGGAAGGATAGATTAGAGGGCACATCCACGGAGGCTATTTGGGTGGAACTGAGGAGTAGGAAAGGAGAGGTTACACTTGTAGGGGTGTATTATAGACCACCCGGAGGGGACCGAGACCTAGAGGAGCAAATCTGTAGGGAGATAGTAGATATTTGTGATAAGCACAGGGTTGTAATTATGGGAGATTTTAATTTTCCACATATAGATTGGGAAACACATTCTGTGAAAGGACTGGATGGGTCAGAGTTTGTGAAATGTGTGCAAGATAGTTTTTTACAACAATATGGGCACACAAAACTCAAAACGGTCAACCAGTTTACCTATCTCGGCTGCACCATTTCATCAGATGCAAGGATCGACAATGAGATAGACAACAGACTCGCCAAGGCAAATAGCGCCTTTGGAAGACTACACAAAAGAGTCTGGAAAAACAACCAACTGAAAAACCTCACAAAGATAAGCGTATACAGAGCCGTTGTCATACCCACACTCCTGTTCGGCTCCGAATCATGGGTCCTCTACCGGCACCACCTACGGCTCCTAGAACGCTTCCACCAGCGTTGTCTCCGCTCCATCCTCAACATCCATTGGAGCGCTTACATCCCTAACATCGAAGTACTCGAGATGGTAGAGGTCGACAGCATCGAGTCCACGCTGCTGAAGATCCAGCTGCGCTGGGTGGGTCACGTCTCCAGAATGGAGGACCATCGCCTTCCCAAGATTGTGTTATATGGCGAGCTCTCCACTGGCCACCGTGACAGAGGTGCACCAAAGAAAAGGTACAAGGACTGCCTAAAGAAATCTCTTGGTGCCTGCCACATTGACCACCGCCAGTGGGCTGATAACGCCTCAAACCGTGCATCTTGGCGCCTCACAGTTTGGCGGGCAGCAACCTCCTTTGAAGAAGACCGCAGAGCCCACCTCACTGACAAAAGGCAAAGGAGGAAAAACCCAACACCCAACCCCAACCCACCAATTTTCCCTTGCAACCGCTGCAATCGTGTCTGCCTGTCCCGCATCGGACTTGTCAGCCACAAACGAGCCTGCAGCTGACGTGGACTTTTTACCCCCTCCATAAATCTTCGTCCGCGAAGCCAAGCCAAAGAAGAAGAAGAAGTAGAGGTGCCGACCAGAGAAGGAGCAGTGTTAGATCTACTGTTGGCAAATGGGATGGGTCAAGTGACGGAGGTTAGTGTTGGCGAGCACTTCGGGTCCAGTGCTCATAATGCCATCAGCTTCAATGTCATTATGGAAAGAGAGAAGTCAGGGACAAGGGTTGAGGTTTTTGAATGGGGAAAAGCTAGATTTGAGGAGATGCGAAAGGACTTCAGGGTGTGCATTGGGACAATTTGTTTTATGGGCAGGATGTAGTAGAGAGATGGAAGTCTTTTAAAGATCAGATTTTGAGAGTGCAAAATCTTTATGTTCCTGTTAGGTTAAAAGGAGGGGCAAAAGGTTTGAGAGAGCCGTGGTTTTCAAGGAATATTGGAAACTTGGTTCGAAGAAAAAGGGAGGCGTACATTAGATATAAGAAGCATGGAGTTAAGGAGATGTTTGAAAGATACATTGAATGTAAGAGGAATCTTAAGAGAGGAATTAGGAAAGCTAAAAGAAGGTACGAGGAAACTATGCCAAGCAGGGTGAAAACTAATCCAAAAGAGTTCTACAAATATGTTAATGGTAAGAGGAAAGCTAGAGACAAAATTGGTCCCTTAGAAAATCAGAGCGGAAAACTGTGTGTGGAGCCTAGAGAAATGGGGGAGATATTGAACAGTTTCTTTTCTTCGGTATTCACTAAGGAGAAGGATATTGGGAGATGTGAGATTAAAAAAAAGCAAATTGGGTAAATATGGGGAATATAGAGATTACAAAAGGTGTAGTTTTAAGGCTTTTGAAGAATATAAAGGTGGATAAGTCTCCGGGACCAGACGGGATCTTCCCCAGGACATTGAGAGAAGTGAAGGAGGAAATAGCAGAGGCTCTGGCGGTAATTTTCCAAATGTCATTAGATATGGGGATAGTGCCGGAGGATTGGCGCATTGCGCATGTGGTTCCGTTATTTAAAAAGGGTTCAAGGAGGAAGCCTGGCAACTATCGGCCTGTAAGTTTGACGTCTGTGGTAGGTAAATTAATGGAGAAAATTCTTAGAGATAGTACTTATAAACATCTGGATAGACAGGGTCTGATCAGGAGCACTCAACATGGATTTGTGGGAGGAAGGTCATGTTTGACCAATCTGATTGAATTTTTTGAAGAGTTGACTAGGAATGTGGATGAGGGTAGCGCAGTGGATGTTGTCTATATGGACTTCAGTAAGGCCTTCGATAAGGTACCACATGGAAGGTTAGTTAGGAAGGTGCAGTCTTTAGGTATAAATTTTAAGATAGTCAAATGGATTGAACATTGGCTGAAAGGGAGAGGCCAGAGAGTGGTAGTGGATAATTGTCTGTCAGGTTGGAGGCCGGTGACCAGTGGTGTGCCTCAAGGATCTGTATTGGGCCCATTGTTGTTCGTTATATACATTAATGATCTAGATGATGGGGTGGTGAATTGGATTAGTAAATATGCAGACGATACTAAGATAGGTGGAATAGTGGATAATGAAGAAGGTTTTCAAGGATTGCAGAGGGATTTGGGCTGCTTAGAAAAGTGGGCTGAAAAATGGCAGATGGAATTTAATGCTGAGAAGTGTGAGGTGCTTCATTTTGGTAAGAAGAATCAGAATAGGACATACGTGGTAAATGGGAGAGCATTGAGGAATACAGAAGAGCAGAAAGATTTAGGAGTAACGGTACATCGTTCCCTGAAGGTAGAAACTCACGTGAATAGGGTGGTGAAGAAGGCTTTTAGTATGCTGGCCTTTATCAATCATTGCATGGAATATAGGAGTTGGGAGGTGATGTTGAGATTGTATAAGACGTTGGTGCGGCCTAATTTGGAGTTCTGTGTGCAGTTCTGGTCGCCTAATTATAGGAAGGATATAAACAGAGTGGTGAGAGTTCAGAGGTTTACCAGAATGTTACCTGGGTTTAAGCATCTAGAGTATAGGGAGAGATTGGACAGATTAGGTCTTTATTCTTTGGAGCGTAGAAGGTTGAGAGGGGATTTGATAGAAGTATTTAAGATTATAAAAGGGATAGACAGAGTGGATGTGGATAGACTATTTCCGTTAAGAGGAGGAAAGATTAAAACAAGAGGACATGAGTTAAGAATTAAGGGGCAGAGGTTTAGAGGTAACATGAGGGGGAACTTCTTTACTCAGAGAATGGTAGCCATGTGGAATGATCTTCCGGGAGAAATAGTGGCGGCGGAGTCAATTGTATTATTTAAGAAAAGGTTGGACAGGTATATGGATGAGAAGAAGATGGAGGGTTATGGGCATTGTGCAGGGAGGTGGGACTAGAAAGGGGTGTTTGGTTCGGTGCGGACTAGAAGGGCCTAATGGCCTGTTTCCGTGCTGTAATTGTTATGTTATGTTAACATAACATGTCATGTTATTATAGGAAGGATATGGTTCTGAAGAGGGAAATTAACCAGCATGTTCTTTGGATTAAAGTAGTGGTTCTCAACCTTTTCCTTTCCACTCACATCCCACTTGAAGTATTTTCCCTATGCCATCAGTGCTCTGTGATTAGTAAGGGATTGCTTAAGGTGGGATGGGAGTGGAAAGTAAGTTTGGAAACCACTGTTTTAATCGTACCTCATTGACTCGTTATGTGCACGGTTTCACAACTCCAAAGGAAATGACCAATGACAATTTTTCTCAAGCAAAATATTTCAGTAACATTTGGATCTAGTGATTCTCAACCTTCCCTTCCCACCTTGAGCAATCCCTTACTAATCACAGAGCACCGATGGTATAGGGGTTACTTAAAGTGGGATGTGAGTGGAAAGAAAAAGGTTGAGAACCACTGAAGTAGATAATCAACTTTCCCCGTGGTCTGGATACAATGATTATTTATTTGTAGGTTTAAATGCATGTCCTGCATATGTATTGTTTGTCAGTGTGTCCCATCTGGTGGTGTGTCTGTGAGTTTTGCACCGAGGACAGGAGAACGCTGTTTCGTCGGCTTGTACTTGTGCAATCTTCTCTTCAAATAAAATAGACATTCCTGTTAAGCTAATGCCACACAAGAAAGTGGTGGTATTAGACGCTCAACCAATGCAAACCTGTAGACCTACAAAGGGATAACTGGCTGCGTGTTAAATCGTGAATGGATGACAGGAATGGTAATACAAGGAGACTAGTTTCACGTGGATTTTTGTTTTATTTCTCACAGCTCTCCTGATAGTTGTACAGATCTGTATAAGAACATGTTGCATACACACAGATGAGGCCAGAAACAGAAACCGTACAAAAATGTTCTATTCAATGCACAACTACGAGTAAAAACATTTGAAGCCAAAGCCCGTGCTCACTGCTGACTAGGTTCCAATCGATCATTTAAATACATAGTAAAAATACAATCTTTCAGCAAACAGAGCTTTTGTGCAGACTACAAAAAGGGGAATTTATTATGATGCTTGATTATCTTTGATAGGCAGTTTTGTTAATGAATTGTGGGGTCAACTCTCATTTTAAGGGATCAGGGAGGTGGTCTGCTAAATTTGAAGTAAGTGGATGTGTGTGAGAGTGTGTTCACACACGCACGTGTATACATGTTGTATAAAGTGATGTTACTACCACTGTACTTTATTCACCATATTTTTGTACACATTACATAGTTGATTTATATCACATGACATCTAAAAAACACTTTCACTGACGACTGACTCGTATTCAAACTTCATCTTTGCAGCTTTGTTTGTGGGGAGGGAGGACGTTGGGGGCAAAGAAAAATAGGGCCAGGTTTTATAGCTCGTTGTCCCCAAGGTTCTTTGCCTCATGTAGTGCTCTGCACACCTGCTTACAGGGGATGACAGAGAGGTGAAAGGTGAGAGATATACTTGGGCGAAAGAAGCTGGTTATGTTAGGCAGATATAGTGCACTGGATCACAACCAGATTCATCCCCCCACCCCTCCCCCCCACTTTCCAATGACTTTACTAGTTTATTAAACTCAGCACACTCTTTCTCCTGTGTAAAACACAAAATAATCTTTCTTTCCAACACCAAAAGGGAGCCCTG
Organism: Narcine bancroftii; assembly: GCF_036971445.1. NCBI lineage: Eukaryota > Metazoa > Chordata > Chondrichthyes > Torpediniformes > Narcinidae > Narcine > Narcine bancroftii. The sequence goes on from NC_091473.1 coordinate 143,460,534, forward strand.
CAGATAGGACTATACACTACACAACAGAATAGCAAATCTAATTATCATATGGTTCCATAAATACTCCTCTACATAGACATTTATCTACATCATATTATGGTTAAGAGAACAGTCATTGTCACGGAAACCAATCTCGCCTTTGGAATTAAATAACTGGGCTGTGCAATTGCACTCATCCCATCTTCCCTTCCTCCTCCATCGGCAGATTGGAACTGAACTTCGTGAGTTTGGAGGAGGGAGAAAGAGAGATGTGAGAGGGAGAGATGGATGTATGAGAGAGATGGTGTGAGAGAGAGAGGCGGATGTGGGAGAGATGGATGTGAGAGAGAGAGATGGTGTGAGAGAGGTGGATGTGGGAGAGATGGATGTGAGAGAGAGAGAGAGAATGGATGTGAGAGAGATGTGTGAGAGAGAGATGGATGTGAGAGAGAGATGGATGTGTGAGAGAGAGATGGATGTGAGAGAGATGGATGAAAGAGATGGATGTGTGAAAGAGAATGGATGTGTGAGAGAGATGGATGTGTGAAAGAGAATGGATGTATGAGAGATGGATGTGTGAGAGAGATGGATGTGTGAGAGAGATGGATGTGTGAGAGAGATGGATGTGAGAGAGATGGATGAAACAGAAAGACGGATGTGAGAGATGATGTGAGAGAGAGATATGGGAAAGATGGATGTGAGAGAGAGATAATGTGAAAGAGAGATATGGGAGAGATGGATGTGAGAGAGAGATGATGTGAAAGAGAGATATGGGAGAGATGGATGTGAGAGACAGATGTGGGAGAGATGGATGTGAGAGAGATGTGAGAGAGAGAGATGGATGTGAGAGAGAGAGATGGATGTGAGAGAGAGAGATGGATGTGAGAGAGATGTAGGAGAGTTGGATGTGAGAGAGAGATGTGGGAGAGATGGATGTGAGAGAGATGGATGTGAGAAAGATGGATGTGAGAGAGAGAGATGGATGTGGGAGAGATGGATGTGAGAGAGAGATGGATGTGATAGAGATGATGTGAAAGAGAGATGTGGGAGAGATGGATGTGAGAGAGAGATATGGGAAAGATGGATGTGAGAGAGAGATGATGTGAAAGAGAGATATGGGAGAGATGGATGTGAGAGATGATGTGAAAGAGAGATATGGGAGAGATGGATGTGAGAGAGATGTGGGAGAGATGGATGTGAGAGAGATGTGGGAGAGAAGGATGTGAGAGAGATGGATGTGAGAGAGAAAGATGGATGTGAGAGAGAGATGGATGTGAGAGAGAGATGGATGTGAGAGAGATGTGGGAGAGTTGAATGTGAGAGAGAGATGTAGGAGAGATGGATGTGAGAGAGAAAGATGGATGTGAGAGAGAGAGATGGATGTGAGAGAGAGATGGATGTGAGAGAGAGATGGATGTGAGAGATGGATGTGAGTGAGATGATGTGAAAGAGAGATGTGGGAGAGATGGATGTGAGAGAGAGAAAGATGGATGTCAGACAGAGTGAGAGATGGATGTGAGAGAGAGAGATGGATGTGAGAGAGAGAGAGAGAGAGAGAGAGAGAGATGATGTGAGAGAGAGATATACATCTTAAGAAAACCTGTTGTGTATTAGGAATGTTCCGCTGCCATTGAATGATTTATAAAGGACCACAGGGAGCATAGGGCCATGGTTGAGAGTACCCAGTGAAGCCATCAGTTTTGACCACATTTGGAACAGCAGGACCCTCTGATCTGTGCATGAAATCAACAAGTGGAGCCTTTTATTTTGTAATGCACTGAACAGCATCAATCAACCCCCACTGGGAGTTTGTTTTTTTCCTTCCCAACCATGCCCTTTTTGTCATCTGTTTGCTGGGAAGTAATTTGGGTCAAGGTAATTGTAACTAGTGTCCTGAGACATGCAGTAATCTCTGTCCAGAAATGTCTCAACTCTGTAGATAGGATCCAAATGATGGTCGCCCTTGTGAATTTCTGTTTCGTACAGGCTGCAGAAAATGAGAAGACAATAACAAATTTGGTACGATTTGAAATTGTAATTTAAACACAAGAGAGCTCCAATAACATTGAACAATGAAGATTTTACTTTCTGAACACTCTTGGGTGTATTTTATGGATTTTGGGCTGCTGATCACGAAAATCACCTTAAAACTTTTGTATCACATGCCTTTTGAAAATATATAACCTATTTTTGTGATTTCCTGTCATATTTTAAGTCGACTTCAAGCTACCAAACCACGAAGTGCAAACATGTCATTGAAAATTAATTTTGTGCAAGATCTTTCCCGGCTGATCTTAGTGCAGTCATTGACGAACATGGTGAAAGGTTTCATCAGGACATTGCAACTGTGGAGAATCAGGGCAACTGGAATCCATCAGTGCTGGCCAACTATTGCTGGACACTGACACAAGAGGCATCAGATGCTGAGAACAAACAAAAATTAGCGGCAAAATATTTTTAGGTCAGTTGAACAAATGCAATGTGTCAGTGTCATTATGCGATCAAACATACTAAATTCAATAAATTTAACGTTTCTCCAACTTCCTACATGATACAGAAAATCTGAAATTATTTTTGTTTATCTTGAAGTTGTCTATCATAATCTCCAATTTTTTTTTCAGGAAGCAAACTTTTTGAAAAAAAATTGTCCAGTGTAACTTATAGCATCCATCAGAAACAAGCCCCCCCCCCACCCCCCCAGGTAAAAGATGAACTCGTACATCCTTCCTGAGGAGCAGTGCTCAGAATTGAACATGGGAACAAAAGCACAAGTTCTAACCCTTAGAACTAAAGACCAACATTGCTTTGCCAGAGCACAAACCACAAGGAAACATATGCTGGAGTAGGCCAATGGTTTCTCAGGCCTGTCCAACAACATGATCGCAGCTGATATGGCCCAGGCCTCAACTCCTCTTCTGTGTCACTTCCACTGGGGCTGCTCTTCCCCCAATCTCCCCCTTAAATAACTCCAGTGATGTAAAGTCAGCATCAAAACACACCATTCAGCCCAACGTCTATGTTGACAATGCTAATTCCATTTGCCTGCATTCAGCCCGTATCCTTTTAAATCCAACCTATCCAGGTATCTGTCTATTTTTCGTTTAAATATCTTAATTTTACCTGCCTCTACAGCTTCCTCAGGTAGCTGATTTTAATAACGTGTGCAAAAAGTTGCCCCTCCGATCTTTTTTAAATCTTACCCTGACGCTTTAAATTTAATCTTCTCTGCGCCTTTTCCAGCTTATACACATCAAAAGCACCTTGGCCCATAACCATTGGGAGAACGACTGTTCAATTCACAAGGTCATGAGTATCACTGCACAGCCAAGTCTGTCCTTCCTCTTCAATCTCAGTCCTAATGCAAGGACTTGACCAGAAACATCACCAATCCCTCTCCCTACACTGATGCCTGCTTGACCCGCTGAGTTCTTCCAGCAGTATTTTCTCCCCTCATGAGTTTGCTTCCTTGGGCATTCAATGCCTTTGGTCACGCAAGATCTGCACAACTTCTCCAGAAGATTATCAACAACCTATTTTCTAAGGGCTACACAATTACTGACTGCTTGTGGCAAAGAAGGGACAGGGTGTGAAAACAATACAGTGCCCCCGCAAACAGAAACACGGGAAAAATAAAATTCAAATTTATCTGAATGCAAGCTGCATTTGCATCAAGATGGATGAACGGAGGGCACAAATACAAACAAGCTGATTACAGAGGCGTGGTTACAAGGTGCAGGAAACTGAAGTATTCAGGATTCTTGACATGGTGGAACAATAGTGAGAGGGTTATTGTGTTTGGAAAGGATGAAAGAAGCACCCTTAGACAAAGAAAAGATGGGAAAGAAGTCACTAGTTGATGTAGTCTCATTGTTTATTAGCGTATTTTATGGACCCGTGGAGCTGCAAGTATAAATTTTAGTGCATCCGTATATTTTATATATATATATATATATATATATATATAGTGTGTGTATATATATATATTTCTATCTATATAGATATAGATCTATATGACAAAAAGACTCTAGTCATCATCGTCAACCATTAACAGAGTTAAATTGCAGTATAAATCAAGAGGTAACAGTGAATAGTTTGAACTACAGATACCTTGCTCAAGCCTGAAATGTTGGGTTTGTATCTTTATCTTTGCTATATCAAGGACACCGTTTGACCTGCTGAGTTTCTCCAGCATTGTATTTTTACTTCAACCTCTGCAGACTTTCGTTTTACTTATAACACTCCAATAGTTGTGAGAGACTTTAATCTTTGTATAGATTAGACATCAAATTGTCAAAGGAAGCCTTAAGGACTGAGTTCATAAGGGCTTGGGGTGGGGGGAGGGGGGCAGCTTCTTTGAATATATTGTGGTAAATAATTACTTTTTAGACATACAGCATGGTAACTGGCCCTTTCGGCCCATGATCCCGTGCCCTCCTAAAACACACCTAATCAACTTTATATCCCTGGTACGTTTTGAACGATGGGAGGAAACCAGATCCCCCGGGAAAAACCCACATAGACACGGGAAGAACATGCAAACTCCTTGCAGACTGCACGGGATTTGAACCCTGGTCCCGATCGCTGGTGCAGTAAGTGCATTGAACTCCAGATGTCAACCGTGTCTTTAGGGCACAGTGATCTCAATATGATTTCATTTTACTTTTAGTTTGAAAGTGATGTATTTCAGGGTCAAAAGTAAGAAGAATCAGAATAGGACATATGTGGTAAATGGGAGAGCATTGAGGAATACAGAAAAGCAGAAAGATTTAGGAGTAACGGTACATCGTTCCCTGAAGGTAGAAACTCACGTGAATAGGGTGGTGAAGAAGGCTTTTAGTATGCTGGCCTTTATCAATCATTGCATGGAATATAGAAGTTGGGAGGTGATGTTGAGATTGTATAAGACGTTGGTGCGGCCTAATTTGGAGTTCTGTGTGCAGTTCTGGTCGCCTAATTATAGGAAGGATATAAACAGAGTGGAGAGAGTGCAGAGAAGGTTTACCCGAATGTTACCTGGGTTTAAGCATCTAGAGTATAGGGAGAGATTGGACAGATTAGGTCTTTATTCTTTGGAGCGTAGAAGGTTGAGAGGGGATTTGATAGAAGTATTTAAGATTATAAAAGGGATAGACAGAGTGGATGTGGATAGACTATTTCCGTTAAGAGGAGGAAAGATTAAAACAAGAGGACATGAGTTAAGAATTAAGGGGCAGAGGTTTAGAGGTTACATGAGGGGGAACTTCTTTACTCAGAGAGTGGTAGCCGTGTGGAATGAGCTTCCGGGAGAAATAGTGGCGGCGGAGTCAATTGTATTATTTAAGAAAAGGTTGGACAGGTATATGGATGAGAAGAAGATGGAGGGTTATGGGCATTGTGCAGGGAGGTGGGACTAGAAAGGGGTGTTTGGTTCGGTGCGGACTAGAAGGGCCTAATGGCCTGTTTCCGTGCTGTAATTGTTATGCTTATGTTAAAAAGACAAGGTGAGAGTTGGTTGGAGTTGAACGGAAAACACAATCAGAGGTTGTATGCAACCGAAATAATGCAGAATCATCCAAAAAAATTCTCACTTTTCAGGCTCAAAACTCCAGCAGAAAATGTGGTCCACAGGCAGCTTAGAGAAGAAATTCAAGATGGTTTCAAATCCAGGAAAGACGCTTATAAAATTGCCAGTAGGCCTGAAGATTGGGAGCATCTTAAAACTCAGTACAGGACCAAAAAATTGATAAAGACAAGATAGAATACAAAGATAAATTAACCAGATACATAAAAATGGCCTGCTTGTGTTTCTAGAGATGTATAAAAAGGAAGAGAATGCAAATATGGGCCCCTTTTATAGACATCTATAATGGGAAATACGTAAGCAATTATTTATTGCAAAAAAAAACTTGTTAAAATACCAGGGAACCAAGGTCTGGGGAAAATGAGAAACAGAAGGAAAAAAAGTCAAATTCTCTTAGCGGAGGAGACAAGAAGCCAGCTAAATCTAGGGATTTGCGATGTACACTCCCGAATTTCGAAAGACACTCGTACAGCCGATGAGTTGTAAAATCTTCCAAAATCGAATGATTCGAGAATATATCTGTGCATTGGATGGTAGCAAACCGATTCCATTTAATAAAGGACAGAAAACAAAGGGAACAACCACCTGTTTCATCCTAATGTCAGTAGCAGGTTAAATGCTGGAATCTTCAAGGAAGGACATGGCAGGTCCAGTTGATTTTCTGGTCAATGGTGACCTCCCCCCCTCCCCCCACCCCCACCAAAAGCCTGCCACTTCCCTCTGGAAATTATTAGCAGGGGACTTAATGCCTTCCATTTTTTCAGATCATGATAAAGAACTGGATCTGGTTCAGAAGAAGTGACATGTACAGCAGGCATAAGCAACATGGTGTTAATGTTGGTCATCTATATCAATGATAATGTGGTAAATTGGATCAGCAAAGTTTGCGGATGGCCCAGGAGTCTGTGGTGCCCAATTTGCACCCATTTAACCTGCACCCCTAGTACATTTTGAATGGCAGGAGGAAACTGAATCCCTTGGGAAAAACCCACACATATAATGTATATATTCCTTACAGATTGGAGGTGTTGTGGACAACGAGGAATGATGGTCTTGGGAAGCTAACATGATCCCGGGGATTAACGAGTTCAGTTACGTGGTATTTGTAGCAGATTTTTTTGACAAGTTAATTCCTTTGCCGTTTACTTACTCTTTTTAATTTTTAATTATCCAGCCTTCCCTCACATAGGGACATTGACCCTTTTCCATTTTAGATGGCTATGGAAGTTCATTCACTGGGTGAGGACATGACAGACACAATAAATATAAAGGAGGGTTATCAACAAGGGAGAGAGGGCAGAAAAGATTTACAAAAATGTTACCTGGGTTTCAGAATCTACATTACAAAGAAAGATTGAGCAGATTAGGTCAAGATTCCTTGGAGTGTAGTAGGTTGAGAGGGGATTTGATAGAGCTATTTAAGATTATGAGGGGGATAGATAGAGTTGATGTGAATAGGTTCTTTCCCTTGAGGGAAGGAGAGATCGAAACAAGAGGTCATGAGTTAAGAGTGAAGGGGCAAAAGTTTAGAAGGGGGAACTTCTTCACTCAGAGAGTGGTGACTGTGTAGAATGAGCTTCCAGTAGAAGTAGTGGCGGCAGGGTCCATTTTGTCATTTAAGGAAAAACTGGGTAGGTATATGGATGGGAGGGGAATGGAGGGTTATGGGCAAGGTGCAGGTAGGTAGGACTAGAGGAGAGGACTTGGCTCAGTCCGGATTAGAAGGGCCGAGATGGCCAGTTTCTGTGCTGTAATTATTATATGGAAAAAATAACTGAGAGGCCATTCATTTTGGTGCAAATTACAGGCAAGTTGAGGATTTGTTGAATGGTGCACTTGGCAGGCTGGAGGCAGAGAAGATATTTCTTCTGTTTGAGGAGTCAGGAACCAGAAAGTATAGTTACAGAAGAAGGGGGTACTTTGGGACTAAGAAAAGGAAAGCATTCTTCACCTCGAGGATGGTGAATTCCTCACCCAAATGGCTGTTTGCTGCTTTCAATCAAAACTGTGAGTGTGGGACATTAAGGAGGTCATGGTGGAAAAGGCACAGAGGTACAAAGGCACAGCCATGATGAACGGAGGAGCAGGATTGAATGGCTCAATTGTCAACACCTATTACTTTATCTTCTGTCCTTTTGTAATAACCAGCCTTGCTTCTTGCAAAGATTAATAAATATGCCCCCCACTACCAATACTCTCAATTCACTCTGTGTTTGGAATCCCCTCAAAATACAGGGCAAAGTATCTCCTTTGTTCACAATGGATCAGGTTTCCGGCTTTCTTTATGGTCCAGGATTAGATTAGGCTACAAGCAGCAAATATTAACAGACATGTGAAGCTGGAGAAGGCATAAATGCAGAAATCAGACAAGCATGTTACTTTAATGGAGGATTTTAATCTTCATGTGGACTGGGACACATCAAATCTTGCTCATGTCTGAAAACTAGTGTGCTCTGGATAGTTTACTGCAACAATATGTGCATGGAGACAGTCCATGATAGACTTAGAGATGAATAAGTGGCCAGATTTATGTTAAAACCCTGACACTTTTTGCAAACATTGTGAAAACCAATAAACCACAGAAACATGAAATAAAATAGAAAATGAGAGAAATATTTAGTTGAGGATCTGTAGAAAGTGAAATAGTGTTAACATTTCAGCCTAGTGACGTTTCATTAGAACTGGGAGAAGTTATAAATCAAACATATTTAAATTGCAAAGGGGCAAGGAGGAAACATCTGTGTTGGGGTGGGGCCCAGATGGAGGGAACAGGGAATGTCTGTATTGGGGTGGGGCACAGATGGAGGGAACAGAGGAAATATCTGTGTTAGGGTGGGGTCCAGATGGAGGGAACAGGGAATGTCTGTATTGGGGTGGGGCAGAGATAGAGGGAACAGGGAATATCTGTGTTGGGGTGGGGCCCAGATGGAGGGAACAGGGAATGTCTGTATTGGGGTGGGGCAGAGATGGAGGGAACAGGGAATATCTGTGTTGGGGTGGGGTCTAGAATGAGGGAACAGGAAATGTCTGTATTGGGGTGGGGCAGAGATGGAGGGAACAGGGAATGTCTGTATTGGGGTGGGGCAGAGATGGAGGGAACAGGGAATGTCTGTATTGGGGTGGGGCAGAGATGGAGGGAACAGGGAATATCTGTGTTGGGGTGGGGTCCAGAAGGAGGGAACAGGGAATGTCTGTGTGGGTGGATACATGAATGACTAAAGAAGCCATGATGCTGGCTGAGAGAGTGTGGTTTAGGCTTATTAAAATCACTTTCATTAAATTATCTTGCATAAACATTACCTAAAAATGGTCGTAACAAAGAGAAACAAAAAAAGAGAAAAACAGAAAATGTTTTTTTTCTAAACATACAAACTTAAGTAGCAGGAGCAAGAGTGGGCCACCTTGCTCATCGAACCTGCTCCGCCATTCCACAAGATCATGGCTGATCCAACCATGGACTCAGTTTCATCCAGCAGCCTTTTCCCAATAATCCTAATTCCCCAACTGGGAAAAATAACCTGAGTGTTAGATATATTTAATGAGGCTGCCTCCACTGCTTCCTTGCGTAGAGAATTCCAGAGATTCACTACTTTCCGGGGAAAAGCAATTCATCTTCATCTATCTTAAATCTCCTTCCTTGAATCTTGAGGCTGTCACTTAGTTCGACTAGTGCCTCATTTTAATCGATCCCTTGTATAATTTTACATATTTCTATAAGACCTCCTCCCATTCTGAATTTCAGCAAGTGTAAACCTTTCCTCATAGGCTAACCCCCTCATCTCCGAGAATCAACCTGGCGAACCTCTTCTGCAATGCCTCCAACATCCTTTCCCAAGAAATACCAGATCTACAGGTGCGGTGTCACCAATACCCTATACGGTCGCAGCAGAACTTCAATGCGCTTAAATTCAATCCCTCCAGCAGTGAAATGCCTTTTTATAGGATTCCAAACACAAAACGCTGACTGACCTTTTCTATCCACGGAAGCTGCCTGGCCAGCCGAGTCCCTCCAGCTTCTCTTTGTCCACACACAAAAAAAAAACTAGATTCTAAGTCTGGATAGGGCCATGCCTACATCGACAATGTCCACAATAAATCAGGAAAATCTACAAGCTAACATAAGTAGCTGAGATGATGCTAAAATAACTTTTAACATAATACGGAACCTATCTATGCCCAATAGAACAATCGCAATGGTAAATAGTAATGGAAAATGCAGAAACACAGCTACAGCAGGTCCTGGCCATCAGAAGAGATGCAAAGATGAGACATAGCACAGCGGAAGGTGCAATGCTAGTTCAGTGTCCGTAAACCCAGATTCAAATCCAGCGCTGTCTGTAAGGAGTTTGCACATTCTCCCCAAGTCTGCGTGACTTTTCTCCAGGTGTTCTGGTTTCTTCCCACATTCCAAAGGCGTACGGGGTTGTAGGTGAATTGAGATCATTGGGCGACATGGGCTCGTGGGCCGGAAGGGCCTGTTGCCACGCTGTATGTCTATGGCCAAAAGGATCCAATACATCCTCTCATTTTCAGTTCCTGGGCCTCCTGTGTATTTCTAACAATTTTCCACACTGATTGCAATGCAACTCTGTAACAAGGGAAGTGCACACCCCAACTGAAAAGAAAGACAGTTGAGTTAATGCAACTGCAATCACTTACCAGTCAGAACAGCTGTCACAGAAATCGACCGAGCTGTCTTGCGGGCAGTCTTGACAATGCCACCGTAATCCAAGGATCGGCTCCATGCCACAGTTATCACACTGACAATTAAAATCAGATTTAAAATTAGATGGGAAATGAGAGCCAGTTATTGCAGTACATTCTATGCAAGAACACAAAAAGACAATGAGAAGCCAAAACTGGAACCAAAAAAAAAAGCACGGTCGTAAGGTGGTTCTTCCATCCATTGAGTCTGCACTGACTCGTGTACAATGTTATATGAAACCTTTTTTTATTTATCCCCTCCTTCCACATCTGCACCAGCTTCCCTAAGACTCTAACATGCATCGAAACTCAGCAAGTCACGCGGCGTTCTTTACGCAGCAAAGCTAAAGATTCTTTACCAACCCTTCAGGCCTGACTCTGTCCTCAATATATTAGCAAAATACAGGCAGGCACCTGACTAAAATGGTGGGGGAAGGGGCAGAGGTCGTAGCTGGATATGGGTGAGAAAAAAATCCGGAGAAGCGATACCAATCTGCACAACTCTGGGATTTGAGAAATAACTTCACCACTCCTCGAGGGAGTGGTCATTGTCAGAATGGGCTGAATCAGAGTGGCTCAACTGGCTTCAGCGAGAACAGATAAGAGGCGAGGGATAGTAGAAGTAAAAAGGGCCCCCCTATTCAAGGAACAAAAAGGATTCAGCATGTGGCCACAGGTAAAGGCAGGTTTTAGATATCATATAATGTTCCTCTAGTCATAAACAGTGGGAATGGAAGCAAAGGCAGGGAATGCTCCTCGCAGAATGTGGGTTGTCAGGGAAGCCAGCAGTATCCCTGACGACTTCATCTGCGAGAAGTGCATCCAGCTGCAGCTCCAGGCAAGCCGAATTAAGGAAATGGAGCTGGAGTTGGATGAACTCTGGATCATTTGGGAGGCAGGGGGAGGGTAAATGGATAACAGTCAGGAGAGGGAAAGGGAACAAGCAGGAAGTGCAGGGCACCCTTGTGTCCGTCCCCCTCAATAACAAGTATACCATTTGGAAGATGGGGGCATGACCTACCAGGGACAACCCATGGCGATCAGGACTCTGGCTAAGAAGGGAAGGGAGGAAAATAGGTGAGCTGAAGTGATAGGGGATTCCATAGTTAGGGGAACAGATAAGAGGATCTGTGGAAGGATCAAGAATCTCGGATAGTATGTTGCCTCCATGGTGCCAGGGACCAAGATATCTCAGATTGAGTTCACGGCATTCTCAAGAGGGAGGGTGAGCAGGCAGATGTTGTGGTCCATATAGGGACCAATAACATGGGTAGGAAGGGTGAGGAGGTCCTGCAAGGAGAGTTCAGGGTGTTAGGTGCTGGGTTGAAGGGCAGGATATCCAGGATTGTGATTTCAGGATTGCTACCCATGCCATTTGCTAGCGAGGTTAGAAATGGGAGGATAATGCAGCTTAACCACATCGCTAAAGGCATAGTGCAGGAAGGAAAGCTTCAGGTTTCTGTATCATTGGGCTCTCTTCCAAGGAAGGTGGGACCTGTTCTACCAGTACGGTTTACATCAGAACTGAAGGGGTCTTTCAAATGCTTGTTCGCATGTACAGGGTGTCCATAAGTCAATTGATGATAACCTGAGGAGAGGACCTCTATTATAAATGCAGCACATCTTCTACTTGCGTGCCATGAGAAGTACTTCTGATTATCCATTGTGTTTCTTTTTTATTCATTCATGGGGTGCAAGCATTGGTGGCAAGATTTATTATTCTAAATCTAAATGCTTTCAAGTTGAGTAGATTGCTGGACATTTCACAGCGGAGTCATCAATATTTCTACAAGTCCTAAGTGACAAATGTGCTGGACCATGTCAGGACAGCAGGTTTTCTTCCCCACAGGAGATAAGAGGACCAGATGGGTTTTTATTCTCATCATTTCACTGATTTTATTCCGTCATTTATATAATCTCTGAATAAACTGAGGCAGTGTTCTCTTATGAGCTCCGTGTTGACTGAACATAACTGGGCATTGCAGCCCCAATGAGACACGTCTCCACTACATCAGTTCCCAAATATAATGTACATCTCGCTTAAAATGAATGCTTCCAAGAGAGTTGGCCTTTAATATATTAAATGCACCTTCAAGACTCGTAGGCAATTGCAGATACAAAATAAAGAGATAAAAAGGCATTACCTTAAAATAGCTAATTTCTGACCTGAAACTTACTATCACCTTAAGCTATAGCTACTATTAAATTCTGTTGATCCCATTGTTAATTTATTTAATGGCTTTAAATATAACCTATATTTTTGTGGCTCTTTCTAGGATCTATCTGGGAAATTCGCCTTATCACAGGGTGTCATTAATCTCATCTGTAATGGACTGTGCTGTTTTAAATTTAAACAAACAGCACTTTAACAGGCCCTTTCGGCCCATGAGCCCGTGCCACCCAATTAACCTACAAACCCTGTTTTTGAACGGTGGGAGGAAACCAGAGCATCTGGAAGAAACCCATGCAGACGTAAGGAGAATGTACAAACTCCTTACAGAGAGCGTGGGATTCGAACTCCTATCCTGATTGCAGGGGCTGTAACAGCATTGCGCTAACCGCTACACCAATTGTGCCACCGTTGTGCAACACCTCCTCTAAGCACTGCAGCATTCACCCAGGAACACTTCCTCGAGCTTGTGGAGAACAGCCCTGGCATTCAGAGGCTTCCTCATCTCGCCTTTGTCCTAGTGGAGGTCAACTTATACAATAGTTCAACCCACCTTGTAACCGATATGCTGTACAAAGCCACTCTCTGCCTGTATCATGTCAAGCTTCTGCTTCTTCAGTTTCTTCAAGCACAGCAGTTCTTTGTATTCTGCCATGTGGCGACAGGAAGATGGAATGCTTTCATCGTCCTGCAACAGAGAGAGTATGAAAGAATAAAAACAGCAAATTATGAAAAACGCTCCGTGGATCAGCAACATCGGTGGAGAGAGAACAGAGGGAACTTTTCATTGGAAGTAGACAGAAAGTACCTTTCGTTCACTCCACAGGGAGGGGGAGGATAGCTGTCAAGGGTTCTGTTCAGGGAGTTGTGGTCAGCATTCCATTATGTCATACACGAGCACTAGTGTTTGCATGAACTTGGAAAATATTGTCCACCATTGATTATATTCATCTTAAGCACACGCTTCCACCAGCGTTGTCTCCGCTCCATCCTCAACATCCATTGGAGCGCTTTCATCCCTAACGTCGAAGTACTCGAGATGGCAGAGGTCGACAGCATCGAGTCCACGCTGCTGAAGATCCAGCTGCGCTGGGTGGGTCACGTCTCCAGAATGGAGGACCATCGCCTTCCCAAGATCGTGTTATATGGCGAGCTCTCCACTGGCCACCGTGACAGAGGTGCACCCAAGAAAAGGTACAAGGACTGCCTAAAGAAATCTCTTGGTGCCTGCCACATTGACCACCGCCATTGGGCCGATATCGCCTCAAACCGTGCATCTTGGCGCCTCACAGTTTGGCGGGCAGCAACCTCCTTTGAAGAAGACCGCAGAGCCCACCTCACTGTCAAAAGACAAAGGAGGAAAAACCCAACACCCAACCCCAACCAACCAATTTTCCCCTGCAGCCGCTGCAACCGTGTCTGCCTGTCCCGCATCGGACTTGTCAGCCACAAACGAGCCTACAGCTGACGTGGACATTTACCCCCTCCATAAATCTTCGTCCGCGAAGCCAAGCCAAAGACATGTTTTTAATTAAAATGTCTTAAGAAATTCTAGCCTATCCACAAGTCTCATCTCAGTTTGTGAACAACATCCAGACAGGTGTAACAACAACATGCAAGGAGTACCATACTATTCATAACACATGACCTGATCTCTTGCAACCAGTCAATAGCCATCCACTCCATCACTGGCACAGTATGACATTGTGCACATACAGTACGGTAACAAGCCCTTTCAGCCCACAAGTCTGAGACACCCAATTACATTTTTGAACGGTGGGAGAAAACCCGAGCCCCAGGGGAAAACCCATGCAGACACGGGGAGAACGTACAAACTCCTTACAGACAGTGCGGGGTTCAAACCCCAGTCCCGATTGCTGCACTGTCGAAGCATTGCGCCAACCATGCTGTTTTTAAAAAATGTTTAAATTTAGACACACAGCACAGTAATGGGTCATTTCAGCCCACGAGTCAGCGCTATCCAATTACACCCCATTAACCTATACTCCTGGTACATTTTGAACAGTGGGAGGGAACCAGAGCCAGAGAAACAGCACAAGATTCAACCCTGGTCCGGTCCCGATTGCTGGTGGTGTAACGGCGTTACACTAACCAGGCAAGTTTTTTCAATAGAGAAAAGTGGGTGCCTAGTACAGGATCATGGGTTGGTGGTGGAAGCAAATGCAATACTAGTATTTAAAAAGCTTCAAGATAGAAAGATAGACACTTGAATATATAGGATGTAATGGGATATGTATCATGTGCAGGCAGCAGAGCTTTGGTTAAATATGGCATGTTTTAATGCAGACATGGTGGGTTAAAGGGTCTGTTCCTGTGCTGTACTGTTTTATATTCAATCTGTCTGAGAGGGCAAACAGGGTCATGATTTAATATCTCATCCAAAAATGGCAAACTTCTGATGAAGAAGCAGCTCCTCACCATTACTCTCATGTCAGTGAAGAATTTGACCTCTGAATTTGGACCAAAATCTTCATTTTCTGTCTGCTGCTGCCAAGTGAAGCCACGGCTACATGACGTGTATCATGACTGCAATAAGGAATCACGGAGAATTTGTCAATATTTGCAGAACATAAGAGCCTTTAATGTAAGGAACTTTCCAAGATGCTTTGCAGATGGGCATAAGGATAGCAGATGGGATAAAGGTTTGGGGGTTGACGGTAGGGAGGGGGGGGGTCGAGTGAGATGGAGCCTGTGATTGAAGCCATCCTTTAATGAGCTGAATTAAGATGAGGTTCGTACTTAATGCACAGGGTGGAAACTTGGGAAAGGAGGATCAAGATGAAATGAAGGTGGGAATGCAGAAGAGGATGAAACCAGATAAAGTGCGTTCAAAAGGAGGAGATAGTGCACTGAACTCAGAGGAGAATTGGGCAACACGGGCCGAAATGGTCTGATAATGCTATACAATTAAATTTTTTTAAAGTTATGGTATGGAGGGTGCCCAGTGCTAATATTTAGTATTTTTTCTTGGCAATAGGTAAAAGCTCCGTGTGTCTTCGCGCTGGAGATTGGACCTCCAAATTGGGAAAGGCTACGTGTGTCTTGGAGCTGGATACTGGACCTTCAGGGGTTAAAGGTAAAGTCCAATTGTGACCGAACCGGTGCGGACTCGAAAGGCCGACGTGGCCTGTTTCCGCTCCGTAAATGGTTATATGGTTAATATCTAGGAATGTGTCAAAATTTGCAGAGAACTACATCAGGATTTCTCACAGAAACCAAGCACATCACTAAAATCAATGTCGGCATGCGGTCTTTACTGCATGTGCAGTCTTTTGCTGCAAAATGTTCAAATTTACCTCTGAAAATATTCCTGAAATTATTTAATGTACTTCTCATTTGATTGCCAAAATAGAGAAATGGCAAAACAAAATCATCCATTAACAGACCAACATACAAAGTACCAAACCACTTGTCGTGTTTAGAGCATGGTCGGTCCACAGCTGGGCCATGAGAAGCAGAAGAAAGAAAAGGCACACAGATGTTCAATAATCTCAAGTTGAGAGGGCACGGGAGTGGAACAGACATGAAGTTTAACAGCGATATTTGAGCAGTTCGATAGCTGTCCTGCAATGTGCATAATCAGTGGTCAGAGACACTAATGGATCTTTATCCAGGCGGGAGAGACACCATTCTTGGGGAGAAGGCAGAAAGAGGAGAAGAAAATGTTTTAAATTCTTAGTGACAAAATGCTGAGATAAAGGAGTTGATTCCTGCCAAAATTCAAAGCTTTCATCCTTCAAAGGAGAAAATCAAAGTGCAGCAAAGTACAGAAACACCTAACAATTTATCGTTTTTTAACACAAAGGACTTGAGTAAAGAATTATGGTTGTGTCCATTTATAATCACCGTAAATCAAAAGATATGTTAAAGACAGCCAATGAGATTGGACCAAAGAGAATGAAACAGCTTACTCTTTGGCACTGATAACAGCCTCAGGAAGTTCAGTAAACAGACGAAGCTTTGACATCAATGTGTCACTTAATCGCTGAGGAACAGAAATACAAAAAAAATTACACTAAACAGAGTTTGTATCTTTCGTTAAAGAATTGAAGACTCTGAATAAAGTGACAAGCAAATTATTTCTTCATTGATTTTGGGCTGAATTGGCTTGAAAAGACGATTTAATGAAACAAACTAGCAACGATAAACTCACAAAACACACAAGAGGGAGCATTGTGTCTGATTACAGACTGGGTAAATGTGATGCAGATTCACTGGTGCCAATATTGAAGAATAGTGACAAGGCTGGCTTCTGTTAAAGGGAATATTTCAACAGAGAGTGTAAAATATAAACTGAAAAATGATGATAAACTCACTAATCGGACAAAGAAACGTTATTTACAATTTTCAGTAAAATCATTAATATAAAATATTAGCATTTAGAGTTAGAAAAAAACCCTTTGCCATAAGAAATATGGGAGTAGAAAGTGCATTATATGCATGAATGCACATACACACACTCATGCAGAGCCTTGAATACATACTCATTCAAAAACATGCACCCGCAAGATTATACTGAAGTATTCATTGTGCTTGTGTTAAGTTTTAAAAATCAGTTTCATATCCACATGCTACACATTTTGATGTTTCAGAGATTGTATAGCACCACTCAATCTGGAATTCGTAGCATTGCTAAACCTTCCCCCCCCCCCCCCCATCTCCCCTTTGGCTTTACTCTTTTTCACAATATTGACTTCACAAAACTCACCCTTTCAAGGGATTTCAAGATTAACTGACAAATGGTCAAGCCCATATATTTAAGACAGGTAGAAGAAAGGAGTAACGGCCACATTCCTCAGAGAGTTTTGCTCAACTTATCGTACTCTCAAAAACCTTGAAAAGGTCAAATATTTGTCTTTGAAGTGCATGATTACATAGATTTGAAAGGCAGAGCATCAAAGGAATATTAAATATCTTCTTTTCTCAATAGTAATTCAGTCTCAGATAAATGTGCCAGTCAAGGAGTCTAAATATGAGACAAGAAACAACAATCCATATTTAATACAATCTTTGGGGATTTAAATTAGTGGGATTTTGAGAATCACTTCCCAAAAATGAATATGCCTGCTGGGTATGTCTGAATGATTTACTGTCATGAACACAAGGTCAATGTCCAGAGGGGATGAAAGCCTGACTTGCTGCAACTCCCCAACTACATAAAATATATTAACAACAATTTAAATACATGTAAAAACATATAAGGAAGAGAAAAATAAATAATAACCTTATATCCATGTTCTGGTTACCCTATTTACAATTGGGCTCATCATTCAATACTTTGTAATATGGCAGAGTGTACCTAAAGTGCACTTCATTGCATGTTGCTGGGTGATTTGTACCTCTTCATCTTTATCCTGTGAAGGCAGCTGCTCGCCCTCAACCTTTCCATTTTATTCAACAAAATCACTGAATTAACTAGGCAAGCTCCCTGTATGAAGAACAAATCTCTCCCTATTGAGGAAATACATATCCTTGTAAAATCAACCAACTCCTCTGGCCCAAAGGTTTGAAACTCAACCTATGAAATCATATTCTTCCAAGTTATACTGGGAGAGATTGCAGCAAAATTAAAATTGGTCAAGGAAAGGTATGGTTAATCTCACCATTCACTCAGGTCTTCAGTTATAGTTACAGGTTGAAGGGAAAGGTCTAAAGAAGGGGATAAACTGAGATGCTTTGCTCCAGGCGTTTCTGGCCATTTCAGAGGGACTTACTGAGATCTCATCAGCGGCTGCATCAAGCTGACTGCTATAAAAGCTGCTCCTGTCATCTTCATCATCCATGTAGACTGGAGGCTCGTGTGACGTCATGAAGGTGGATGGCCGTAAGAGGTGCTTGTTGAGAGGGTGCTGGCGCTTGCTTGACGTCTAAAATTTTGGAGAAAGAAAAGCTAACAAATTTAGTCTCACTTATTTGCCATGTTGTATCTACAGAATAACCCAAGAGATAAGATACCACAAACGGTAATGCTGGAACAAGAACAGAAAATGCTGGAGGTGCTCAACAGGTGGACCTGCTATTTCTCAAGCACAAGCCCTTCTGCTTCAGACCCTCATTAAACTGCATTCCACAGAACTCCAGCTAACCTGCCCAGCAATTCCTGGATGTTCTGCTCGTTACTTTACATTGTTGATCTCTAAATATCAAACTAATTAACCTCAAAGTCTGGGATTCATGATTGTGCTGTACCTCAAAGTGTCACTATGCAGTGAAGAGCATTTGAAGTTCAATCTCCCTTGTTGCGCAAGCCAATGTGACAAGAAGTCTGCACTCAGTGAATGAATTGGAACCCGAGTAATCTTTTATTGGCAGCCACACGCAGAGGGAATTAACAGGGAGAATGCTCTGCTGTTCGTTGAATTGTGCCTTGGTATTTCTTTAAGATCCACCAAGGTACAAAGCAGAAAATATTAACTTGAGACACAATCTCTCCAACATTCCATCGCTCCTACAGTACAACTCTAGAGCATTAGATTAACAGGTTCAAATCCTATGGTCCTTGCGTTCTTGACAGAGCAAGAGTGAATCACTTGAACTAAGGGAAAAACGTGACTGTAAATGGATTGGTAATGAGAAAATATCCCTGAGTGGAAACACTACTATTAGAATACACTCTTGGTCAGCCAAAACCAGACTAAACCGATCACTATGACTGCATAGATTGCAACAACCTTCAAGAAAACATTAATCTTCATTTTAATTATCCTTCACATTTTTTCTCTTTAACTGCTGGAGCTATTTTGTGAGAACAGAGACTATATTAATGAACAGGAAAATATGATTGACATATTGTATAAGGAGAGCAACGGATGGGAGAGAAATGATTTTAAAAAAACCCAGATGTTGTATTGGGTAAAGATGACCAAGTGTTTTGCAAATGCATAAAGAAATCAAAATATAGTTTTATATACTATGCAGATATTCTCAGAGGCTATTTCTTTTATGAAGGAGAAAAATGGGTGGGTGGGGGTGGAATCCTCTACAACATCTACTTTGCGGCAGCGCAACACTGGATAAATCGTCATGCAGAAGATGCTTGGTTGACATGAGGCTTCTTTGACATAAGTTGCTTGGAGTTCATTTAATAGTGACCCATTCTGGGCACACAACATCTCCTCACTTGTCAGGAAGTTACAAAAGTGACTGCACTTCCTGAGAAGACTGAAGCGGGTGAGGCTGCCGGCCACCATCCTGTCAACTTTCTACAGGAGTTCCATTGAGGGTGTCCTGGCCGGCTGCATCCAGTGTGGCACAGTTGGTGCAGAGAAATGGATTGGTGGTCAATCCACAGGACCATGAGAGCGGCAGCGAGGATCACTGGAGTCTCCATAAGAGTAAAAGGTACTCTTATGGAATTCATGCTCTATCAGAAGATAACCGGGCTTGCACCATTTTTTGACATCGCTTCCTTAAGCACCCTTTAAATTTCTCAGAAACTCATTAATTGAGCCAGTGCAGCTTCACTAAATGTAACTAATTTAGCGCAATTTAAGTTAATTCTACTCAAATTTTTTAATTGAATTTGTCTGAAGTACAGAAAACAAATAACCAATATTAAGCAAATCACAGAGTGAAGTACATATTCTACCCATTCAATACAGGCGTCAAACTTCCTGCAACAGTGGAATTCGGCAGGCACTGATGTATACTGACTTTATATTAGAACATCAGGATGTCTGATTTTCCTTAAATATTCATGCTACTGTCACTGTGAAAGAATCTCAGGGTTGTACAGAATCTCATGTATGTATTGACAATAAAATTTGAATTTGTCCACTGTATTTAGCTTATGAACAAATCTCTGATGCCATGTAAAAGTCCAGAAAAATCTTAGTTACCTGCAGTTACATCCATTCTGAATTGTGTCCATAATTTTAGATACAGCAGGATTCAAGTTACTACTACTGATATCCCCTGGCAATTTCTAAACTATTCTTAGTGAGACTTGCTTTTCTATTTTACCGATCATTAGACCTGTTGCATCAAAATTTACAACACTCCACCACTCTTGGTGTCATTAATAAAGGTTTAAGGAAATAAAATTAAATGTACAATTTCTTCTTGAGACACTGCTGATTAGCCGGTTTTATACCAGTTTTTATAACCTTATAACCACTTACAGCACAGAACAGGCCAGTTCGGCCCTACTAGTCCATGCCGTAGCAAATCCCCACCCTCCTAGTCCCACTGACCAGCACCCGGTCCATACCCCTCCAGTCCTCTCCTCTCCATGTAACGATCCAGTCTTTCCTTAAATGTAACCAATGATCCCACCTCGACCACGTCTGCCGGAAGCTCATTCCACATCCCCACCACCCTCTGCGTAAAGAAATTTCCCCTCATGTTCCCCTTATAATTTCCCCCCTTCAATCTTAAACCATGCCCTCTAGTTTGAATCTCCCCCTTTCTTAATTGAAAAAGCCTATCCACGTTTACTCTGTCTGTCCCTTTTAAAATCTTAAACACCTCTATCAAGTCCCCTCTCAATCTTCTACGCTCCAGAGAAAAAATCTCCAGTCTGCACAACCTTTCCCTGTAACTCAGACCCTGAAATCCTGTCAACATTCTCGTGAACCTTCTCTGCACTCTCTCTTTACTGGGCTTGTGCTGGAAATACTCAGGAATTTGACAATATGCCATCATCATTATGGCTGCATTGTGTATAGTTTTGGGTGATTTCAGGTCAGAATTATTTAATCAGACTTGCAGCCAACCACAACCAACTGCACATTTTTGGTGGGTGTTATCCATTGTTTCCACTTTGCAGATCTTTCCTTATAGACTGTGAATTTAATTTAATTTCGACATACATCATGGTAACAAGCCCTTCCAGCCCACAAGCCCATGCCGCCCAAATACCCCAATCAGCCTACTACACCCGAAGGAAACCCATGCAGACATAGGGAGAGCGTACTGTGACAGATAATGTTATATTTTATCTTGTATATAGATATGTTTTAAAGATAAATAGTGGCAGGTTTATTAGTGTAGGTCACAAACAAACACTTCAAAACAGATTTATTTTGAAATGCCAGAGCTCTGCTCAAGTCAGACAATTCAGGCTCCGAGTGCCTTTGCAAAAACTTTGAAGAGTGCCAATAGAGACTTGACAAGTAGGCGTTAATTGGATATGCTGTGGAATAATGGATTATTGTTTTGGAAAGCACAGACTCAGAAGACAGGGTCCAGTGCCGCAGTCTGAGTCCAGTTTGCTGTTCTAAGAGGGTCATGTGGTTTTCTCACAGAGAGAGAGAGAATTCAGTTCTACCGTCAGCAGCAGCAGCTGGGACTAGAACAGGACAAGCTGACAAGCTTGTGGAAAAACCCTATTTTGAAGACGGGTTGTGAGTTCTTAGTTCAGCCTGGTCAAAGGCCTTGTGGTCCATACGAGAGGAGATGGCTGGCTGTATAATGTTTCACTTGAAGTAAGGGAAACAGAAGAGGAATTCTGTGGTGATCTGGAAAACCCCGGTGGGGAAATTTCTTCAGCAAGACCCTGAAGTGGCTGATCAGAAGGAATCAGTTGTGGGTGTCCAATGAGCAACAAATCTCTCTCTGAAAACTGACAAGAACCTTCCTGAGTGGTAAACATTTACCTTTCAAGCACCAAAGCCTGGTGAATTTCACAAATGTTAAATTCTGTGCACAGTATAAGAATTGCCTGCAAACAGTGAACTTGGAGGAGTGAGATTGGACTGTGAATCAAAGAACTTCTCTGAACATCATATACATGTGTGCTTAGAATTAGAAGGGCGTTAAGTTAATAGCAATAAGTTAAAGTTTGATCCTGTGTTTATGTTTAAAGATAATTAAAAGCAATTTTTGTTGAAGTAACTATTTGTCTTGGTGAATTTCTATTGCTGCTGGGCTTTGGGGTCCTCTGGGCTCATAACAGTATTTGAACCTGTAATAGCGTTGTGTTTACCGGTGCCACCCTGTGTATTTCTACTTTGCAAGTAACAATCCTTTTGAAAATCTCTAACAGTTAAGCCTCCAACTTCCCAGAACCAAATAGCTGAATTATTTTTTTTAAAACTGATTTCTGGTACTTTTTGCTAATTAGAGTACATTTATGTAACTTCACTGTTACAGTGAGTGTATGAGTCGATCCTTTTGAACAGGCAACATTTACAATGAGAGGACGGCTTGAGGGTAATGAGTTTGCCACCACCATTCCTGGTGACTGCAGCATTTTGTTTGGTTCCCTGAATCCACAATGACCACAGTGCCTCTTCAATTATATTATAACGAACATAACCAATGCTGTAGCACGAAGACCCATAAAAGTTCAAACAATGTTTAAATAAAGAATTACTGATTATTATCTCAACCAGAAACCATCTTAAATATTTTATAATCAAAAAGTAAGGCTTTCATAAATAAAATGTCAAATTTTGAATACATCTTTGAGATTGAGCACCTGCCATGTATCAGGTTAATGACTGTACCATTTGTCAGCGGCTGGCTCCTCCATTCAGTTTTTGTACTCACATACTTTGGAAGGAACACAAAGTTCATGCACAAGAGAGAGGGGAGCTTTGGTTGATAGTTATTCTGCTGAGTTTTCCATTCCAGTGTCACTTCACCTCGTGAATAGAATATTGACAGACAATGCTTCAAACCTGAATTGTGTAAGTGTCCCGCCAATCAAGAAATGACAGCAACATCTCTGGAGGCTCCTATTGCCCAGCCAA
The DNA here is from genome assembly GCF_036971445.1 of Narcine bancroftii. Lineage (NCBI taxonomy): Eukaryota > Metazoa > Chordata > Chondrichthyes > Torpediniformes > Narcinidae > Narcine > Narcine bancroftii. The sequence continues at coordinate 143,483,662 of NC_091473.1, forward strand.
CCTTGGGTCTGCAGAACTAAGTTTAGAAGCTAGGAAAGGGGAAGGAAGTTGGGAGGGGATCTTATTGCAAGTTATGGGGGAAGGGGGGGCATAGAGAAGGCGAATAGTATCATTCTCCTAGGGTAGGAGAATTTTAGATGCATAACTATGAGGTGGGGGGAGGGGGAGTGGGATTTAGAAGGGACACGAGGGTAGTGGACATAAGGACCGAGCAAAGTGCTAGCTTCCTTTAATTTTAACTATATGGATGGGAGGGGATAAGAGGGGTATCAGACTAATGTGGGCAAGTGAGACGAAAGCAGAGGAGGGCATGTGATTTGGCCTGGACAAGCTGGGCCAGTTTATGTGCTGTAAGACTTGAAGTTGCGGTGTCAAATTAACCTTTTAAGAAAAGAAAAACACACAAATAAATGGGAAGAGAGAACTATCCTCATGTTTTTTATGTTTTGTATTAACACACAACCACAATACCTTTTTTGAATGCAGGTCCACGTTTGGAGTTCTGCCTGGAATAGGGATCCCAGCTTTAGCCAATTTAATAAAATATTTCTGCACCCTGCTAGCAACCTGGATGATAAGAAAGAGGAGTTCGTTTAGTATCAATGCAGAGTTAGGATCACAAAAAGAAAAAAAATGAGAGCAATGGGTCAGGCCTGGCTACTCATTAAGCTCTGCATTCACACTTTTCCATACAACGCAAGATGCTCCCCCCTCACTCCACCACATGCAAAAACACCAGAATGCAACATTCATAAGGGACAAGTTACATTTACATAACACCTTTCACATCCTTCACAGCCAGAAAATTTATCAACAAATAATCTATTGCAATACAGAAAAATGTAATTTAAATGCAATAAAGTTGCACGATATAGATAATGAACAGATTAATGAAGGGTTCCGGCCCAAAATGTTGGTTATATATCTTTGTTTCCTACGAATGCTGCATGACCTGCTGAGTTTGTCCAGCTCTTTTGTGTATTAATTCAATTAATTGTTGTTGGTGTGTCTTATGTACCTGTATGGCTGAAGCAAATAAGAATTTCGCTCCATCTGCATATTGTATATGACAACAAACTCTCATATCTACTTCATAAATCTGACGGTTAAGTTGACATTGGCCAGGGAGAAGTGGGGGGGGGGGGGGGGGGGAAGAAATTTCCCCAGCTCTTCCTCGATATATAACCATCCATCCAAAATACCTCATCTATGGATCTAGTTATAAACTAAATAATTCTTTTGTTTCAGTAACAAAGGTGGGCATAAACGCAACAGAGGTGGAGTGATGGGTGGTGGGGTGGGGGGGGGGGGGAGATTGTAGAAGCGGAGAATGTAAAAGCAGAGAACACTGAATGTGAAGGTAAGATCCATGGAGGCAGCCTCCATAGTCTTTGAAAGAGAATTCGTTGGAAACAGCGAGCCCATTAGGGTTCTTCAAACATTCACCAATTTTCCCAGTTCCATAATCGCAGATTCATCTTTAACTAATTTCAATTTCTTGATGGCATTTGAATTCACAATCTCTCGGACAATCAACCCTGGTATCGAGCACTTATGGGGATTTGGAAAAAAATGGCAGTGCCATCGGAGCTGCTGCAATGGCAGCACTGGTGTGGACTTGCAATGATCAGAGTCACACCGCTCCTGTGGGGTCCAACTGCCGTGTCTGACTGCTATCAGCTCTGTACAGGATTTAAACAGCCTGTTAAAGGAGCCAACAGTGGTTTTATTTAAAATTCTGCAACCGCAGGGTCTGCGTCCAAGATGGCGGCACCTATGACCTACAGCAGCCATGAGGGGTTTCAAACTCCGGGGAACCGGAGGTCTAGCATAGGGCACCACAAAATGGGGAGAGCAACACCCCTCCACCCCAACCCACTCCCATCTGAGAAGCAAAGGAAACGACTCACAGGACGGTGACCATGGTGGCAGACCCGTGAGGGGTTCTGTGGCTGAGGAACACACAAGTGGAGGAAAGAAACCCATGCAGGCTGTGGGCTGCTGGATACTGAGGTCAAAGGACTCACACCAAGTGGCAGAATGCTGGAGACTGGATGAAGGGGTACCAAGTATTGGAACCAGGACGCGAGAAGATGCAAGGCCGTTGAAGGGCTCCTGATCATATCAGAGGTTCATATCTGGAGCTCAGGTTTGGACTGGATTCCGTGTGGCTGCGTGAGCACTAGAGGCGAATCCACGGACACTTGGAGACTCGGGGGGCGGTGGGGGGGAAGACTCTCTTTTGCTTCTCTTTCTCTGACTGTAAGAGGTTCTTCAGGCAATTTCTGCCGATTGCAAATCCGTCTGCTTTACAGCAGGACAAAGGCAAATTCATGTAATATGACACTTTTATTACATGATAATAAATTGAATCTTGATCTTGGTAGATGCAGGATAAGTGAATTTTCCAGTTGCTTAAGATTGTGTGTGTTGTATGACTGGCGAACAAATGACAAGGCACACTAATTTTAAACTTCTGTATTTTTTAGCTATTTATTTTCTGCAATTTTTTTTTGCCAGTTGCTTGAATTCCAGATAATCGGGGTTTTACTGCACTTTAACTATTATGTTACTACATCTGAGATGAATCACTACACCTAGTGTAGTTACCAACTTGAAAGACCATACTATGTGCAACTTTGCAAACAATGAAGGTAAAACGCTGGACACTCTGTGATAAACTATTTGATGTGTGCGATAAGTAACATTTATTAACACATAATAAATCGTTATGTACCATGACACATGTTCAATTAAGCTTGTAATAAAGCTACATAGCAATTGAATTACCTGCTTGGCTGTTCGGTTGCCCAGTTTGTCTGCTATCTTCTGCCAGCGTCGTGTTTCTACTTCTTCCGGGGGATACTTAAGCAGCAATTCTTCTAATCTTTTCTTTAAAAGTAAAAAGTTACTGCATGAATATTCCTTTTGACTTGCACTGTCAAAAAGGACAATCAAAAAATTGGAAGTGTGCTATAGATCCCGTAATGTTCTGAATGAGACATGAGCAAATTTATGTGCCATAGGCCATAGGGAAACATGGGTTGAGGTGATGTTGCTAACATTTGGAGCAGAGCAGAGGGAGGACTTAATTCAGGTGTATAATGTAAAAGTAGGACAAGTTGGAAGGACCTGCTCCCCTGAGCAGGTAGAAAGATTGGTAGAAGTCATTGGTAGAAAGATTAGTGGACAGAAGAGAAACGTTTTATCCAGAGGGTGGGAGGGATTTGGAAAGTACAGTGTACAAAGAATGATAATGGTAGAAATTATGATTGAACTTCAATTGCGTTTGGATGTGTACTTGAAGACCTATAGGCTTTAGTGCTGGGTAAATACAATGAGGTTTTGCTCTTCCTCAATCAGCTGAATTGCCAGTTTTCAGGATCTGGTTTCACAGTCAAGGCCAGCATGTATTGCCCATCCCTTAGTGCCCTTGGGATGGATTACTGCTGTAATCCTTTGAGGCAGATCCTCCAACAAAGAATTCCAGGATTTAGATTCAGTATTTCAAACAAGGGACGAGATGTGACTTGGAGCAACAGCGGCATTCCCATGCACCTGGTGTCCTTGATCTTCATGGTACAGAGCCTGCGGTAAAGATTGATGGACAAATCTAGGTTGAGTAACATGGTGAATTTTGTAGATGGTGGTAGAGGGAATGAAAGTCTAGGGTGTTGAGCCTGTGGAATTTGTGGAGGCCAGGTCATTGAGTGTATAGAGCACAGAGATTGATAAGTACTTGAAAAGCTAGGGCATCAAAGCCTATGGGGAGAAGTCCAGGCAGTGGGGACGAGTGGGAAAATGGATCAGCTCACGTGTAAATGTCGGGCAGACTGCAGTGGGGACGAGTGGGAAAATGGATCAGCTCACGTGTAAATGTCGGGCAGACTCGATGGAATGAAGAGCCTATTTCTTATGCTCTTATCAACTGGGCTGCTTTGCGAGTTGCTAGAACTGTGCTTGCTCTGGCAATGGGTGATTATTTCATCATACTCCTGACACACTTTATAGTTGGTGAAAATACAAGATATCCAGCCTCTGACATGCTTTTGCAACCACAGGATTTAGGTGGCCACTCTGGTTAAGATTCTGGTTAATGGTAAGCCTTTTTTAAAAAAAATGAGACACAGCGCAGTAACAGGCCATTTCAGCCCACAAGCCCGTACAGCTCAATTACTCCCAATTAACCTACAACTGTGGGAGAAAACTGGAGCCCCCAAGGAAAACCCATGCGGAGATGGGGGAGAATATACAAACTCCTTACAGACAGCGTGGGATTTGAACCCAAGTCCTGATCGCCGGTGCTACACTATCTGTGCCGCCCTTTCCACGCTGTCCATCCCACCAAAATGTTGCCTTTTTCATTGTGGAGGATTTGCTCCATAGAATGTCCAGGAATGTGAGTGGACTCTTTTGGAGATCATTATTTGTTGGCACTAATTATGGCTCAGATGCTTGCACGTCTCAGTCTTGCCATGAACTGTCTCATTTGCTAAGAGGTTGCAAATGAAACTGAACATTGTGCAATCACCAATAAATATTCCCAGATTACTTCCGGACCGTACAATCTCACAAAAGATGTTTCTGGCCCTGAAACGTTGACTGCCTTTTGCTTTCCATGCATGGTGCATGACCCGCTGAGTTTCTCCAGCACTTCTATGTACTGCAAAAGAAACTGAATGAAGTCCATTTTTACACAAAATAAAGGGAGATATTGCAATAAAATTGACCTTTTTGGTGAAAGAATAAATTTAACAAATAAGCTTAACAAAGGGATGTAATTGCCTTCTAACGCCGACCTTCTTTTAATGTAGTAAGATAGTAACTAATACCACAAATAATGTAAATACGCCAAGAGTAAGGACACCCTGACATTTCCCAACCATCTGCAGTTACCAAAAGGGAACATGTCGTGTAAATACAAATATCCTTTAAGTGCTGGAGAAACTCAACAGGTCCCGCAGCATCCATACGAGACAAAGATATGTAACCAACGTTTCAGGTCTGTGCCCCTCGTCAAGGTAAAGAGATCAGACACAGAGTGTTGGTTATATATCTTGCTTTCTATGGACAATGTAGGACCTGCCGAGTTTCTCTAGCACTTTTGTGTGAAACTCATGTGAAACTCGTAGGGTCTCATGCTTTGAGTGGGGCTCAGTGTAGAGAACGAGTTACTAAACTCTTTGTACCCCTCATTCCTGCTAGCATTATCAAAGTTGAATAAAGAAACTGTTGTATGCTTAATTGGTTCTGCTGACTTTCACTCTAATGTCAGAAAATCTATGGAATAGGCTCACCAGACAGAACAATGAATAAAGAGTTATGAACTTCCTGGTGAGCCCACATTGAGAATATTGTGTTCAATTCTGGTCACTTCATTACAGGAAGGATGTGGAAGCTATGGAGAGGGTGTAGAGGAGATTCACCAGGATGTTGCATGGATTGGAAAATGTGTCTTATGAGACAAGGTTAGCAGAGCTAGGGCTTTTCTCTTTGAAGTGAAGAAGGATGAGAGGTGACCGAATGGAGGCCTACAGGACTATGAAAGGCACAGATAAGGTAGACAGCCAGCACCTTTTTCCCAGGGTGGGAATAAATACCAGATGATATCTGCATAAAGAGAAGGGAGGAAGGTTTAGGGGAGACATCAAAAGTTTTTTTTTTATATCAACGCAGAGAGTAGTGGGTGCCTGGAATGCATTGCCATGAGTGGTGGTGGAGGCTGGAACAATAGGTACATTGAAGAGACTTTTAAGACAGACAACATGGATAAAATAAAAATAGAGGGTTATGAAGTAGGGAGAGTTTAGGTTGTTTTAAAATGTATATATAGGTAGGCACAACATCATGGGCCGAAGAGCCTGCTCTATGTTGTAATGTTCTATCAGATGAGACTTGGGCTTTGAAACAAGGTTGGAATGATTCATGCAGTTAAGATGAGATGATGTGAAACAAGGAAGTCTGCACATGCTGTGGTTGTAGTTAATACACAAAAGTGCTGGAGAAACTCAGCAGGTCCTACAGTGTCCATAGAAAGCAAGATATATAACCCACACTTTGTGCCTGATCCCTTTACCTTGACGAGGGTCACAGACCTGAAACATGGGCTACATATCTTATGGATGCTGCAGGACCTGCTGAGTTTCTCCAGCACTTGAAGGATGAGATGATGACGGATCTTTTTTGTTTTAGCCCTTGTAGCTTTAGATGGATTCTGTGCTGTGTAAACAGAAAACTTACCTGCTCCTCCACGCTCCATAGCTGGTTAAATGTTTCTGACTTGGAGTCCGCAGATATCCTTCCTCGTATTACCTACAAATGTTTACACCAGAAAAAAAATGAAAATCTCTACAAAATAAAGATTTGAGAATAATCAGTTTCATTTTCAAAATCTGCTTGGTAAAGTCACAGTAATTAATCCGACACACACCTCCGTACAAATTATTGTGAAGCACATGGGACCATCCCCCAATGCTCCTCTGCCCCCACTGAGCCCACAGATTTAATTGCTGCAAGAATCAGCCTTCCACAAATTACATGAAGCTAATTTAAACAATATTTCCCATATTTAAAAACAATACCATGTGGCTATTTTGTCCAAAATGGATGACCAGACCTAGAAGTCAACATGGCAAAATTCTGCCAATTGCACACCAATGTTCACAGAAAGTATATTCTCTCATTCCCACTTCAGTTATGCGCTTGCTTGTAAAGATCACCTTAGCTCACAGTCCACATCAGCTTGAAAAGGTTTTATTTTCGTTACACATTGCAATTTTGGTTTTGTAAATGAATCATGTTAGCAGGGGTTAAAAAAAAAAAAACCAGAGAAGCCAACAAATGTGGAGCTTTGGTTTAATAAGGGAAAAATGGTCAACATGAACCCAACATCCAATTTACACACAGCATAGGTTTCACGCAGTTCAAGTCCATAAACCACTTGTACCTGTGCTATACTTGCATTGAATTAAAACTATGAAAGAACATTAATTAATTTCACAACATTTTTTGAAGCATTTTCATCACCTGGGCACGAGTGTTTGAAGTCATTGCCTCAGGCGCATCACTCGAAGGCAACACTGAAGTGTAAAAGGACGAAGATGATGACACTGCATCCTTCTTGAAATCCATGGGACTTTTTGGTCTCAGAGGCAATCCTAATACAGACGAGAACACGTTGAGATATTCAACAAAAGTTGAGGAAAGACTAAACCAAACACAGTTTTCAAAAGACAATGGGATACTTACATTTGAAAAGGACACTTTAGATCTTTTTGAGCTGCAGGGAAAAAAAGCAGGGGAATGGCACTGTGGACATCTCTTTGAAAGACCCTCCCCAGCCATCTTCAACCCTCTCCAATTTGCCTACCACCACAACACTTCCTTGGCAGATGCCATTTCCCTGAACCCACTCTCAGCCCTGGAATATCTGGACAACAAGATCACCCATGTCAGATTGTTACCTTTTGATTACAGCTCCTCCTACCACACAATACTGCCAAATAAATTCATCCCCAGCTCCATGCCCTACACCTCAGCACCCCCTTCTGCAAATGGATCGCATGACTTCCTATCCTCCAGGCGGCAGTCATTCAGGTCTGGTGACAGCCCATCTTCCACCATCATCCTCCATACCGGGGCCCCGCAACCTGCTCCAGACCAGTCACGTCTACAAGATAGCCAAGAAAGCATACCAATGCCACTACTTCCTCAGAAGCCTGACTTTGGTGCATCACCTCCACTCCTCAATTACATCTACAGGTGCACCATTCCACCCAAAAATACAAAGAGAGTTCTGAACACAGCTCAGACCAGCACACAAACCCCCTTCCACCGACCCCATCTACACTTTCCGCTGACTTAGAAAACCAGCCAACGTATTAAAAGAATCATCCCACCCAAGCCTCATTCTCTTTACCCACTTCTCGTCAGGAAGATGATTTAGGAGTTCACAATTACGCACCACCAGATTCAAGAACAGTTTCTTTCCTGCCGTTATCAGACTCCTGAATGAACCTCTCATGAGTAAAATGATGTTGCCTTTGCCCTGCTTTAACTGGCCTCCCTCTGTAACCCTGTTCTGTGTTTTTACTGTTGTTCTATGTAAGGGCTGACTTGCTGGACTATTCATAAACAAACCTTTCACTAGTTCAGTACATGTGATGATAAACCTGAACATGCTTTATGAGCAAAATTGCCTCTCTTACTGTTGCAAGATTTAGAGATCATAACATAATTCTACAAAAGAAAATAACCTTCAGAGGAAAAATTTAGAAATTTAATAGAATTTTAATCTACATTTTAATAAGGGCTCACAGCAAAGTGGATTGTATGGATAAAAGAATGGGAATACACTGTACCTTTGTCAAAGATAAGTTTTAACCTCCGTGTATTATGTTTCTTATTTCTGTACTCCTTTTCAAAATTTCCAATTCCAGATGTATAATGATCCCATGGAATCTGAGGCAGCTGAACCACTCTTTGTGGGCATGGAAGCCCCATGTCAACCTACATTAATAGGAAATTTTCATCAGTTAAAAAAAATCTATCCTCATCAGATGCACATGCTCAGAAACACCCAAGATTACATTTTAAAAATTTGAGGGACCATCAAAATAATAGGAGGAAATTAAGATTTTTTTTTGGAGCTGACAAATATGATCCAAAATGCCTGAAAAGTTGATAGAAGCAAATTCAGCAGTAGTTATCACAGGAACTTTATTTAAATAGAAAATCCAGGGTTAGAAAAAGAAAGCGTGACTCACTGGAGGCCAACACTAACTGGCCTGGTATTGTGCCAATAGGTTATCTGAAATTAAGTGTCTTAGAAGAGTTTTACAGAATGGAAACAGGCCCTTCAGCGCAACTTGTCCAAGCCAATTCAGCGGTGTCCCCAAGTGTCCAATTTGTCTGCATTCTGCCCATGTTCCTCACAACCTTTCCTATTCACGAACTTGGATACATGTCTCTTAAGTTTTGTAATCCAACCTGTCTCTCCAACTCTCCTCTGTGCCAATAGGATGCCTCTCAGGCCCCCTTTAAATCTTTCCCCTCACACCTTAAATCTATGTCCGACCCTGGACAAAAAGACAATGACTATTTATCTTATCTATCCCCCCTCGTGATTTTATAAAACCTCCATCAGGTTTCTCCCCCACTCAATCTAATGCATTCCGGGGAGAAAAGTCCCAGCTTCTTATAGTCCCTCTCCTTATAATTTAAGTTCACCAGTCCATGTAACATTCTTGTCTAATTGGCCCTGTCAGGTGCTATAGGACTCTTCAGCATTTCCTAACGTGCTGCAAATTTTCTGGCTCGCAGCCCTTGATTGGACATCGGGGTGTAGATTATGCAGTGGCTCCAGAATTCAATACATCTGTACCAGAAACTGCCATGTTGTTGTAAAAACTGAGGTTGCTCACTCGAACCTTCCAAGGAACAAGCTCCACAATTTCTACTTGGTTCGCCTCTGGACCCAAGTAACGCAGCTGATTTGAAGTGAAATACTGCCGGTGGTGTGCATGTCACAAAGTCCCCAGTGGACCTCCTCTTGCCAATCAACCACTTGCTCATTACAATGCTCATTACAATTCAGCCGCGCTTCAAAAATGCTGTAATACTCTAAGAAAGATTTCCACCAATTTCCAGTAACAGATTACAACTTCCTCTGTATCCCAAACTCCTTGTGTGCAATTAAGCACTGACAAAGAACTTTCCACTTTCTTCCACGCTACGTGTTCTCAAATAGCTTGGAGATAATGAGAATGAAACAAAAGTAAGTGAGGATTTTACTTAATGAATAACACCGATATCCAAAATATATCTGCAAAGAAAAAATTGGAAATTTAATTAAAAAAATTAAGAGAAAAGTTGCTAGACAAGTAACAATAAGATGAAATTATTCTTGCTACCTTTGAAATGAACATTAAAGCCTCTCCACTTTTTTTTATTTTGAGCATGGTTACGATCTACCTTCTTTTGGAGATTTTCTACAAATGTTATGGGTTCCTTCAGTCCTTCCTTCTGACATTTGCTTAAACATTCCAGATCTTGAATTGCCTGAGCCCGCTGGGCTTCTAAAACAGCAATGGTCTGTAGCAGCCTCTGGTAACTAGATAAAATAGAATATAAAACAGAGCATTATGATATTATGCTGAATACGACAAATGTTATACATAGGGAAGCATTAGAAATATGACCAGCGGTTTAAATATGTGCTTTCATAAACAAAAAGACAAAATTTTAACATCTTGTTACCACGTAAAATCTCATTACACAGCTTGGATCTCTCTAGTTTGGCATTTACTCCAACATTGCAGGTAACATTCAGTTTGCATATGAAGAAGGAACACACAGGGCCAAGATCACTAGAATGAACATCAGTGGTTCAAGAGGAGAGTTCCCCATCAACCTATCTTGGAAAATTAGTCCTGGCCTTGCCAGTGATGGCACAACCCTATAAAAGGATTTAAATGACAACACCTGATCCACATTGTACTTCCTCCATGGTTAATAAACCCTTCTTAAATTGAGGAGAGAAATCACCTGTGGGGTGGACGAAATAAAGGCTTGATTTTCTTGGTGCTATTCATCGTGGTATTCAACCAAAATTTTGATACTTCAACATCGATGATAAATTGTACCCCCACTTCAAGTCAAGCTCATTGTCATCCGACTGTACAAGTATGCAAATCATCTCCAAAATATTACAGCTGCTGAATAGGTTTTGATTAGACACATGTATAAATCTTGCCCAAATACCAGGCCAATCAACTCTTCTTTTATTTCCCATGCAAACTTTAGCACTTGAATGGGAGGTTTTTCTCCTGATTGCATCAATAACCTAGACCAGTCATTCTCAACCCTGTAGTACTTTGCTCAAAGTTTATGGGCCCCCTTCCTTGTGAAGCAATCAGGTTTTAGTAGGTTTCTTCTCTCCCCTACCAACTACATAATTTTTAAAAATGTTTTCAGTCTTTAAATGTGTTGTCCCCCCCGCCCACCCCCGTAGAGAATGGTTGACCTTGACGATGTAAAACCTCATTCCTCCATTAAATGATGTCCTCTAAATATTTTAAAGGCAGCCAAGACAATTTCAGCTCACTTTGTCTTTCGCTTTCTTTGGACTCAAAGACATTCACAAATATCTTCACATAGAGAGTGGTGGAGGTGTGACACGAGCTTCCAGCTGAAGTGGTGAATGCAGGGTCAATTTTAAATTTAAGAGGAATTTGGACAGGTACATGAATGGGAGAGGTATGGAGGGCTATGGAATGGGTGCAGGTCAGTGGGACTGGGCAAAAAAAAACGGTTCAGCACAGACGAGAAGGGCCGAGGTCTGTTTCTGTGCTGTAATGTTCTACGGTTCTATATCTCACAAACCCCCCCCGCCAGAACCCAGCAACTGTGGGGGATTAGTAGATGCCAGATAAGTGAATGCCGGTTACTTGAGATTATGTATTGCATGGATTGGCAAGCTAACCGCTGGGTGGGAGGGGGGGGATGCCAATTTTAAACTTTTGTATTTTTTACCTATTTATTTTCTGCAATTTTTTAGCTGGTTGCATGAATTCCGGATAATGGAGGTTTTATTATATAATGCTTCTGAGAAGAATGAAGAAAAGGGGCAGCATGGTCGGGCACAGCAGTTAGTGCAGCACCTTGACAGCACAGCAATTAGTGCAGCATAGCGGTTAGTGCAGCACCTTGACAGCATAGCGATTGTGACTGAGGCTCGAATCCCACGCTGTCTGTAAGAAGTTTGTACCTTCCCCCCGTGTCTGTATGAGCTTTCTCCAGGAGTTCCGGTTTCCACCCTCCATTTAAAACATACCGGACATTTTACGTCAATTGGGTGGGATGGGATCGTGGGCCAAAACAGCCTGTAACTGTGCTGCATGTCTAAATTAAATAATCTAAAAAAAATTGTAAAGGGTGACATTACAGGGTGGCACCAGGGTTTTAAATGATGACGAAAGGCTTGCCTGGTTACAGTGAAGTGCTTGGGGTGAGACTAATTGGATGGTGCTTTCAAACAAACATGAGCATATTGAGCTGAATTATCTCTGTCCATGCTGTGCAATGTGCAATTCAAAAGATAAACAAACCAGACGATTCTGATTAGGGATTGAATATTTTGTGCTTGAGATGCATTGTGGAATATAGATTAAAGACTGACGGATGAGAGAAAATCTCTAGCAACAGTTAATGACTTTCCCAACAAGACCTTTTGTTACCTTCAGTTAAGTAGAGAAACTGCTTCATGAAGGAAATGTATATAAATTTATTTCTAGAATGTATTTTTTTACTGACGAATGAAGGCCCAAAGCCACGCTTGCATAAATCTAGAGTGAGATGGAAGTCAGATTCAGCCATAAAAGTTGATGAATAACTCAAGGAAGTTTGTTGGCTACTATCAATGCCAGGTATAGATTGGTTCACTACAATTTTCTCCATCAGCTGTACCTCACCCCACAGAAATTACATCAATATAAACCCCAGTTGTCAGAGATGTGCTTTAGATTTAGGTGTGGTATAGGGGTTGGTTCTTTCTTACACTTTACCTGGCTCTACATGAAGGTGAGACCCTTCTGGTATGACCTTTGAGACATCCTAAGATCACAGAAGTCACCTTCTCAGTAGACCCAGAGCTTTGTCTACTGGGGAACTTGACGAGTAGTGGTAGATTGATAACTAATTTCCATATTGAATTCACAGAAATTGCCTTATGTGAGTCAGGAAATTTACAGCCGTAACATGGAAATCTGATTCCCCGCTCCTCATTGATAGGTGGTCTTCGGGCCTCCAGGGTAGTGATCTCAGGATTGCTTCCCATGCCACGTGCTGGAGAGGTTAAAAGTAGGAAGATAAGAAGACTGTAGACATGGTGTAGTAGGGAGGGCTTCAGATTTCTAGATCATTGGACTCTGTTTCAGGGAAGGTGAGATCTGTATAACCATATAACAATTACATAACATAAACAGGCCAGTCTGACCCTCCTATCCATGCCGAAAGCCTACTCCCACCTAGTCCCATTGACCCACATGCTGCCCATAACCCACCATATCTCTCTCATCCATATACCTATTCAACTTTTCCTTAAATATTAAAATCGAACCCGCATCTACCACTTCAGCCGGAAGCTCATACCACACTTGCATCACCCTCTGAGTGAAGAAATTCCCCCTCATGTTTCCCCTAAACTTTTTCTCCTTCAATCTCAATCCATGTCCTCTTGTTTGAATCTCCCCTACTCTCAATGGAAAAAGCCTGACCACATTGACTCTATCTGTCCCTCTCATAATTTAAATACCTCTATCAAATCACCCCTCAATCTTCTACGCTCCAGGGAATAAAGTCCCAGCCTATTCAACCTTTCCCTGTAATTCGAATCCTGAAACCCAGGCAACATTCTTGTAAATCTCCTCTGCATGCTTTCTATTTGGTGACCAAAACAGCACACAATATTGCAAATTTGGCCTCACCAATGCCTTATACAACTTCAACATGACACCCCAACTCCTGTATTCAATCCTCTGATTAATGAAGGCCAACATACTCAACCGAGAATTGTGTACCAGAATTCCTAAATCCCTTTGTTCGACTGCACTCCTCATTGTCTATTATTTATCGTGTATGACATTTACTGATCAGTCCTACCAAAATGCAGCACCTCACATTTATCAGTATTAAATTCCATCTGCCATCTTTCAGCCACTCTTCCAACTGTCCTGTAACCCACTGCAAGCTTTAATAATCTTCACTGTCCACAACACCACCAATCTTCGTTTCATCTGCATATTTACCACCTAGATCATTAATATATATGACAAACAACAACGGACCCAGTACGAATCCCTGAGGCACTCCACTGGTTACCAGCCTCCAATTTGACAAACAATTTTCCATCACTACTCTCTGGCATCTCCCATCCAACCATTGTTGAATCCATTTCACTACTTCAACATTTAATGTATAATGCGGAACCTTATCAAAGACATTACTAAGTCCATAAGGACAACATTCACAGCCTTCCCCTGATCAACCTTCTTAGTAACCTCCTCAAAAAACTATAAGATTTGTTAAATGTGATTGAACATGTACAAAACCACGTTGACTACTCCTAATCAATCCCTGTCTTTCCAAATAATTGTATATACCATCTTGAAGAACACTCTCCATTAATTTACCCACCACCCATGTCAGACTCACAGGCCTATAATTACCAGGTTTACTTTTGGAGCCTTTTTTTCAATGGCAGAACAACAGGAGCCACCCTCCAATCCTCTGGCACATTCCCTGTGGCCAGTGATATTTTAAATATTTCTGTCAGCACCCCCACTATTGGTACACTAACCTCCTTCAGGGTCCTAGGGAAGACCTTGTCAGGATCCAGAGATTTATCCACCTTTATTCTCTTTAAAACAGCCAGTACTACCTCCTCATTAATCTGTATATCATCCATGAGCTCACTACCAGATTTCCTTACTTCACCTGGCTCAATATTTCTTTCCTTAGTGAATACTGAAGAAAAGCAATCATTTAAAATTTCCCCCATCTCCACCGACTCCTCACAGAGCCGACTCTCTGATGCTCAATGGGCCCAATTTTGTACCTCACTATTCTTTTACTTTTAATGTACCGGTAGAAACACTTTGGATTTACCTTTTCCTTGCCTGTCAAACCAGCCTCACATTTCCTTTTAGCCTTTCTAATTTCTTTCTTTAGTTTTTTTTTTAAACACTCCTTGTATTCTTCACCTCAACCCTTCCCTGCTGCCTATACCTGTGGTACACATCCCTCTTCCTCCGATCCAAATTCCCAATGTCCTATGAAAACCAAGGTTCCCTATATTTTCCAATTTTTCCTTTAACTCTCACAGGGACAGACCAACTCTCTACTCTCAAAGTTTCCCCTTGGAATATCCAGCATTTATCTGCTACATCCTTCCCTGAAAACAAACTATCCCAATCCACACCCGCTAAATCCTTTTGCATATCCTCAAAGTTTGCTTTATTCCAATCAAGAATCTCAACCTTATGCCCACCCTTATCCTTCTCCATTGTTAACCTAAAACCAAGAGCATTTTGTGTCCCCAACACAAATCTCTGTCATCTGGATCTATTTTGTTCCTAATAGGAGATCCAATACTGCCCCCTCTCTAGTCAATTCTTCTATGTATTGATTTAGAAAACTTTCCTGAACACATTTGACAAACTCCAACCCATCCAGCCCTTCACTATGGATGTCTCAGTCAATGTATGGAAAGTTAAAATCTCCTATAATCATCACCTTATGTTTATTACACATACATGCTATCTCCATACAAATTAGTTCCTCCAATTCCTTCAATCCATTAGATGGTCTATAATACACTCCCATTAGTGTTTTCATCCCCTTTCTCATTCCTCAATACCACCCAAAAGCTTCACTGGATGAGCCCTCCAATCTATCCTGCCATAGCACCACTGTAATGTTTTCTCTAACAAGCAATACGACTCCTCCATCTTTTATCCCTTCTGTTCTATCCCGCCTAAAACAATAGAATCCTGGAATATTTAGCTGCAAATCATGCCCCACCTGCAACCAAGTTTCACTGATGGCTACAATATCATATTTCCATCTGTTAATCCGTGCTCTAGGCTCATCCCCCTTTTTCAGTGCTCCTTGCATTGAAATATATACACGAGAAAATGTCCCCCACATTCACTCCTTTGATTACCACCCCCTTTTACCCTCTCCTCTCCCTCCCTCATTAACTTTAACATTCTGGTTCCTCTCTCCCTTCAAATCTAGCCGTACTTTTACCCTAATCTCTGCACTTTCACTCCCCTGCCAAACTAGTTTAAACAGCTCTATCAATCCTGCCCACCAGGATATTGGGCCCCCTCCTGTTCAAGTGCAGCCTGTCCCTTTTGTACAGGTCAGACCTTCCCTAGAAGAGATCCCAATGATCAACAAATTGAACCCCTGCCCCCTGTACCAACTCTTTAGCCACTCATTCATTCACCACATCTTCCTATTCCTACCCTCTCTAGCGCGTGGCATAAGGCAGCAATCCCGAGATTATCAGCCTTGAGGTCCTGCTTTTTAACTTCTTTCCTAACTCCATATTCTTTCTTCAGGATCTCATCCCCACTTCTATCTATGTCATTGGTCCCCATTTGGACCACGACATCTGGCTGCTCCCCCTCCCTCTCCAGAATGCTGTATACTCAATCAGAGACGTCCCTGACCCTGGCACCTGGGAGGCAACATACCAGGAGCCCCAATCTCATCCAGCAAACTTCCTATCTGCTTTCCCAACCAGCGAGTCCCCAATTACAAAATCTCTCCTCTTTTCCCCCTTCCCTTCTGAGCTGAGGGGCCATCCCCCGTGCCAGAGACCTGACCCTCGCGACTTGTCCCTGGTAGGTCATTCTCTCCCCCACCACCCCCCAACAGATCTAAGACAGTTTACTTATTATTGAAAGGAACAGCAGCAGGGGTACTCTGTACTGTCTGTATCTCCCCTTCCATTTCCTCACAGTTACCCAGTTAGCTGACTCGTGTCTGTTTGAGGTGATTGTCTCCCTGTAACTCCTATCTATGATTGCCTCTGCCTCCCTTATGATCCGAAGCTAAACCAGCTGCAACTCCAGTTCCCTAACACGGTCTCCCAGGAGTTGCATCTGGATGCACCCTTTGCAGGTGTAGTCATCAGGAACATTTGTGCTGTACATGACCTCCCACATACTGCAATCTGAACTGGAAGGGGATTAATATCCTAGCGGGTAGGTTGGGGGGAACCAGCATGTTAGGACAGTTAGTGAGGAGGATAAAGGTCATGCGAGGACTGCATGTATAGACAGAAATCAAAGGTTTGTACTTGAAAGAAATGTTCTCAGGTGTATTTATTTTAACGCAAGGAGTATTGTTAGAAAGGCTGACTAGTTTATAGCATAGGTTGACATGTGGGATTACAACACTATTGCTATTAGAGAGACAGTTACAGGAGGGGCAGGACTGGCATCTTAATGTTCCGGGGTTCTATTGCTTCAGACATGATAGAGAGAGAGGGATGAAAGGGGGAGGAGTGGCATTGCTACTCAGGGAAAAGAACTCGGCAGTGCAAAGTCAGGACAGCCGGGAGGATTTGTCTGCAGAGGCCATATGGTTCGAGTTGAGGAACGGGAAAGATGTGACCATACTGATATGGTTGTACTATAGACCACCCAACAGTCAGAGAGAATTGGAGGAGCAAATCTGTAGAGAGATAGCAGGCCGATGTAAGAAGCAGAATGTTGTGATAGGACATTTTAACTTTCCAAATATTGACTGGGACTCCCATTCTGTGAAAGGGCTGAATGGCTTGGAGTTTATTAAATGTTTAGAGGTACCAACAAGAGAGGATGCAGTTCCTAATCTCCTATAAGGGATCAAAATAGGTGGTCCAGTGACCTTAATGACATTAGCTTCAAGTTAATTATGAAAAAGGATAAATCTAGTCATCAAGTTGGGATTCTAAATTAGAGGAAGGCAATTTTTGAGGAAATGAGAATGGACCTAGGATTGGGTTATGTTGTTTTCTGGCCTTCCAAGGTGCAATTTTGAGAGCACAGAGTTTGCATGTTCCTGTCAGGATTAAAAGCAAAGTTACCAGGCATAAGAAACCCTGGTTTTCAAGGGATATTGGTGATCTAGTTAAGAAGAAGAGGGAGATGCATAGCAAGTATGGGCAACAAGGAGCTTAAGAGTGCAGAAAAAGCAAGAAAATACTCAAGGATATCAGGAAGGCAAAAAGACACAAGGTTGCTTTGGCAGATAATGTGAAGGTAAACCCGAAGAGTTTCTATAAGTATATTAAAAGGACATTAAGGGACAAAATTGGTCCCCTAGAGGATCAGAGTGGACAACTATGTGTGAAGCCTCACATAATGGGGGAGATCTTAAACAGGTTTTTTGCATCAGTATTTACTCAGGAAACTGGTAGTGCAGAAGGAAGGAAGGGAAATAAAAAGAAGCATCATGGAAGATATGGACATTGAGGAGGAGGAAGTGCTTGCTGAATTAAAGTGAATAAAGGTAGATATGATATTCCTTTGGACCTAGAGGGAGACAAGTGTCGAAATGTCAGGGGCCCTGGCTGATCTATTCAAAATGTCTTCAGCCAGGGGTGATGTGCCAGAGGATTGGAGGGTAGCTCATGTTGCCCTGTTGATTAAAAAAGGATAAAAGAAAAACATTAATTAAACGCCAGTGAGCCTGTTGTCAGTAGTAGGTAAATTACTGGAAAGAGTTTTGAGAGGTAGGATATATTGGTATTTGGACAGCCATGGGCTGATTAAGGACAGTCAGCATGGCTTTGTGTGTGGTAGGTTGTGTTTAACAAATCTTGTAAGAGTTTTTTTGAGGTTACCAAGAAGGTAGATGAAGGAAAGGCTGTGGATGTTGTCTATGTAGACCCACATTGAAGGTTTGTAAGAAGGTTAAGGCACTAGGTATCCATGGAGAGATTGTAAACTAGATTCAAAATTGCCTGTGTGGGTGAAAACAGAGAGTGGTAGTGGATGGATGCTTCTCAGATTGGAGGCCAATGACTAGTGGTGTGCCTTAGGAATCTGTGTCTAGACCGTTGTTGTTTGTTGTATATATCAATGATCTGGATGATAATGTGGTAAATTAGATCATTAGGTTTGATGATGACACAAAGATAGGAGGCATTGTGGACAACGAGGAAGATTTTCAAAGCTTGCAGAGGGATTATACTAACTGGGAGAAAGAATGGGCTAAAAAAATGGCAAGATGGAGTTTAATGCAGGCAAGTGTGAGGTGATGCATTTTGGAAGGACAAACCAAGGTAGGACAAGCACAGTAAATGGTGGGGGACTGAGGAGTGCAAAGGAGCAAAGCGATCTGGGAATAGAGATGCATTTTTCCATGAAGGTGGCGTTGCAGGTGGACAGGGTTGTAAAGCTTTTGGCATCTTAGCCTTTATAAGTCAAAGTATTGAGTATAGGAGTAGAGATGTTCTATTGAAGTTGTTGAAGATACTGGTGAGGCTAAATTTGGAATATTGTGTGCAGTTCTGGTCACCTAACTTCAGGAACAATATCAATAAGGTTGAATGAGTGCAGAGTAGATTTACTACGATGTTGCCTGGTCTTCAGGAGTTGAGTTACAGGCAAAGATTAAACAGGTTAGGACTTTATTACTTGGAGCGAAGACGAATGAGGGAAGATTTGATAAAGGTTTACAAGATTATGAGAGGTATAGACAGTGTGGATGTGGGTAGGCTTTTTCCACTTAGATTGGGAAGATAAATATGAGAGGTGATAGGTTTAAGATGAAAAAGGAAAGGTTTAGGGCAGTGGTTCTCAACCTTCTTCTTTCCACTCACATCCCACTTTAAGTATTCCCTATATTCTATCAGTGCTCTGTGATTAGTAAGGGATTGCTTAAGGTGGGATGTGGGTGGAGAGAAAAAGGTTGAAAACCATTGTTTTAATTGTTCCTAATTGACTTATTATGTGCAGGGTTTCAGATCTCCAAAGGAAATGGGCCAATGACAATTTTTCTCAAGCAAAACATTTCAGTAACAATTGGGTCTAAAGCAGTGATTCTTAACCTTCCCTTCCCACCCACATCCCATCTTAAGCAATCCCTTACTAATCCCAGAGCACCAATGGCATAGGGATTACTTAAAGTGGGTTGTGAGTGGAAAGAAAAAGATTGAGAACCATTGGTTTAGGGTGAACATTAGGGCAAAGTTCTTCTTCAGTGGTGGGAGTGTAGAGTGAGCTGCCATCTGATGTGAATGTGAGCTGATCTCAAGTTTTAAGAATAGATTGGGTAGGAACATGGATGGGAGAGGTCTGGAGGGTTATAGAATGGGTGCAGGCCAATGGGACTTGCAGAATGATGGTTGGCACAGACGAGAAGGGCCAAATAGCCTGTTTCCTGTCCTGTAGCGTTCTATGGTTCTAACCCTTCATCAATTCAACCTAAGTCAGTCTTGTTTTATATCCGAGCACATCTTTATTTCACTTTATTCTATCTGAAAGAGTGAGTGTTGAATTGGTAACTACATTTCAAAAGGGATATCGATACATCTTGGATACAGAAAAGGTTGTAGTGCTATAAAGAAAGAGCAGATGTTGCAGTTAATTGAATACCTTTTAACCAACTTCACTCAAGGCCCTCAAGCACCAGTATCCTGCAACTTGAGAATAAAAGAGGTGTTTAAAGAAAAAGACATTTGTGTCACTCTCCAATTGTTCTGTTTCATTGTTTACCAGGAACAGCAAAAAAAATGTATTAACTTATAATCCCTCTCTTTGGAATCTTCTCAAAGACAAGTTCAGCCCAGTTCCCAAAAGCTATTTATCTGCACCATGCGCAAAAATAAAAATCTTGTGGTTCATGTATACTTGGCACCAGTTCAGCAAACTAATTTGGACAGTGTAAAAGAATAGTGTGGGATATTGAAATCTCCATCTTGCCAAGAGACAACTGTTCAAGGGGATCCTACTTTTGCTTTCTGCCATAGAATGAGGTGTGGGAAAATATTTCAGTCCTCTGCATTTCCACACTACTAGAAACAGAGAAAAAAAGAGCGCAAAGATAGTGCAGGCTACATTTCCACAACACTGACTGGAATATGTTCTGGTGATGAGGTGAGACAAATGAAACAAGTGTCAGTAGATTACCTGAAGCAATGTTTAGACTGGTGTAAAGACAAATTCCTCATACAGAGTACAAGAGCAGGGATGTTGTACTTACTGTGTATAATGCAAATGGACCGCAGCTCAATGATAGAATATAATTCTGGTCGCCATCTTACAAGGAAGATGTGACTTTACCTGAAGCAATTTCTGAGGGTATTGCCAGTACCGGAAAATTGAAGTAACAAGAGAAGATAAATAGATCGGACTTGTTTTATATGGAAAAGAGCGGAAGAGGATATTTAACCGAGGTATAGAATGATATGAACACAATAAGTAGCAAGAACTTTGACAAAAGGATTGAAGATTTAAAATAATTGATTGAAAAATTGAAATGAAATGATAAAGTAATTATTTACCTGGAGGATGCAATGAACTGGAACCTATTTCCCCAAATGAATGGAAGTGGCAAAAATTCTCATCACATTGAAAATGTACTTGGACATGCATTCAAAAAAAGATGAACTCACTGGATATCACTTCAGTCCAAAAGGCCTGCACTCACAGAAAACACAGACATGATAGGCCAAATCTCTTTCTTCTAAAGCAGCTATTTTATTGAGAGCAAACTGATGGAAAACCATCAAGTTGTGGAGAGGAAAAGAGACTCATAGATTCACTGAGAACATCCCTGAAGAGTCTCAACACTGACATGGACCACTGGGAACAACAAGCATTGGATGGCTGTGTTTGGTATAAAAGTGCTCCTTCTTCATACGAGGAAGCTAGAACAGAGAAAGCAAAGAGTAAAAGAGAATCTCAAGAACCAAGAACCACTGACTGTAGAGCAGCCCTGCATTTCCATCACCTGCGTGAAAGGGATGTCTGAGCCCAGGCTGGTCTAATCAGCCGCCTTTGTACACAATGCAACAGTGAAGACCAGATGTCACAGTCTTACTCAAGAATGAATGACAAACAACAGCACACCTTCCCGTGAATCTAATTTTGTTACTTTAATTATGAGCAGGGCATCCAAATTTGAGAAGGGCCAATTTTGGTGGAATGGGGGTGGGGGTTGGGAGGAGATATGGCCTGGATAAAGTGGAATTCATATCAGCAGACAAAAGGTTCAATCAAGATACATTCCCACATGGGGAATAAGGCAACTAAGCCAAAAGGGTCTTGAAATGGAACAAATGGATTGAGAAAAGGGAATACATTCCTATATTGAGTTGATAGAAATAAAAGCATCAGACTCAATATGGAAAGTTCAGAAGAGGTGACAAAGGAAATAAAAGGCTTATAGAATATGATCACATCTGTCAACTAATACACAAAAGAATCCACAACTTTCATTGGTAACTGGGTTGTAAATGCAAAATTAAAATACTAAAAGATTATTGAAGAGTGTACCGAGGAGGAGGAGGAGGAATGGTGCCAAGTTTCTATCTCTAACTTAGATTAAACTTTAGGATCATGGCTGACAGCTTCCACTCCATCTCTGTGGAGTTCCTAGTACATAATCAGTTGGTCAGTCAACAGTGTTCCCAAGACCACAGTGATTTTCCAAAAGCTGCCTAACAAAAAAGAGTAGTACATACAATTAATTAATCAAAGATTAGACAATGGCACAAGTAAAGGACTGGTTGCAAACTAGAGGTTAATAATGTCTGCCAGTTCAGTGGAGAAGAACGTTCCCCGATCCTGAGGGACCACTGCGGGCTGCTAGTCACACAGCCATCACAGGTCAGGATACAACCTCTCCAGGACAGTTGTTAAAAGTCCACCAGGGTTAGGGAAACAGACAACCTCATAATCATAGTTTACGGAAGTCCCAATAGCTCCAGCGCTATCTGCCACAAGGCCCAGGACAATGCATCTTCTAGACCTCTGAACCTAACGCAGCTCCGGTTGTAATTGGAAACCGCCTCCTACTCTTCCGCTCCATCCTCGCCTCTCGGCCTCTGGCAGCAAATACCCCTGACGTTAACCCAGAGTCTGAAAAACCGCTGGGCAAAATCAGCACAAAGAGGCTCAACCTCCTCCTCTAGACCGCGTTTGAAACAGACGAGTCCTCCGCAACTTCGCAGCATTAGCTTGGAATGGTTCCCGCTCAGCACTCCTCACTTGCAACGCACGACTCGCTGTGATACAAAGTCCAACCTCATCAAATTAAACGTTGTGCACGAGGCCAGTGTGGGAGAGCAGAATCTCCTGCACATGGGAGTGGTGACCAATCTGAAGTGGTCGGCTCCTACCATGCTCGTCTTCTACCTGCAACAACTTGAGGTTCTTAGAGAGTGAGCCCACTTTGAGCACTTACAGGGCAAACATTTCCAGGAGTCAGTGGAGTACTCTATTTTTACTAAGGAGGTCTTAAGAATATATCTGAATATTTTCTTCCCATTACAGAGCTAAGAACAACGTATCTGCTTCAAGAGCTGCTGCCAGGCAAGCTAAAAGCATGGGCTGCTGAATGGGTGCAATTTGGTGGATTACAGCACAAAAGCAGGCCTCTTCAGCCCTTCTAGCCTGAGCTGAACCTTTTTTTTTGGCCTAGTCTAACTCACCTGCCTTCCAGGAGTCCATAGCCCTCCATACCTCTCTCACCTCTGTACCTTTCCAAATTCCTTTTGCATGTTAAATTGAGCTCACATTCACCACTTCAGCTGGAATCTCGTTCCATACTCCCACCACTCTCTGTGTGAAGAAGTTCCCTCTCACGTTCCCTTAAACATTTCCCCTTGCACTCTTAACCCATATCCTCTGGTTTGTATCTCACCTACCCTGAGTGGAAAAAGCCCTACATTTACCTGGTCTACCCCCCCCCTCATAATTTTAAATACCTCTATCAAATCTCCCCTCATTTTTCTATGCTCCAGGGAAAAAAGACCTAACTTGATTAACCTTTTCCTGCTCAGTTCCTGAAGTCCAGGCAAAATCCTAGTAAATATTCTCTGCGCTCTTTCTATCTTATTAATATCTTTCCTGTAGTTAGATGACCAAAACTGCACACAATACTCCAAATTTGGCCTTACAACTTTATCATAACATCCAAACTCCTATACTAAATACTTTGACTTATGAAGACCAATATGCCAAAATCTCTCTTCACAACCCTGTCCACCTGTGATGCCACTTTCAGGGAATTATGTATCTGTATTACTAGATCCCTCTGTTCTGCCACATTCCTCAGTGCCTGACCATTTACTATGTATGTCCTTTCTTGGTTTGTCCTTCCAAAATGCAACACCTCACATTTGTCTGCATTGAATTCCATCTGCATTTTTCAGCCCATATTTCCAGCTGGTCCAGATCCCTCTTCAAAAAACGTCTTCACACCCCCAATCTTAAGGCCCTTATATAGTAAAAAAAAAATTATAAAAGCAGGTTTCCTTTGCCTCTAAGATACTCCACTTACATGCATAAAAGGTTCAAAGGTGGATTAGCTGGTCCAACTAGCTCCTGGTTCCCTCCACCAAGAGTGGATGGGTTTTTATGCACAAAAGCCGCATTATCGCCTGCTCAACTTTAAAAAAGGTGAATTTACCTTTTATCCAGAAGACAGAAAAGGCAGATCACACGGTCCTTTTACACAGGGAGTTTCCGAAGGTGAAGGAGGCAGGTTGTGAGGTGCCACCTGCCACCATGATGTGTAACATATGCGACAGGGAATGAAAGCATCGAGTTCGCAGATGGATCCAGCATCGTGTGCTTTTACTCTATTTGACCTGCTGAGTTTCTCCAGCATTGTGTTTTTACTTTAAAATTCACCCTTGGCGCGCGGGCTGAAGACATCATTGCGATGTCGTCAGCCTCCCCCCCCCCCCCCCCTTGCAGATGCTTTCAGCGACAATCCTTTTATGCAGGAGGTGGAGCTTGGTGGAGGGAACATGGAGCTTGTTAGACCAGCCAATCCACCTTTGGACTTTTTAAGACGGTAAGTGGAGCGTCTTAAAGGCAGAGGAAGCCTGTCTTTACAAATCGCTAATTTTCACAATAAAAGTGTGATTGTACAGTTTCTATCACCAATGTGTATATGTACAGATGGTCGTGTAGGATGACTGTGATTGGCTGAGAGTGTAGCCACACCTACTGGCAGGTCTTAAAGGATTGCTCCTAGCCAGACCAGGTCATTCTGGACTGGTCGACCTACTTGTGATATGCTCCAGTCTTCTAGTTAATAAAAGCCTTGGTTTGGAGCAACAAGCCTTTGATTCTTTCGATGCACTCTACAAAAAGATCCTTGAAAGTGTCTACATGATATGCCTTTTCCATTCTCTACATAAAAGATAAATTCACCTTTTCTTAAAAAAACGTGAGCTGGCGAAAACCCGACTTTTATGCATAAAAAAACCCGTTAGTGTCAGCTGCAAACTTGCTGATCTAATTTACCACATTATCATCCAGATCATTAATATAGATGACAAACAACGATGGTCCCAGCACTAATCCCTGAGGCGCACCATTAGACATAGGCTTCCAGTCTGAGAAGCCATCATGTACCACCACACTCTGGCTTTTCTCATCCAGCCACTGTCGAATCGAGTTCACTACTTCACCATGAAAACCTAGTGTCTGGACCTTCCTGACGAACCCCCCATGCGGGACCTTGTCAAAGGCCTTACTGAAGTCAATGTAGACAACATCCACAGCCTTTCCTTCGTCATGTTTCCTCGTAACCTCCAAAAGATTGGTTAAACACAACCTACCACACACAAAGCCATGTTGACTATCCCTATTCAGTTCATGGCTATCCAAATAATTGTACATCTTAGAACACCCCCTCCAATCCTCTGGTACCACATCCATGGCTAAGGACATTTTAAATATTTATGCCAGACCCCCTCCAATTTCTATAGTAGTCTCCCTCAAGGTCCGAGGGAATATCTTGCAGGCCCTGGAAATTTATCCACCTTTAACCTGTATAGGTTCCATGCCGCTTACTTTCCGTAACTCTGCGCTTTTTCCTGAGTGAATATTGATCAAAAAAAACATTCAAGACCTCCCCCATCTCTTTT
Source organism: Narcine bancroftii (assembly GCF_036971445.1). Lineage (NCBI taxonomy): Eukaryota > Metazoa > Chordata > Chondrichthyes > Torpediniformes > Narcinidae > Narcine > Narcine bancroftii. The sequence continues at coordinate 143,509,325 of NC_091473.1, forward strand.
GGCTCCTTACAAAGCCGACCACTCTGATCTTCAAGGTGACCAATTTTGTCTCTTACTATTCTTTCGCTCTTAATATACCTGTAGAAACCCTTAAGATTTTCCTTCACATTGCCTCTAGTTCCTCAGGAGTTTGCGGAGGAGCTAGTGGAGTTGTTCAAATGAACCGGTACGGACTTGAAGGGCCGACATGGCCTGTTTCCGTGCTGTGAACGGTTATATGTTTATATGGTCTGCCAAAGCAACCTCATGTCTTCTTGATTTCTTTCTTGAGGTTTTTCTTCTATTTTATTTTTAAAATACTCCTCAAGTATCTCATTTGCTCCATGTTGCCTATATCTATTATCCACCTCTCTCTCTTCCAAACCAGATCCCCAATATCCCTCGAAAACCAAGGCTCCCTCTGCCTTCTAACCTTGCCTTTGAGCCTGCACGCAACGTACAAACTTTGTACTCTAAAAATTTCACCTTTGATGTCAGGGATGTTGGCCTGGGGAAGATCCATTTATACTTCCAGCAGAGGAGCAGGATTTTGCTGACTGCTACAGATAATCCATGAGTTTTGTGCTGGGTTTGATCCTCAAGCACTCATATCTCAGTCAGTAAGAGAAGATGATGTCAATGTGAGGAGTGGGGTGCGTTTTCCAGATCTTGCCTTGAATTTGGCTGATGGCAGGGTTATACAGCAAAGACAAGTAGAGCACTTCTGTCTTATGAATGTCGAGTGCAAGACCATTTGACTTGAATGATTCATTGTCAACCTCCCAGCCAAAAAGAGCCATATAGTCCATAATATACGGACTCCTCTAAAATCCAGCATTAACAACCACAACCACCAAGGCTGTTTTGATGAAAATGATCCAGGAACTAATTTGCCATAATTGCAAGGCTTTCCTGGATTGGAGGCTCCAGGTTTTGGAAAGACATGTGAAAGGCCAAGCAAACCTGTGACCCAAAAAAAGAACATATGAGAAAGAGGCCCAGCAGCTCACTGACAGCCATGATATGCATGAACATTTGAGCATAGTCATTAATGCCCCCCAACCCCATCTCACTGAGAGCCAAGAATGGAGGCGACTCATCAATTACAGGCATACAATGCCCACCAGCAGAAACCCTTGGAAATTGTCCTATATGTGAGCATCCTTAAACCCATCTCACTATAACCTATACAGTTCAAAACCTCACTATGGCTGACCGATAAGTAAAAAAGGACACATACCAATCCAAAAAAAAAGCAGACAGTAACTTAAGTTCTGAAACTCAGTGGCGAGGAACTTCAATCACAAATTTACAATTGCACTGTCTGTAACCGGAACGAAATGGATGTGCAAATTTCAGCAGATGATGGGGTGTAACTAGAAAAGGAAAAGTAGGTGATGGCCACGTGTTGGCTGGATGAATTGCATCGCTCGACTGTTGTGGGAAATTGAGGTGAAAATTACAGAAAAGATTCCATTTCTCTCTTGTTACAGGAGTTGTGTCAGGAGACTGGAACAAGGCAAATAATGACGTACTCCAAAATAAAGGGTTGCAAGGACAATCTCATCAACTGCAAGCCAATCAGTTTAACCTCAGCGATGGGAACGCTTTGTAAAAGAAAGGCACCGGGAAAAATTTGTTATTTGGCAACCTCATCATCTGTGCACAGATGCATTTAAAGAAAGGGACTTTCAAATTAAATTTCACGTGCCATACATTACGGCTACTCTTTGAAGCAGTCCATTTAATGTAAAGCACCTCTGAGTTCAAGTCCAGGCCAGATGTCAGTTTGGGTCACCTAACTACAGGAAAAATATCAGTAAGATAGAAAGAGGATGTTGCCTGATTTTCAGAAACTGAATTACAAGGAAAGGTTAAACAGGTTAGTACTTTATTCCCTGGAGTGTAGAAGAATAAGAGGTGATTTGATTGAGGTATTTTAAATTATGAGGGGGAGAGACAGAGTAAATGTTGGTCGGCTTTTTCCATTGAGGGTAAGTAAGATCCAAACCGGAGAACATAGAAAAGGGGAAAGGTTTAGGAGGAAATAGGGGTGAACTTCTTCACAGCAGGGAGTGGTGGGAGTGTGGAATGAGCTACCAGCTGAAGTGGTAAATGCAGGCTCAATTTTAACATTTAAAAAGAATTAGGAAGTATCAAGGACAGGTACATGGATGGGAGGGGCACAGAGGGCTATGGACTGGGTGCAGGTCAGTGGATCTGGGCAGAAAAATGGTTTGGCACAGACTAGAAGGGCCAAAGGGGCCTGTTTCTGAGCTGTAATATTCTATGTGGGTGGCCCTCTCACATCGGAGTCTGGAACTATGCTTCAAGCTTCATTCCAGACTTCAGGATTGCTCTGGATTTGGTGCTGAGACAGAGAAGCAATGATTTTTCAATAGGATGTCAAGCAGAAAATGCTCTCAAGTTAATGTGAATGATTCCATGCTTCTATTTGCCAATCAAGGGACCTCTTTGCTATAAGACAAGCAATATTCATTCATACAGTATCATTAAGAAATGGAAATAATCAGTCATACAGCACAGAAAAGGGCCCTTCAGCCTTACCTTTTACCTTTTGCCTATCCACACAAATACCATCTCCCACATTAGGAGCCTATCTTTTTATGCCTTGCCTATTTATACGTTTATCTAAATGGATCTTCAACAAAGGAATTGTTTTGTGTGACCTACCTTTGAGTACAACAAGAAGTGCAAAATTGCACACATTTTAATTTTAGACCATGTAGACATACATACAGCATGGTAACGGGCCCTTTCGGCCCACGAGCCTATGCCGCGCAATTAAAATCTGATTAACCTGCAACTCTCGGTATGTTTTGAACGGTGGGAGGAAACCGGAGCAAAACCATGCAGACGTGGGGAGAACATACAAACTCCTCGCAGAAGGTGGAATTTTCACCCCTGTCCTGATTGCTGGCGCTGTAACAGCGCTGCACTAATCGCTAGGCTAACCGTGCCACCCCAAATGTACAGACTATAGTGTAAGAGAAAAGGATCTGTTAAACCAGTGCAAGGGAAGGACCACTAAATGAGAGGCCTGTTCACTAGTCTGAAAATATTTTTTTTGTGTGTTGGGGGGGGGGGGGGGCGCGGGGGAACTGTCCTTGAAAATGTTTGCTGCACCTCATAGGTTATTTTACAAAAAAGCACTTTACAGCATTCACTGTCATGGTCTATTTTTTAACGCTCTCGTGGCATGCCTTGAGACATTTTATGTGTTAGTTTGACTGAAGTTGCTGCATCAACAATAATTTCAGTGGCCCAAATGTTCAGAAGAAAGTCACCATTTGACACCATGCAGGAAATCACTTGGCCAAGGGAGTGTAGCAAAGGCAGTGCTGGAGACGACAAGGGCAGGGTGAGTAAATGCAAGAAAATGGAGGAGCTTTCACAATTAAACAGCATTCTGAACAGAGAGAGCGAACTGAACTTTTCAGCATGTTACAACAACTCCATTGACTGGGTGCCTTTTTCACGGTGAGATATGCAATAAGGCGAATTTGATAAAAGTATGAATAGTTTCTACTGATGCAGAGTGCGCAAAATGTAGTTTTACTGCCACCTTGTGGCAAGGTAGAATAACTTCAAACCAAAAGAGAGATCTGAAAGTTATTCCGTAAAGTATTTTTAAAATCCTGAATAATCTACAGCTAGAAACACCATCATGTTAGGGATCCGTTTACTTCCTTCTCAGTTTTTCTCTCTTCGTTTCACAGACACACTAACACATAATTTTGTGCATGATCTTGACATGAAGCTCATCACATGGGTCATCGTAGCCAACTCTAGGAACATAGGGAGTAGGAACAGGCGTAGGCCAAAAATGGCCCATCGAGCCTGCTCCGCCATTCAATACGATCATGGCTGATCTAATTTATGACCTAACTCCACCTACCTGCCTTCTCCCCATATCCCCTAATTCCTCTATTATGTAATCCTATTATTTTCCGGGATTCGCTATTTCAGTTATATAACAGGCGGGAAGTGAGAGGAAATAAGATGGTTTTATGTGGCCCAAAAATTGTTTATTTTCATTGTGTGATGACATCGTTTAATGGGTTTAATGTATCATATAGGTTGAACGTTGAGTGGGTGGGGAGGGGGGGGGTGAAGGAGGGAGGGAAGGGAGGGGGGGAAAAGGGGAGAAAATGACACTGTGTATATTCAAGAGGGAAATGTTTGTGTGTATTTTGGTCAGTATGGTTCATACTGTGAAAAATTTTAAAAAATTAAAAAAATAATAAAAAATTGCAAAACATTTATTAATTTGCCCTGATGGGCCTCGGGGGCTGTAGGCTTCCTGATTGTGTTGGAGGGTTTGGATCTGGACCTCGGGTTGCCAGTGAGTTGAACTCTGCAGTGACTGCAGGAGCACTGGAGGCAAATCCACGGTCACTCAGTGTCTCTGAAGGGACTCGCTTTGCTTCTCTTTCTCCTATTGTTAGGGGCACCTGGCTCATGGCGACTGTTTTTTTTTTGCCTTGCAGCAGACTAAAAGTTAAAGTATATCACGTAGGTTACATTTTTAATGTATTATTCATGATAATAAAAGGGAACCTTGAATATTGTAACACACATTTTCACAATTTCCTGGCAACAGTTCCCAAAGTTCTCCTCAACTCTTGTAAACCAACTTTGAGAGAAGACTCTTAGGACTCTCACTGTATTTAGGTGATTCAAGGATAGCAGATGATTAAATCCTCACAAATTCAGTTTAAAGGAGAGCAACAAGGACTAGAAATTCTGGATAATTTCTTCTACTATGCCAACAATCCAATGCCACTACCTTCACACCCCCAAATGTACAGTGGATCAGAGCTAAAGAAACTGAAGGCCTGTCAGCTTGAAGGATTAAAATTGAAGGAACAGGCCCTTCAGCCCCACAATGTCAACAGTGACAGTGGAGTTAAACTAAACTTTGCACATGATACATAACCTCTGTTCCCTGTACATTCAATAAACCTCTTAAATGCTTACTCCTGGCACCCCTTTCCAGCCACCCAATGCTGTGTGTAAAAAAAAAGCAATCCTGCACATCTCAGAACAGAGATGCAGAGGGATCTGTGGACCTTGTTGCTGCAAGCGGTTGGGGAGGCCAGATCGTTAGGTTTATTTAAGGCAGAGACTGATAGGTTCTTCATTAGCCAGGGCATCAAAAGTTAAGGGGAGAAGGCCTGGCAGTGGGGCTGAGTGGGAAAATGGAACAGCTGATGATTAAATGGTGGGGCAGACTCGAGGGGCTGAACAGCCTATTTCTGCTCCTATGTCTTGTGGTCTTATCTCTTTTCCCCCTTCACCTTAAATGCATGACCTCTAATATTTTTTAAAATGTGGTAGCAGAATGATAAATTCAAAGTTCCCCGAGAGCTCATGTCTCTTCCATGGTCATTGTAAGAATGAGAAATGAGAACTCCCGGCTTGCTCGGATATTACAACATATGATGTCATAGTAACTATTGGTAACTCTACAAAAACAATTAATCCTTAAGGGAAAGTACAAAAAACAACCATAAACACAAGGTTTCAACTTCTACATCGCAGCCCCTAATTATTATAATAGACATTAATGACTAATACATAATAATTACTATTATGGTAAGTATCAAATTAAAAATCAAAACTTTCTGCATTGTGTAAAAGACAGATTTTAGTAATAGGTTGATTTAAGTAACCAGACTTGGTTTTAATTCGCATTTGCCAAACAAAACAGTTTTTGTGTGGAACTGTTTCTCCCCAGTAACCAAGAATTTCTTGGTGCAGAATTGTCCATGATAATTATTATGTCGCCGCATACCAAAAAACACTGGAAAACACTAATAGGATCTGGAAAAAAAAACTCAGCATAGATTCCCAAAATGGAGATCATACTTGATAAAATTTACTGGAGTTTTTTTTTGAAGATGCCACCAATTGAATGGCCAGGGTGAGAAAACAGTCGGCTCTCATTTGGATTTACACTTTTTTCTTTGGCTTGGCTTCGCGGACGAAGATTTATGGAAGGGGTAAAAAGTCCACGTCAGCTGCAGGCTCGTTTGTGGCTGACAAGTCCGATGCGGGACAGGCAGACACAGTTGCAGCGGTTGCAGGGGAAAATTGGTTGGTTGGGGTTGGGTGTTGGGTTTTTCCTCCTTTGCCTTTTGTCAGTGAGGTGGGCTCTGCGGTCTTCTTCAAAGGAGGTTGCTGCCCGCCAAACTGTGAGGCGCCAAGATGCACGGTTTGAGGCGTTATCAGCCCACTGGCGGTGATTTGCACTAAGCTTTAAACAAAATCCAATGTCAAAAATCAGCATGTAAAATCAAAGCACCTGGGATTGGGGGTGATGTACTGTCAAGGCAGTTAGAAAACAAAAATGAGGAATAAATGGGTTCTTAACCAAGTGCAGGCAGTAGGCAGTGAATAGCAGCGTACCGCAGGATTTAGTGTGTGGACCACAGTTATTCACTCTAGACATGCGAGGAACAGCAGCTGATGGAACTTGGAGCAAAGGATCATTTTGATGGATGAATTCAGGGGGTCAAGTAGCATCAGTGAGAGAAAAAGAATGGCCAACGTTTTGAGGCAAACTGTGAAATGTTGACTTTTTTTCTCTCCCACTGATCCTGATTGATCCGTTCAATTCTTCCAGCATAGTTATTTTTTAAGGCCCTTCCCTAAGCCCCAGGATTTATCTGCTTTCAATTTGGACAGGTTGACCAAATCGGCAAATGTACAGAGGATGTGGTACAATATGAATAAATGCGCGGGTATTCACTCGCACGGCAATAAAGTGCAGAGTATTAGCAGAAAGATTAGGAAAGAAAGATTAGGAAGTAGACCTGGGCGTTACTGTGGACCAGTTTTTAAAAGCAAGCATGCTGGGGCAGCAAGTGGTTAAAATGATGAATGGTAGGTTTACCTTGATTGGAGAGCAATTGTGCACAGGAGCAGGGATGTATTACTATAATTGCCCAGGGCCTTGGTGAGACACTTCCACAAGTACAGTATGCAGTTTTGCTCTCCTTATCCATGGAGGGATCATACTGAAGTTTAGCAAAACAATGTATGAAGAGAGAATGGGTCAACTGACAGGGGCTACACGGTTAGTGCAACACGGTCACTGTATCAGTGACCAGGTTTGAATTTGGCATGTCTGTAAGGACTTTGTATGTTCTCCCTGTGTCTGTGTGGGTTTCCTCTGGGTGCTCCGGTTTCCTCCCACCTTTCAAAGCGTACCATGTTGTAGGCCATTTCGGTGTAATTGGGCAGCATGGGCTTGAGGGCCGATAGGGCCCGTTACCGTGCTGTATGCACGTCTAGAAAAATTAAACTGGGTTTGTATTCGCTAGCATTTTTAAAAGAATGAGGGAATTCAGTGAAACACAAAATCCTGATGGAAATATGGAGACTGCTTACAGGAAAAATGTTCCAGAACCAAGGATCATGGGTTGGATACAAGAAGTTGAGATGAGGAGAAATTTCTTCACCAAAAAAGTGTTTGAAGCCAAATTTATTACGAATTTAGACACAGCACTGAAGGCCACAGGATACAAGAAAGCAGGAGGAACAGGGAACTGAATCTGAATGATTATTATGATCATGTTGAATGGGGGAGGGGAGAGCTCATCGGGCTGTTTGAAGCAATGCAGGGTACAGGACTTTGGAAAGCAATCAAAGATTGTTAGAAATGCATCAAAGTTGAAATAACAAAATTGGATATTTGTAATGTTCCCACTTCAGTTTTGATGTGGCTCTTTTTAACACTTGAATTTATTATTCTGATATCTAGTTTAGAAAGCATTAGCCATACATGTTTGCCAAATTAAACATCTGTTTGAAATATTAAATTGTGCAAATTTAAAAAAAAATAAATCCAAGTATGACAAGGCAGCCTTGAAAATTGGGCTGGAGATCCAAATCAATTCAGGAATCTGGCCATATCTTTAGCTCCAATTCTGATCCCTGTATACCAGGCAGAACCAGGTTAGCCTGTCTTCTGTCACCCATCTTGACATACCCATAACTTTCAGCCTTTTGTGGAAGCCTCAAACCAAATTCTGCCCTGCCTATATTTACAAAAAAATTGTATTGGCATATATGCAGTGCTTAAAAAGCGTAGCTCCTTTTCTCATCGAATGCAGCTGAAATGGGGAACATCTGTGTGAGGATACAATTCAACAACCAGAAGATTACAGGAGGAAAGCAGTTAAGCTGGAAATGTTTGAGGTAACTAACCCACTAAAATTACATCCAAATTAAATAAGCGGTAATTGTGATCCGATGGAAAATTACAGGCCTTTTAGACATAAAAACATGCATTCAACACGGTAACAAGCCTTTTGGCCCACGAGTCTGTGCCACCCAATTAACCTACAACCCCCAATACGTTTTGAACGGTGAGAGGAAACCGGAGCCCCCGGGAAAACCCCACGCAGATACAGGGAGAACGTAACAAACATCTTACAGACAGCATGGGACTCGAACTCTGGTCCCAATCCCTGGCGCCGTAACAGGGTTGCGCTAACCGCTACACTAACCTTGCCGTCCAACTCCATCAAAGCTAACCAGTGGGCATCCATCCTAAGTCATCCCAAATCCCAACATGCCCTGACAAGTTGAACATGTTCCATGCGCGATCCACTTCAATTTACCTACAAGCCATATAGATCCATGGAACACACCTTCTCCCAAGCTCTCCACTCAGTCCTAGAACACCTAGATGCCAAGAGCTACTGTTCATATACTTCTCTTCCTTCAATAATACAGTCCCCAAGCAAATTCATTCTCAAGCTTCAGGATTTAGACGTCAGCGCCTCCCCTTTGCAACTGGATTCTTGTCTTCTTGCCTAACTGTCTGTAATCAGTGAGAACCAACCTCCTCCATAATCACATTCAACATTGGCACTCCTCACTGATGTGTATTCAATCCCCTAATATACTCCCGCTACACCCAAGACTGCACAGCAAAATCTGGTTCAGCATCTTCAAATTTGCCGAGGACACTACAGTAGCAGGCCAGATATCAAATAAGGAGGAGTTAGATTACAAAAGAGAGATTGAAAGGGGAGTGCCACAGAGCCGCGATAGCAACCTCACTCAACATCAATAAGGTGATAATCACTGACTTCAGGAGAGGGGAGAGTCCACACCCTGAAAAACATTACACTCTGCAGAATTCGAAAGAGTTTTGGGGAATAAACCTCTCCAATGACTTGACCTGGGACAAGTCCATTGAGGCAACTGTCAAGAAACCTTCTATTTTCTCAGAACACTAAGTAATAAATTCAGCGAGTTCCCCTCGTCCCTCAACAATGATTACAGGTCGCTATTAGCTTCATGCAATATATGCTGGGAGCTGCTCTGCTCAATATTGTTAAAAAACTACAAATGTAGTGAATGTAGTAGCTCAGAACATAACACAAACTTCTCTCCCCCCCCCCCCCCCCCCCCCCCCCCCCCCCACCAAGGGACTCCATCTAAATCTCCCATTGCCTCAGGAAAGACAGCCAACATACTGAAAGACCCTTGACACCTCAAACACACTTTTCTTTATCCCCCAATTAGGGAGAAGGCACACACCAACAGGCTTAAAGACACAGTTTCTTCCCTGTAGCCATCAGGCCCCCGAATGAACTCCACAGCAGCGCAATCATATTGTTTCTGCTTAGACCTAATGGATCATCCTTTTAATTATAATCCTATACTCTGCAAAATATGCTCTATATACAGTTGTACAAAAGCTGGTGATAATCTGCAAGTCTATCTGCAGAACAACCTTACCCATTGTACAAGGTATCTTGTGACAAACAAATTTAAACTTAAAACACCTGGCCCGTTGTCTTCCATGTCTGAACAGTTCAAGTGCTCATCTAGACAGATCTTAAAGGCTGTTATCCACTCAGTTTCCATCACTCTGTTCACAGTACATTCTTGGTACTGATTACTCTGGGTGTACAAGCTTTTCTTTCGATTCACCCCCAAACCTCTTACCCCTCACTCTAAATCCACGTCCTCTAGTTCTATTCAGCTCCAATAAAGACCCCCGAGTTTCACTTGTCTCCACACCTCATAATCTTATGTACCTCAAAAGTGCTCCCTCTCAACCTCCTCTGTTCCAGGGAAATGGACCCAACTCTCCAGTATCTCCTCATAACTAAATCACTCTATCCTAGACAACATCCTGGTGATAAATTCCTCCTTTAATTTTCCTTTCCCCACCCTGCCTACCTCCCTGTCACCTCCATCTTCCTCTCTCTAGATCCCATCCCCTTCCCTTCCTTCCATCAGTGTGCATCTTTCTCAGCCCTCTGTCCTTGCCCTGATCACCTCTCAGCTTTTTTCTTTTCTTTCCCCCATCACCTGCATTCACCTATCGCCTGCCAGCCTGCTCTGTTCCCCCTCACCCATCTTTTTCTTTGGGCTTCCACCCAGTTCCTGCTATACCTGATTAACAGTTTTCTGCCTGAAACATCGACTGTCAATTGCTTTCCATGGATGCTGGCTGACTGCTTTGTTCAGTGGTTCTCAACCTTTTTCTTTCCACTCACATACCACTTGAAGTAATCCCTAGGGCATCGGTGCTCTGTGATTAGTAAGGGTTTGCTTAAGGTGGGATGTGATTGGGAAGTCTTTGAATCACTGCTCTAGACCCAATTGTTACTGAAATATTTTGCTTGAGAAAAATGGTCATTGGCCTTCCTTTGGAGTTCTGAAACCATGAACATAACGAGTCAATTAGGTACAATTAAAACAGTGGTCTTAAAACTTTTTCTTTCCACCCACATAGCACCTTAAGCAATCCCTACTAATCAGAGAGCACCAATGGCATAGGGATTACTTAAAGTGGGATGTGAGTGAAAAGAAAAAGGTTGAGAACCACTGGCTTAGTTCCCCTAGCATTCTGTGTGTTGAACATCCTAATGATTCTCTTCTACACCCTCTCCAGTGCCATCACATCCTTGTGATGAGCAGAACTGCACGTTGCACTCCAGTTGAGGTTTTATAAAATTGGAACACATCTCCTTG